>NC_060238.1:20130969-20730969 GCF_021155775.2 Neodiprion pinetum | reverse complement strand
CTGTTTGAATATTGTCCGAATTATGAAAAACGATATACGCCTAACCATTTTTGCGCTATCGTCGATCCGTTTTTGGTTGTTGAAACGCAAAATCAGTTTGTGAGGTTTACGCTACTTTTTTAGTTAAACAAGTCTTTAACGTCGATTTATCGTTGCACGAGCGTTAAATTTTCGCAACAGTTGCAAGAAAATCTAGCAACAGTGATCGTAATGAGAAGGAATAGTAACGGATACTAGACTTTCCGGTAACGGCTAGAAAACTAATTTTCATTTTCTACCTAGAACTATATTTTGTCGATTGTGGTAAAAGATGAAAATAGTTAAGGACTGTGCGGTAACCGGAAATAAAAATTTCTCCAAGTGCGCTGCATCATTTTTACATGAAATAATCAATAATGCTTTTCAATCCAATATCCCTATAATTTTATTGTACAAGAAAACCAGAGGCTTAAAATCGGATCAGAATTTCGATATCGTGTATTAGATAAAAGCAAAGCAGCTGGTACAGAGATTCTATGACGATGTTTTTTTAGTATCGTTATTACAAAGTAAAAAAGAACTTTATCATTTGTTCAATTCGTATTTTAATTATTATTGACGTTTACACGTAAGAAATATTTTTCAACGACTGCGGAAAACATTTTTTTTATTCTTCTTCCTTCTTGCTTTCTTTTATTCTCGAACAAAAGTACGCAAGAATAATTTTTTTTTTTTTTTCCTTACAACCATTTTTACACATTCTGGTTTATCAGCTTACAGACATAACATCGAATTTTGTTACGTATACAATATAACCGTTTCAATCAGATGATTCCAGCGCTTCCGCCTGGAACGGTTTTAGAACACTTTATGTTTCAGGGGTTGTTTTGCGGGTTAAAAAAAAAAAAAAAAGAAAAACTAACACAGGGGGCGGGGTTGAAGTTCCGAATTTGAAAAATTCCGAAAGTGCCTGATTTTTAATTGCTTAGGGGCGAAATTTGAAGTAAAGAGAAATAATCATAATTCAACCGAGTTTTCCAATATTTTGAGCTGAAAATTGGCCAACTCTCAAGACACTGTTATTTCATAAACAAAAAATAAATAAAAAATATGGAGATACCGAGCAATGAAAAAAAGGGTATTCGTTCGATCGAATGATGTTGAATTATTGGAAATAGAATGAATTAATGATTTTTACGATATTTCATTACTTATCTCGGATAAAATCAGGTTATCTTGAATATTTTTCACACGAAATTAACGGCGAACATACATCGGGGTCGTTTTGACCCCGGTGTGCATCGTGAGGGTTAAAAACCGTAATAATTATTTGACAGGAGAATAAACAGGACACAATATTATCTTATTACGAATGAATCGCAACGGTTTTTTAATCATAAATTTTTACACATGTATAATATTTATACGTCACAGGCCGTTTGCGGGTATATTTAATAACGAGCATTACTCATGGCAATTTTGGATAATTATTCAAGTGGCATGACAGATGACGTAGTATTTTACGTTACGTACACCGAATGGTATAATAGTCGCTAATTCTCCTTGTCTTTGAATCAAAAGATATTGTTGACTAATGGCATATGTTGCACGTGTGTGTGTGAAACATTGGATTGGATTTCGTTTCAACGATAATTTACACGATTTCACGCAACGATCAGCCACTTGAACGTTTTTATCATCATCTCCGTACATCTCTTGCTTTTAATCCTCGGAACGTTAATTCTAAGATCGTAATCCGTGTAATCAATTATTGAGAATTTTTTTTCTCGTTCTTCGTCTTCTTTGTTACGCTTTATATCCTACAATAATTCATTAACATGTCACGCGTGCCTGGTTCTTCGTAATTACAACTTTTTTTTAACGATACATGTTTTGCTCAATTTTTCCAGTTACTGTAACAAATGAAATTTTTCTCAGTGTGAAAATCGGTGACGTAAACATGGCGTAAGATAAAATTTCAGGTATCTACCTGATTCATTTCACTCGTCGAAATTAAAAATATACGACAAGTGTAACGAGAATTTTTTTTTCTCATCATTCATTTTTATTAGTACGATATTTCTAATTTCATTCAGGTTTGATTTTTCAAATAATTTGCAGATCGTTTATCCGCAGTAAAATTTTTCGCTTCGTATAGTACGAAGAAACTAAAAGAAAATGAAACGCTTCCGCCGGGTATTTCAACCTTTTTTAATCTTACTTTTTGCGTCACTTTTTAACTCGTTTTTCAAATCCTCACCTTTATCGACTCGTTCGCCGGATATACCAGAGATTGGCGATCGGCTTTTAACGGGTCCTGTAGCTGCGGGATTATACGTATTATATCAGCTGCCTGACCCCCAATTTCGTCACTTTATTCAACACGGGGCATATATTTTGCGGGCAATCTTTTTTCCGCCCGTGTTTTTCGGCACCGCAGAATCACGTGGATTACGCGAGAATAATCCCTGGCGAGAATTTCACCCCCCCCCCCCCCCCCCCCCCCCCCTCCCCCCCGTACCTAAACATTTAAGAATGCTGCGCAAATTTTATGCTTAAAAAAATACAGCAGCCTTCAAAAGTATTTCGATAGTATGAGATTCGTTGTTACTTTGACAAATCGTTTTTCTTACTTTTCTTTATATTAACTTTATTTTCGAATAATCGAGAGATAATTTTTAACAATTACGTAGAACATCGGATTCGTTTCAACAAATAATGTTACTGATTTTTTTTTTAACTTTATTCTTGCATTTAATTATAACTCGATTACTATCTTTGTCAAAATACTTTTTAGCGCTACTGTACCTGTACCGTATATTTCACAACTTTCGGTATCACCGTCACGAGAAAATCAGAGATTTGTTTACCGTGCGAAAAATGTCGGTAAACAAATTCAAAAGATAAATGTATGAATAAATAAATGAATAAAAATAACTTCACATCTTTGCAAATTATTTTTAAGTTTTAGCAACGAACCGGATGATGAGGAAAATTAGTAGAAAAGATAATATATTTGCGGTAAGAATAACCGGGAGATTTACGTCTGGAATGAAACATTATTGTTATTATTATTATTATTTTAATACCGTTTATACGTGTGCTTTTTGAAGTTCGTTCAGTTGATTATTTTTCAACGACGCGATCGTTTCAACAGCTTTCGAATCAACGTCACGGAGACTGAATCAGTGGATAGTGATGTATATATATATATAGGTTGCGATGGAAAAATTAGATGTTTTCTATTTCATCGTCAGATCGTTTATTATATAACTGTACAAAAACGTTGATTTTTCTATTTTCTTTTGCTTTCTTATTCCATGTTGTAAAACGAAATTAGGGAAGAGGAGAAAAAGAGGAGAAATTGCAGAAGAACAAAAGTTTAACCAATATCGAACGTAGGATTTTAGAAGGAGAAGAATAGAGCAAAAAACAAACAACGATTTATGACACGGTTCTTTTTATATGATTCTTATCTTGATCAAAACCTCGAAAAAAAAAAAAAGAAAAAAGCGTGTCGCACAGTTTTCAATCAACTATAACATATTATAAAAGAAATGAAATCGAAGGTATCGAGCCTGGATAACCTTCCTTGTTGGGAAAAAAATTGCCCGTACTTAATGCTGATCGAATGGCGGCAAAGCGGGTGAAACGCTATGATGAGAAAATCCGTCCAGAGCTGCAGACGCAGCAGAAGCTAGGCTTAATTATATCCTCTTGTTTTTACACGATTAGCCTAATAACTTGTTTACCCTTTCAATCTTATCCTAACGTGTGTCAACATTGCGCGGCCATATATTTCAAGAGGTCGAAAGCGATGCCATTGCATTCTTTGGATGCGACGGGGTGTGTATCATGAAACCTCGATGCGGACGACGACGACGATGACAAAAATAAAGGGAATCTTTAGAACGCGTGAAACGTGCAACCGTTTGGTTTAAAAATCTTAGGAAAAACCAACGCGTGGATACACGAAATCAGTTTAAGGATGTAGCCGGTGTACATTATCAACCAAAAGTGAGTCTCGTCGAACAATGTTGGATACTTTTTGATTAGATGAAAGTCGGAATGAAAATCAACCACGGTAAAGATGATGGGAAAATTAAATTTGAATAATAACAACGTCCAAAAGTTATAAATAAATTTTTCAAATAAAACATTGTGCAAAAAATTTGTTGGGAATGTTTTTTTTTTGTCATGTGAAATGAATTCATCAGATTTTTCTGATCAGGGTTGAATTTTTTTAAAGAATTTTATCATTGTTTTGAAATTTCCGCGCTCGGAAATTTTGGATCTTGAAAAATGTAGGAGAAATTGAGAATTTTCGATACGTTTTCGTAAAAACGTTTTACATTACAATTAAGAACTTTCCGGGGAATTGAATTAATAGTTTTGTAAATACAACATTTATAAAATAATGAAAAAAAAACTCTTGAAAAATCAACGAACTCATTTCACACGTAAAAAAAAAAAAAAAAAAACACACTTCCTAAAAATTTGTTACACAATATTTTGTTCAAACAATTTCTTGATAACTTTTTGGCATCACTGTTATTCAAATTTAATTTTCCTTACCGCCTTTCTTGCGGTTGATTTTTTCCGATTTTTATCTTATCATCAAGTTGATCGTTATTGCAATTTTTTTTTATATTATTAATATTGTCGTGATCAGGTGTTATTTATTGATAAAATTCAGTGTTCCGATATTTATTACTTTTGTATCACAGGGAAATTTATAGTCAAGAATTGGCAGTAGGATTATCTAATTCAGTGACAGTTTTTCGGAACCTTCGTTCCATTTCACCTTTTTCTTTGGACATTTTTTTCCACCCGACTGTACATCATTACACGCACACATCCGTAAAGGATTCCCCTATTTCATTCAACGATGCAAGAGAAAAATGTCAAAAGGGTGCGGAGTCCTTTTCACGGGTCATTATTCTGCTCTGGGCGGGGATATTTTCAAACGTGCGTTTTGAGGTTTCACTCGAGCTACGAAAAAAAGTTCACATCCTTGCGTTTCGTTTTCTTCGCTAACGATTCGATACGGTTTTCTGAATTTGAAGAAAAAAAAAAAGTTTTCATATTCAGTCGATAAAGCGGGGACAATATCTTGAAACTTGAAAATGAACCACGCATGCGCCAAATAATTGAATCTCATTGGTCGGCGAAATCTTCCCGCAGCGATATTCTTGTCTGCGATGCAGGTCGGCCAACCTACGCAAAATGTGTACGTTTGAATTTTCAAAGGGTACAAGCATTAAATTCCGACCGTACTTCGAAGAATCAACTTTCCGACCCAACAACAAATGCTTCCCAAACGTTTACAGAATCTCAATTATTCGAGATTCTAACCTCGAAAATTCGTATCAACTACATCGCCGGCAGAAACAAAGTTTGAAAGCTGAAAACTCGGGTTGGCCAGCCTGCGCGAACAGCCGACAAAACTCGCGCATGCGCGGTTGGTTTTCAAGTTTCAAGACATTGTACCGGTATATGTAAAATCGGTAAATTCAACGAAACTGTTGCAGAAATTTTGGAAAAACGGGGAATTTTAAAGTTGCGTTTGCAAAACTAAAAAAAAAAAAAAGCAGAAAACCAAATAAACAAGTATATCAGAATCGAAATTCTTTGTAATTGAATTTAAAAATTACTAAATCGTAATACGTTGTATTACGTAACACCCGCGCATCAAAGATCGGTATAATGAGGTTTGAGAGGAGAAAAATTGGATCAGGGAACTAAAAATGTGCATAATATTATACAGCTATATATATATTATGTGTATACTGTAATATATATATGACATATGTATGTATATATATATGTGTGTGTGTGTGTAGGATCTACGTGAAAAATGTTGAGACATAGCGTAGATCCTTCTCGCATCCAACGTGAGCTATCAATCAAACAGCGGGTCGGAACTGTTCCAGTCATTCGCGCTGTGCATGCCTACATCATATACTTTGTACATTATACATATTTACCGTGGTATGTGCCGCCCTGAGACTAATTAATTAATTTATTTCCGACACATGCAATCAGCCTAATTACAGCTTGGTATAAAGGTTCTATAAGGAACTTCTTGCGCGTTGTATTTAGATTCGTTAACATTATTATTATCATCATTATCGTCGTCGTTCCTTTTTTTTCCATTTTTTTTTTTTTTTTTTTTTTTTTTTTTTTTTGTGGTTCTCTGATTCGTTTCGTTTTCTCCGAATGTAACCTATTCGTCATTTTATATTTATATACAAAGCGAATCGCTACAACGATCTAATGGTTTAATACGCATGCGCAAAAATTGTAGAGCAAAGAACAACGGTCGTTTTGTCAGGGTTACCAACATTCATAAATCGAAATTATACGGCCCTGCGCTGTATCTAACCTCAAAAATATTGGTCACCCTCACCAAACAAATGCTTGTTGCTCTTGAAGTTTGGCGCATGCGCATTAAGAGGGTGCGTCTAGTGCGAAGACTGTTTTTTTTTTTTTTTTCTATATTTATAAGGTTTTCTGGGGATTTTCTTAAGACAAACCGTTGAAACAAAATTTCTCACAATTTTTACATTATATTTATTGACGTTTAAAAAAAATTTGTGAATTTTTGGAGACGAAGCAACGAATATAATCTGATTTATACAACACGATAAGAACGTATGTAAAAAAAAAAAACAGTTTAGCCATAATATGTCAAAAAGCACTAGACCGATCCTGCTCAAATTTTTACAGCATCTCTATTGCACTTTTTGACGTATCATGTCCACACTTTTTTTTTTTCAATACGTTCCTATCGGACTGTAAACATTAGGTCATATTCACTATTTCGTCTCCAAATAATGCCCAAAAATTGTTTAAACGTCCTTAAATATAAAGTGAAAATCGTGAGAAATGTTGTTTCAACGGTTTGTCTTCAAAAAAAAAAAAAAAAATACCAAAAACACGTTCAAAAAAAAAAAAAACAGCCTTCACACCAGACGACTCCGTTAAACCATTCGGTCGTTAGCAATTCAATCTGTACGTATATTATATGAAGTTTTCATTCAATACGCGAGTGAAAACGAATGAATGAATATCCCATGTATAATGGATTGTATACTGTGAGAAAAAAAAAAAAAAAATAAAAAGTGAAAAAAAAAATCAAGTAGCCAGTTGATTTTGTAGGTATTTGATAGCTGGTGTAAATATATTTAGATTTGTTTACCTATAATATATACCCTCTGTATGCACACATGTCATGTTATATACTTATATGCATGTATATATACAGCTATTTTTGTCGGACCATTCATTTCTTATTCCGTGAGCCCCGAGGATGGACGCACGACTTTGTGTATATTGGCCTTGCCCTTTATTTATCCACAAGTTCGACCGCCCTGAGTAAATAAACCGTCATCTCAAATTAGCTCTCCCCTCTTCTTTTCTCTCTCTCT
Organism: Neodiprion pinetum; assembly: GCF_021155775.2. Classification (NCBI taxonomy): domain Eukaryota; kingdom Metazoa; phylum Arthropoda; class Insecta; order Hymenoptera; family Diprionidae; genus Neodiprion; species Neodiprion pinetum. The sequence continues at coordinate 20,723,560 of NC_060238.1, read as the reverse complement.
CTTTTTTTTTTTTCTCCCCTGCATCTATAGTGGTTTTATATATATATTATATTATATTATTATATCATATATTACGTATATGCATACATACATATATATATATATGGGGCATTCCACGCCAATTCGACCCGCGTTTTACCCTTGACCTCTCAAATTTGGCGCGCGATTTTTTCTACGAATGTTCTCACTTCTGAAAAATCCTGCGTCGGATATCAAAGTTTGTTAAGCTTGAACCCCGAGTGAGCCGATATTTCCTTCTTACTGTTTTCAAGCTTTTCCGAAAAAAAAAAAAAAAACGTAGGAATCGTAATTCTGTTTCCATTTACGATTCATTCTTTTCTCCAATTTTTTTAAGACGGTTAGTTACAAAAAAAAAAAAAATCAGCGATTAATTCTATCACAAACAGGCAACAAATTGGCGCGATTTTCAGACAACGTTTCTCTTTATTATTAATTTTTTTTTATTAATTTTCAACGCGTACTGTATACAGTAACATTCGAATATAATACAAGGCTATAGAAAAATAATTAGCCCCGAATTAGGCCGCGTCTCGCGCTGTCGTTTGCGATAACTACCCATACAGACGAGTCGAATACACGTACGTAAATTATATTTACTATTTCTACTACAACTACTACTAGCGCCGATGCGTTGGAGATAATCGATGTCGGAAACCGGATGTTGTATGAATCTGAAAATTATGTGAACCGGAAAACTGGAGCGCTGAATCATCTGATTGAAACGATTATATTGTATACGTAACAAAATTCGATGTTATGTCTGTAAGTTGATAAACCAGAATGTGTAAAAATGGTTGTAAAGAAAAAGAAAAAAAAAAATTATTCTTGCGTACTTTTGTTCGAGAATAAAAGAAAGCAAGAAGGAAGAAGAATAAAAAAAATGTTTTCCGCAGATGTTGAAAAATATTTCTTACGTGTAAACGTCGATAATAATTAAAATACGAATTGAACAAATGATAAAGTTCTTTTTTACTTTGTAATAACGATACTAAAAAAACATCGTTATAGAATCTCAGTACCAGCTGCTTTGCTTTCATCTAATACACGATATCGAAATTCTGATCCGATTTTAAGCCTTTGGTTTTCTTGTACAATAAAATTATAGGGATATTGGATTCAAAAGCATTATTGATTATTTCATGTAAAAATGATGCAGCGCACTTGGAGAAATTTTTATTTCCGGTTACCGCACAGTCCTTAACTATTTTCATCTTTTACCACAATCGAAATATATAGGTCTAGGTAGAAAATGAAAATTAGTTTTCTAGCCGTTACCGGAAAGTCTAGTATCCGTTACTATTCCTTCTCATTACGATCACTGTTGCTAGATTTTCTTGCAACTGTTGCGAAAATTTAACGCTCGTGCAACGATAAATTGACGTTGAAGCCTTGTTTAACTAAAAAAGTGGAGTATTCGAACAGTTTTTTTTAACGATACCTGTTTTACTGATTTTTTCCTAGTTACCGTAACAAATGAAATTTTTCTCAGTGTGTATTCCTTCAACGATTTTCTCCCATATAGGCAGAATTTCATATTATTACAAGTACATGTTTCATTCGACGAATGGAAGTGATTTGTAACTTGAGTCAAAGACTACAGCGTCACTCGACGGAAACATCGTTGTTTCATATATCCGATATCCCCGCAGTCTGCGTATGTCTCGTCTCAACGTCGCTGACACGAATGACCATATTTCATGTCGTTGAAAAAGCGAGAGAGAGAGAGAGAGAGAGAGAGAGTAACGTATATGGCCTCCGGCAAGGGATGATCATTTTTGTTCGATTTCAATGGAGGATTGATCACGCGACGATCACGGGCACTGGGCGACACGGAAATCGGTTGTGTACCACTTTTGTACATCGTTTCTTGGCCATTCACTAACCTCCACAATCATACCTGCAGTCCTCCTAGCTCTCTAGAATTTTCGTATTATACGCTTATTCCGCGTACTGTGAATTCGACATTTTTACTTTTTTGTTTACACGTTAAATCGACCGTTTTTAAAGCTTCGTACCATAATTGCAAACAATACGCTCACGACGGGTATTTTAACACGTTTGTCATAGAGGCGAAGAGAGTTTTTAAATTTATTATCGTGTCATTTAAAACATTTGAACGTTTGTTTCTATTTTTTTTTTTTCGGGGTTTTTTATTTTTTTCCGTTATGGATTTAAATTTTTCAAAGTACGGATGAATACAAATGAAAAGAAGATTGCACATTATGTAGAACGTGATGTATACGTATATTTTAGTTTTTAAAAATTGTACGTCGCCGCGTCGTTCAAATTGATTCGTAAGAAAAAAAAAACTAACGAAAAATCCCGAGTCAAATCAGAGAAGTTGAGTTGACATGGAATGCCCCATATATACATACATATATATATATTGTACGTAAAGTAAATTTTCGTCTTCTTTTCGTGATTAGTAAATATACGATGATGAAAATAATAAGAAAAACAAGCCCGAAAAAATCTAGGCATTTGTAAATTTCAAATAAGTTTCTTGTACCGATTGGCGTCTAATGTATACAAAATATCGATGCATCGATTAATCGAGCCTAAAGAAATGATCGAAGACGACTCGATTGAATAGGTAAAAATTAATCGATTATTTCGTATTTTTTTTTTTTTTATTTATTTTGTTTTTTTTTTCCATACTGTGCGTATGAAACTAAAATTTCGTAAATTTCAGTCTGTTGTTTTAATAGCGGAAAAGTTTTATAATAATTTCTAGTTTCATTAATTTTCTTAAGCTTTCACTTATTTTATCAAATGGATATCTCGGTAAGTAAGGCAATGATAATAATTGAAAGTTCAATCGCATTAATTAATATTGTATCGCTCAGTTCAATCGGAGTAGAAAACGAAAACCGATATTTCGGAAAAACAATCGAGTTTGAAAAATAATCGATTATTACCCGATTAATCGGGGTAAAAATAATTCGATCTTATCGAAAATCGATTATCTTTGGTCACTATTGGTTTCTTGGCGCGGGAAGTGATTCTGCCTATAACAGAGATGTAAAAATACCGGTATATCAAGATTCTCAATCAAGTTATCAAAAAAATACCGTGAATTGACGTTGTTCTTTTTTATCATCTAATCTTGTGTCGCGAAATAACGGTCACATTTTTTGTCGGTAGTTTTACGGCAAAAATAAGGTGACGCCACCTATTTAGATGCAAAAATACCTGTCGCGTTTTTTATTTTATTTTTTAATTTTTTTTTTTTTTTATTTTTGGTAAATTGACGATCGCCAAAAAACATGACCGTTCATTTACAAAATTACAACTGTAACAGACACAAGCAGCGCGTCATCTGTTTTTCCATCTCTCATAATCATAATTTTCGTTGTTGTTGTTTGTTTGTTTGTTTGTTTTTTTTTTTTTTTTTTTTTTTTTTTTTCCTATCAGTAGAAATCAATCCAAAATCCACAGCCGATACATGAATATGTCGATAAATTTATTACAGTTTAATTGCAAAAATATATTCCTAAAAAGATGATTCTTAGATTTCGTCTCAGTTGTTTTTTTTTTTTACATCAAGTATGACATGTTTTAAGATTCGATGAACGTGGTAATTTTATTCGCCGTCACGTCACCGGGTTTCTCCGACCGTAAAAATACGGTAAAGTTTTACCCGTCACGTTTACGACTCAGGCTTACGTCTCTGATTCCGCGCATTTTAAACACTGTCGTCGTTTGGAGTGGGGAGAGTCTCGTTAGATCGAAGACGCGGGGTTCGACTGTAGATGTAGTAGAAGCTGTAAGAATGATCGAGGCGGAGGTGTGTCATTATCGTACGCGATAGCCAGGCGTACACCTTGTATAATATACACATACGTGTACGTATATTTGTCGAATTAGAGGAACATGTTAATACACTTCCACACGACGAATAAAGCCGCGGTGTAATACTGCGGGTGGAATTCGATATCGGTATTCCTCTGATCTCTGTTATACGCGTGCGTGTGTATATCTTATATATGTATGTATACACACACACACACACACACACACACACGCACACCTACGATGACGATAATAACGCGTGTTAAGGGTTTTATGCCGCCCCGACGCACGGCATGCGTGCGTGTATGTACGGAATGATCAGAGCACGCACCGATCCATCGGAGGAGAAGAACGGGAACACAAAACCGGAGCCGATTGAGACGGATCGTTTATTGATCGATGGAAATTTGTGCCTCGGTTGTCCACGACGAGGGGATTTAGTCGCGATCAGATTATAATATTTATTGTTGTTGTGTACATCTTGACGTCTTGTAATATATACATATATATATATACATGTGTATGTATATATATGTATAATATATTGTCCCGTATGTTCGACGCTCTGCACAACTACGATGCACAGCCAGCGGTGTATAGCGTTTCAGGTATCGTAGCGTCGATCGTGTACAATATCCCTGAGATGAGACCTCCTATCGTGATTCCCCGCGTGTACGTTTTTTTTTTCTTTTTTTTTTTTTTTTTATCCTGTCCACTAATCCTTTCCCATTTCTTTACGTTTCTTTCCTCTTCTTCCTATCTATTTTCATTTCCGTGTTTTTTTTTTTTTTTTTTTTCCCTTATCACTCCGTTTTTTTCACGTCGCGAAAGTCGCTTGCACGGTATCGCGAACTTTAATTGTACGTAATAATATGTTGGATTGGGTAAAATCGAGATAGACTGGGTTTGAGGATATATATAATTATATATATACGTATATGTGTATATATTTATTTATTTGAAATCGAAGAGAAGAGGAAAAACGACGAGCCGGTAAAACAGTTTCTTTGTTCGCGATAGGTTTCATCGATGTGAAGAGGAAAGGGTTGTACAATGTCGGTCTGTCCGTGAAACTTTGGCGACGATCTTGATAATGGAGGAGTGAAAAAATGTGAAATTGCGAGGACTTGGGAGCGAATGAAAAAGTTTCGAAAGAAAACTTGGAAAAGTTTCATTTTTGTCGGGAAAAAAAATATTTACACCTTTTTTTTTTCTAAATAAACGTACAAACTGGGAAAACCTTGATCGTTTATTTGGAAAAAGTAATGAGAAGGAAAAATTTTACGGCTGTCGGGAAATACATTTCACGGCAATTTTTCATGTCCATTATTTTTTTATTTTTTTATTTAGCTCTTGAAACAAAAACTACCGAAGAAATTCGTCTCGAAAAAATTCACAAAGTTTGTTCAAACGTTAATAAATACAATGTGAAAATTATGAGAAATTTTATTTCAATGGTTTGTCTTTGAAAAAAATAATCAAAAAAAGCTTTAAAAAAACAGCCTTCGCACTAGACGAGCTCATTAATACATTCAAACGACGTGACATCTTTCAAGAGTTGACGACGTTTCTCATTGTTGTTCAATTTAATCCCCTCCGGAGGAAGGAAAAGCGACGGGATGAAAAAAAAAAAAAAAAGTAACGTTTACGTACATCGAGTGGAAACTGTCGCTTGCAATTTGCAAGCAGAATGTATCATCTGTACAATGTTGAACACGCTTATTGCAAAACATTATATTTTCCTTGAGATTACACGTTTGCGGCATAAAATACCGACGTATGCGGACAATTTACCTCACATTTGCATTATCTTATGACTGGATATTAATGATTATTCTATGAGCTGAGATGAGAATAAAGTCAGCTGCAAAACGTCGCCAGGATCTTAAGGAAGACTTCTCGAGTTCCAGGTTCAAGTCCCGTCGGTTTGATAAATTGACGAGCAGCGGACTTCCTGCTCTTTAATCTCTCTATCGATTTTTCAATTCAATTAACATTCGCAAAGTTTTAACACGGTGCAGAAATTGACGCATTTTCAAAGCCTTGTATATATTATTTTTTCGACCGTTTTCACGGTGAGTTTGAAACTAAGATTCATAAGCTTAAAAATACTGCCAGTTATCGGTAACTCTCATGATTTTCATCGAGTCAATGATGATTTTCTGAGTGTTAACTGTGACTAAATTTTCGAAAGTACTAAAAAAAAAAAATAAATAAATAAATAAATAAATAATAATAATTCCTGGAGCTGAGCAAAAGAAATTTGGGGATATCAAAGTCAGTTGGTACAGTTTACAATATATTTCAGACAACTGTATGTGAACCAGGCACCAAACATGTTCAAAAATCAACTTTCAAAATTTCCATTGATTCTTAATCGTTTGCAGTTGTTTGTAGCGAAGAAATTTTCGTTTGTAGTTAATAATCAAAAAAAGATGCAGCGCTTCCAAAAATTACCAAATTATGATTTTTTGAAAATTGAAAAATCGCCGTCACTTTTTTCCCAGACTACTGTAAACAAAAAAATTTTTCACTGCAATCAACCGCAAACGATTCTGCGTTCGCAGGAACGTCGGTATACCATGCAGTTGAAAAATTATCAATTATGATTTGCCGAAAATTGAAAAATCCCCGTTACTTTTTTCCTGGACTACGAAAAACGAAAATTCTTTCACTAATCGGCACAAGTTTTGATAATTGATTTTTGAACATTTCAGGTACCAGGTTCACACAGATGCGAGGTAACGACGTTTTAAAAATTTTTCTATTTTTTTTTTCTTCATAACATGCACCGTTAGCGTAACTTTCACTAACTCTGATCCAGAATTGGGCAGCAGAAGTTACTTTCGTCATTTCATTACCCGTAAATTACAATTACTGTGAATAACTGTAATATTTAGTAACTAATTACAATTGCGGGAAATAATTGTAATTTTGATTTACCAATTACAGTTAGTATAAACAATTGTAATTTTATGATTATCAACTACAATTACTCGAAATAATTGTAATTTTTTTGTTGTCAATTAAAATTACTTGAAAAAATTGTAATTTTTTTGCTACTAATTACAATTACTTGGAACAATTGTAATTTTTCTGTTATCCATTACAATTAATGGAAATGATTATGTTTTTTTTTCAAATTTCAATTGTTTTTCATAATTTATTTAAACAAATTACCTTTGGAAACGTAATGTCGAATTCTCAACATAATTTCAAATTCCGAAAACATCGGGAACTTCATGGAGCTTACATTTTCACATTGACTGGTCAAGCAAATTATTTAAACAAATTAATTTTTCAAAGTAATGTGAAATCCTTGATCAGCTACCCAAAAAACTTTGGTAACCATAGCCCATTCACATATTGACTGTAAAAGACTCGTTCCGATCGCACCATTTGAATACTCCAAAAACGGAGTAAATTTATTTGTCTATTTGTTGTTATTTCACAGGAATAACGTTAGAGAAAAAAATTCAATTGGACCACATCGTGTGGTTTACAATTACTCAAAAGAATTTTAATAATGTCTGATTTAATTACAATCACTGAGGATAATTGAAATGATTTCTGATTAAATTCCAATCACTGAAAGTAATTTTGATAAACTTTGATTAAATTCAAATTACTCAATGTAATTTTAATGAAATCCAATTCAATTACAATTACTGGAAATAATTTCGATGGACTCTGAGTCAAATACAATTATCAAAAGTAATTTCACTGAACTCCGATTCAATTATTATTACTGAAAATAATTTTAATGGAATTCGATGTCATTAAAAATTATCCTTAGTGATTTGTAATTGTTAATTTTTTATTACAATTTTGCCCAGCACTGCTCTAATCACGTAAATTTCTCGCAGATCTCTATCGAAACGTCATGCCAAAGCCGAATTACTTCTCTGCTCACTTGACGATCTTGAGAATTTTCGGTCTCTGGTCTTACGACGATTCGGAATCGCGATCGTCAAGCTCGCCGAAGTCGTTTCTCTACTCCGTATACCAGGCGACCTTCCTCTTCACCTTTGCATACCTCTTCACAGTGCTCGAAATAATCGAGCTACGTTTCTCCTGGGCAAAATTCGACGACTTTATAAGTAACGTCTGTTACGCGATTGTCCACACAATGGCTTGCTTGAAGATATCGTTGATACTCGCCAGAGCGAGTGACATACGGAAAATTATCAACAGCTTCGAAAACGGGCCTTTTCAAATTCGTCCCGGTGAGAAAACTAACGAGGAATATCGACTCGTCTCGCAACGCGTTCGTCGCAACAAGAAATTGCTCAAGATTTACTTCACCATCGGCACTTCCGTCGTCATCAATGGCCTCCTATGTCCGCTCTACGTTTCTTCCGATTCTACGGTGATTCTACATTTTTTTCATTTCATTGCAAAATTGCAATTCTTTTCCCTTCTCGCGCGCTTTTCGATTGATGAGACGAAATTTTGTTCGTCAGAGCCACGAGACGAGGGTAAAAAATTTCACCACGGAACCTGATCGAGGGCTGATTTCTGGGGACGATAACGAAATCGTTTCACGGAAACTACCGTACATGAGCTACTTTCCCTTCGACGTTGGAGTGACGCCTTATTACGAGCTCGCCTACGTTTACCAAGGTATCAGCCTGATGACGTTGAGCCCGATAATCGTTACGACCGACGTTCTTTACGGCAGTATTCTTCTGCACATTGCTACCCAGCTCGGAATTCTCGCCCGGACTTTGATCTCCGTAAGATCGATCGGGGCTAATAGATTGCTTCGATACGACTTGTACAAAAGTCACGGTAACGGTTGGAAATTCGACGATGGGGAAATTTTTTCGAGGAAACGATTGGACGTGGAAATTTATCGGCTGTTGAAAAATTGCGTCGCGCATCATCGCGCCATTATAAGGTACGAACAAGTGTCTTGTTGTTTCAACTTTCACTTTTTAACCGTTTAATTAAAAAATTACGTGGCCTTTGGCCTCGCTGATTACGAATCTGATATCGGATTTTGATAATTCAATATGGCGGATCCAATACGGTAGACAAAAATTTCAAATCTAACGAATTCGCCGTACCGAATTTTCGAAATATGATTTCAGTTTCGTAATCAGCGACACCAAAAACTACCCGGACAAAGTTTTTTCCCCGGATTTGATCGGATCTGAAATTATTGTCCGCCGTCTTGAATTTTTGAATTCCGACATGAGATTCGTAATCAGCGAATCCAAAATCTTACAATGTATCACAATAATTACTCCCGAGTATTGAAATTCTATTAGTATGCTGTAAGAAATAGCAAAAAACTGCAAAGAAATATGTTTATCAAAGTTCTCTAAATATACAAAAAAAAAAAAAAAAATTGATACAAAATAGGTGGTAAGAATAATTACCGAAAGGAAAGATTCGTTTTCACTGTTCGAACTTTGAACTCTGATGACTCGAGTCTTTTTATACGCAACGTTATTCCAACGATAGATTATTTCGCCTGTGTTCAATTCAAATTTTGAACGTATAACGGTTTCTCTGTACGTCTCTAGCTTGGCCGAGAATATGGAGGAAATATTCAGCACACTTGTCTTGCTACAGTTTCTGAGCAATTTGGTAATCATGTGTTTTCCACTATTTCAAATAACCTCGGTAAGTAATATCAGTTTCAACTCCGCGCTCGGCTGCCTCTTTTCTTTTACTTCTTCGTCTTTTCATGTTTTATTTAACCGTAGTTTGTGAATCGCCTCCTCGAATCATGGTTCAACCACTTCACGTCTCGACATATTTAAACCGCAATCGTTTAACGCGTTACTATCTCATCGTTATTACGAGATTTTTCTTTTCTCGTTCTTTACTTCGTGTTTTTTCTTGTATTCCAAACCCTACGTTTCGCTTCAGGTACCCGTAATGAGTTTTCCATTTTTCTCTATGGTTTCCCTGATGACCGCAATGATGTACCAGCTATTTATATTCTGCAATTGCGGCGACGAAGTTACTCAGCAAGTAAGCTATGAGACGTTGTTGTTATAATACGCAATGACAACTCGAACAAATCAAAACTTCAACATGCTGTAATGAAAGAAAAAAAAAAAGAAAATCAACTTTCGTTCTGTTAGGCCATACACAAAGTTCGACATTTAGTTTCAGGAATCAGCCACTTTTTGTGGTTTTATTTATTTATTTATTTATTTTTTTGTCACATTCCCAAGATATTTTGTTCTTGACTTAACGCCACATATATATATGACAAAAATATCTTGAAGACTAATTTTTTTCTTTTGCGATTCCTATCGTTAACCGGTAACAATCAACGAGAAATTTCGTGTACGTTTTAAAGTCGTATACGAATTTTCTCTGAATAATTGTTATCGATATCATTATTAGTTGTATTGAAAATTATTATATGCAATTCCGAATTTGAAAAGTTCCGAATTTTTCGCTGACGAAACTCGAAGTAGAGAAGTCAAACTTTGACGAAACATGAAAGTTTGGAAATGCTGAAAAGGCGTAACTCCGACAAGTCAAAGTTCCGAAAGTGCGAAAATGAGAAAATTTCAAAATCTTATACATCGAAATTTCAAACGATCAAAGATTTTCAGTTCCGTGAATTTCTGGCTTGGTGAAATTTCACGAATTTGATCGTTCTGTGTTTTGGATTTTCGACACTATTACGTTCGGAATTTCGGTCATTCTGATTTTCAGTTTTTATAATTCTTTTACAACCGCTCGTTGAGTAAAATACGCTGTCTGAGTATATTGAAATTTTCGGAATTTTTCTCCATCGGAACGTTTACTTTTCGTAACTTTGCGCAATCGTGCCTTCATTCTTCGTAATCTTTCATTTCGGAGCTTGTGAGACTTTGGCTTTAACCGACAATTCGAATACTTTGTCGTTCCTTCAAAGTTCGATTTCTTCACTTCGAGTTTCGCCACGAAATAGTACCAAATTAGACGCTTCCGGAAGCTTTTCAAATTCGGAACTTAAATCCCGCCGCAAAACGTTGCAGAGCCTGCTGGTAGCCGATGCTGCGTGTTTTTGCGATTGGTACGAATTCTCATCGGCTAAAATGCGTCGTGCCTTGTTATCGATCGTTCAGAGATCTCAGAGGCCCTTGAGACTTACAGTTGCAAAATTCGCAACACTTTCGCGCGAGACTTATCTCAAGGTAAGCGAAAAAGAAAAAAAAAAAAAAAAATAATTCAACAACTAATTCGCATAGCTCAAAGAGAAAAGAAACGGGGTAAAAGTTACATCGAATAATTATTATAAAGTCAGAGCCGAACGATGAATGAAATTTTATCATATATATATGTACATATACATATTGTCGCAAATATTAATGAAGCAACTGTTATTTCTTTTTTTTTTTTTTTCTCTCTTCAACATTTCCGGTCGTTACATTATATAATACACGTAATGTTTGTACATATATATCTATATACATATAGGTATGTAAAATCAGGCAAATTTTAATACTCCTAAGTGATTATCTTTACGCGCGGCGTGATGATAATTTTTAATGTCCGACGACTTGGCTTATTAATATTATTATCAATGTTCTTATTATTATTATTAATAATACTATTATTAACAGTTGTTAGCGTTAGTGTTACCGTTATTATACAACGTGACACATTGTGTACGGAATAAGTTTTCAGGTCGTTCAAGGATCCGCATCGTATTTTATGTTCCTGCGTAAAATGCATCGTGCGGACGACGACGACGAGCAATAAAAAAAATCCGGATTAGATAACAAGAGGAGTATAAAACTTTACACGGTTCGCGCTGCAACTTTATGTGTCTGTGTTGCACGCGTGTGTGGTTAAGTGTGTGTTTTGTATGAAGAAGGGAAAAAAAAATAAAAAAAATAATGATAAAAGAAAAAGAAAGAAAATCAAACGCACACATGTCACACACTGTAGTTTTATTGCACGACTCCCACAAGAATTTCGCCAGCGACGTTAACGGTTGTGACACGAGTATTCTGGTAATTAACTTAGCTCAATTTAGTGTTAAAGTTTTATGAGAAACTTTTTTTCGACTTCAAATTTCACCACGCAGATATTAATAGACGACTGTAAGATAAATATCGTTGTAAATTATTTTTTATTTTTTTGTGATATTCTTGAAGAATTTCAGAGGAGAAATTTAATATCTTTTTTTTTTTTTTTCTCTCAGGAAATGACAAGAACGATGTAATTTGAGAAGTTGTAAAATTTTTAAAAAGTCGCATATTTTTGATTATCAATTTTTTTTCTTTTACCGATCATGCGTAGAATAAAAAATCCACGCAAAATTCAAAATCTTGAGATAAAAAGTATGATGTTATTATATTATGTATTATATATGGGGCCTTCCACACCGAATCGACCTGGGTTTCACCCTTGACCTCTTAGATTTGGCGCGCGATTTTTTCCATGACTGTTCTCACTTCTAAAGGTACTCGGTTTTCTTTTTTTTGTTTTTTTTTTCGACTCAATTTGAATTGTCTACAATTTTTAAAAACGATTTTATCGGTACCTAAAAAAATTAAAAGTTTTAAAAAATTCTGAAAAATTCTGCGTCAGACATACAAAATTTTCAAGCTTGGACTTCAGACTATCGTTTAATCCCTTGAACGAGGATTCTTCTCGCCACGGCCAATCACGTCCTCTCCAACTTGTAATGATTAAGATCGCAGCTTAGCCAGCCGAGAAGCAGCAGGCTCGTCCAGTGGCCCATTAGTTGGATTTATCTATAATAGACGTATTCCTCCCTCTTCTTTTCAATTTCTCTATCCTTCCCCCCCCCCCTCTTTGTCCAGCTATTTTTATTTTAGTTTCTTTTCTTTTCATTTCACTTGACAAACAACCGGAAAATCACAGACTACGCAGTGCGTAAAAATAATTGGAGCATCGATTAATCGAGTCCGAAAAAATAATCGAACACGACTCGATTGATTTGGTAAAAATTAATCCATCGGTCGATTATTTTCTACTTTTTTTTTTTTTAGAAACCGCGCGTATGGAACGAAAATTTTTTAAATTTCGTCGCGTAGTCTTGATGGTAGAATAGTTTTTGGATTATTTATAGTTTTATTAAAGAACATTTTTCAATTTCAGGTGAAAATATTCATTTATCTTTCACTTGTTATACACATATAATGGGTATCTTAGTGAGTTGGACAATGATAATAAGTGATACTGTAATCACATAAATTTATATCGTATTGCGCAGTTCGTGGGAATGAAAAACAAAATCAGATTGTTGAGAAAAATAATATCGAGTCGTGGTCGATTATAATTTTTAAATAAAATTCGATTTAATCGAGAATCGCTTATTTTTGGTTAATTTTACGGCGTTACGTGCAATGAATATCGTTTCAATAACAAAAGTTTTTGCGTAAAAGTGAAAAAAAAATTTTAACAATTATGTAATAATGAAAAAACAAGTTTCGTCCAAACTGGTATAAATATTCGTCAATGTTAGTAAATTTTCTGCGGAAGCATGATTGCCACATCGATTTGTTCGTTCGGTTCGCTTGTTATCCATATTTTCTTTCCTTTTTTTTCTTTTTTCTTTCACCTAACCGCAACATTACTTAATAATTATACATCGTAATAGTCAAAAGAAAATGTATGTACGAGTGACTTTGGACAAAAAGAACAACGACACATGAAATAGCACCAGATTTTCTAGCTGAAAAATTAATTTTCATCGCGGAACATATTTTTTGGTTACGGTTAGTAGAAAAAAAATAAAAAAAAAAAAAATTTTACAAATCGAAAATAGTTCGAGAGTCGTGCACAAGAATTTTCTTACTTGAAAAATTGTTTTGTTGCGTTTCGTTTTTGTTTCTTGGATCGGAGTTTCCGAAACGTTTTTTCTTTTTTTCCTTCCATTTTTTCTTGTTTTATTCTTTGAAAGGTCGTAACATTTGAAGAAAAAAAAAAAACTGTTGTCGTTTATAGAGTCGAGTAAAGGTCTTCAGGTGGTTGGATGGTTGTTTTTAAGGACCGCATGTCACACCCTGTATAATATAAAGAATGATATTTATATAACACGTGACTTTTATGATCCTAGCCCATAACCTCAGACCCTCGTAAATTAATTCATCCCATTGCGGCATTTAAGCAATCCGATTCACGGTAGCATTTTATGCATAGATATGTATATGTATAAACGTAGGTTTGTCCTATAATAATGTATGCTTACAGACACACACAAACACTAACTCACAGAGACACGTCTATGGATTGGTCTAAAAATAACTGTTCCATGGTGTCTGTGATGTATAATCTCATACACTTGAATATGATTATTACAATCAAAGTTTCGGTTAAATTTGTTACATTAATTTGTCGTTTCTTAAATTCCTCACTGCTTCTCTTTTCTTTATGTAACGCAAAATGTGTAATACGTGGTACTATTGTTGACTTCTTGATATTATACATTCGTACAAATATATATACATATAATAGAGTTTTGGAATAAATATTTTTGAATTTTAATATATTTACTTTGTGAATTTACAGTGAAAAGTATTATCGTCTACTTCAACGATTTGCGTTGTAAAATTTTTTTAGTCTATTCAGTTGAAGTGATATGTTAAAATAAGATTTGATTATTGAAAAAAGAAAAATCGGCAATTCTTTGGATCTTTGAGAAATCGACCAGATTGAAGTTAGCAACGTCAATGTCACGAAATGTTAAGACTAACATTGTTGTTTTGAAAATTTGGATTTTAATTTCCAAAAGCTGAATACACTTTGCCTTTTGAAAATAGATTCCTCAAATCATTTTTACTAAAAATGTATCTTTACATCAACGTTGCGAACTTCTCTCTCTTGTATATCGTAGAATTGCTGTTTTAAAACAACGATCGATCTTTGCTTTTATTTGCACGTAATTCACCCGTCGACTCAAAGTGATTTGGAGAAATCTACGAAAGGTTCTCTAAATCCGTCGAGATTATATTCAAAGTACAAGAATCTCGAGATGCAGACCTCAAATTCGCAAGGTACATGATTTATCTTCAGTAAGATTTTCTCGTGAGTTAGATGCGACATCTAGCGGTGGTTTAAAAATACAATTTCATACTTTCTCGTACAAATATTTGTTATCTGATAGAAAATAATGTCTAGGCATAGACAATCTTCTACGATATTCTACAACAAAATAAAAAAAAAAAAATTCATCTTTATAGAGTTGTAAATATCCTCAAGACTTGCAAGATCATTACAACTATAATTGAAGCGAGACTGATCTGCGACAGATCTGCGAAGAGAGAACAAAAAATAACGGCTCCACATATTCTATTCATGTTGTAGAATATTCGTGGGGATCATTTTTACCGGCAGAGCGGGCATGAATTAGATAGAACACGAAGAGACAGATCTGGAAGGAAAAAGAAAAAAACACCGACTCTCTATATTCAATTCGCGTCGCAGAATATTCGTGGGGATCATTTTTACCGGCAGAGCGGGCATGAATTAGATAGAACACGAAGAGACAGATCTGGAAGGAAAAAGAAAAAAACACCGACTCTCTATATTCTAATCGCGTCGCAGAATATTCGTGGGGATCATTCTTACCGGCAGAGCGGGCATGAATTAGATAGAACACGAAGAGACAGATCTGGAAGGAAAAAGAAAAAAACACCGACTCTCTATATTCTAATCGCGTCGCAGAATATTCGTGGGGATCGTTCTTACCGGCAGAGCGGGCATGAATTAGATAGAACACGAAGAGACAGATCTGGAAGGAAAAAGAAAAAAACACCGAGTCTCTATATTCTAATCGCGTCGCAGAATATTCGTGGGGATCATTCTTACCGGCAGAGCGGGCATGAATTAGATAGAACACGAAGAGACAGATCTGGAAGGAAAAAGAAAAAAACACCGACTCTCTATATTCTAATCGCGTCGCAGAATATTCGTGGGGATCATTCTTACCGGCAGAGCGGGCATGAATTAGATAGAACACGAAGAGACAGATCTGGAAGGAAAAAGAAAAAAACACCGACTCTCTATATTCTAATCGCGTCGCAGAATATTCGTGGGGATCATTCTTACCGGCAGAGCGGGCATGAATTAGATAGAACACGAAGAGACAGATCTGGAAGGAAAAAGAAAAAAACACCGACTCTCTATATTCTAATCGCGTCGCAGAATATTCGTGGGGATCGTTCTTACCGGCAGAGCGGGCATGAATTAGATAGAACACGAAGAGACAGATCTGGAAGGAAAAAGAAAAAAACACCGACTCTCTATATTCTAATCGCGTCGCAGAATATTCGTGGGGATCGTTCTTACCGGCAGAGCGGGCATGAATTAGATAGAACACGAAGAGACAGATCTGGAAGGAAAAAGAAAAAAACACCGACTCTCTATATTCTAATCGCGTCGCAGAATATTCGTGGGGATCATTCTTACCGGCAGAGCGGGCATGAATTAGATAGAACACGAAGAGACAGATCTGGAAGGAAAAAGAAAAAAACACCGACTCTCTATATTCAATTCGCGTCGCATAATATTCGTGGGGATCATTCTTACCGGCAGAGCGGGCACGAATTAGGTAAAAGACGAAGAGCGACGCGACTCTCCGCGGGTAGTTCGGCGCTGCGCCGCATCCACCGACGACCCAAGATCCATCCGACAATCCATCCCATCCATCCCACCCATGGAACACGCAAGACGGTGGTGTAGAGCTTGGCTCGCGATTAGAGCCGTGCCCTAGCCGAGCAGAGAGGGCAGAGTAGCAGCAGTTAGACGTGAATCGTTGTTCGCATCGGGGGGATCAGGCAGCAGCAGAGCCACAAGCCGCGCGTACCCGGCACGTTCACAATCAGTCCGGTTTCGTCGCGGGCCACGGCAACACCATAACAGAGAAAGACACCAGCGCCGCTCGCTTCAAATTCGAAACACGCGGTTGCTGGCTTCCGAGTTCCGCCGATTAAAGAGCGCGACGTGTGTAATTTCACTTGACTCGGAATTAGCGATATGATAGAAATACCTCCTTCTTTTTTTTTTCTTTTTTTTTTTTTTTTGTCATCTTCGTAAAGTATCCACATAAATTATTAAAAAAAAAAAAAAAAAACAAACACACACACACACAGACGCACACTGACAAAAGAATATATTTATATTTCATCACCGCACTAGTATTTCCGACTTCTTCCTCAGTTTCTTCAGTTTTCATCGATTTTTTTTTTTTTTCTTTTTTCTCCTTCTATTCTCGTTTTTGCAAAAAAATAATTTTACACGCCCCCGCACACATCTAGTAATAGATATTTCCGCGCTTCTATCTTGGCTTACTTACCCAAGAGCCTGAAATTTGCAAAAACGAAAAAAAAAATCAACTAAAATAAATAAATAAAACCCCGCTTGTACACGGGATCTGGACAACGTTTCACCGTAAATTTAATTCGCAGATCTCCGCAGGCACACGCCGGATCTGATATGTTTTACGTATAAAACGTAATGTAAACGAGTTCACGTATACATTTATAGATATATATATATATATGAGTGTGTGTTTGTATATACACGTAAACCCTTACAAAAATTATATACATAATTACCATACGTGTAGAAACGTTTGAATACATACAGCCCGGCGACGATCAATTTTTATTACCTTTGTTTAATTATACACAACTGTACCGCAGGTAAATAAACAATTACACAAATACGCGGTGTTTTTCTGCGCGTGTGCGTGTGGTGCGTGTATTCGTTGTGACATTGTGGATCGGTACGATGTATGTTACAGGTGTCGTCTAACTCGCGTACACGTGTGTTGATTTTATTGTCGTTTTTCAATCTGAATTTTTGTCTCATTTTTTTTTTTTTTTAATCCATGTTTATCCAATTATTTTTCATTCCACTCGAAATAAAAAGTAGAAGATAATAAAAATTGTAGAAAAAAAGAAAATCGGTTCTTTCAACTCACGCGTTTATTGTATACGTATATAACCACTTCCTATATATAATACACGGAGGACGACGCACGCGGCTTACGATCTGACGTAAGAATGTCTTCAGGATGAAAATATCCCCGGATTATGGTGAGCGGTTTTCGTTTTATGGTTTCATTTTAATTTCTCTCTCTCTCTCTCTCTCTCTCTCTGTCCCGTCTATTCCTGCTAGAATTCATACAGTCGAAGATAATTTTTCACTCGAGACAAAACCAGGCTAGAAAAAAAAACGTCGTTTCTTTTTTTTCTATCATTCATTTACAATCTTTTTTTTTTCCCCCACTTTCCGCTGTCGCAATTTCGTTCGATTTTGCCGATTTTGCCAAATTACTTGCGAAGAACAACGGGTAAAAGAATAAACGAAGTCGTTATTACAATACGATCGGTGTTTGTAACGTTGGAAAATTGTTAAGGGACAGAAAGAAGAGACAAAAGGGAGTAGAAGAAGTAGGGAGGTGGAGAGGAAAAAAAAAAAAAAAAAAAATAAAAATAAAAACAGTCATAGCCGAAGAATTTCACTCTGTTAATTTAAATGACGCGAGAGTATAAATTGGCCGGCATGCATACGATTATTACAGTTCTAACTAGTACTACCGGTTTCAAGTACAATACAAGTATACAACAAACTATATTACGTGCCGTAGTCGGCTAGTCTAGGTCCTATTCACGCTTTGTGAAATGAGAAAAAAAATAAATAAAAAATTATAAAAAAAAAGAAAAACTTCACCTCGTTCGTAATATATATATATATATTATATATATGTATATGTGAATTTATTGACACTTTAATTCTTTCATATCTGAATATTATACGAGGTCAAGCTTGAGATTGCAGAGGATATTCTCAATCTTTGATAATGTATAATATTTATTGTATGTGAAAAAAGTAAATAAACAATAACAATTTCCGGTGGAAAAAAATTGTCCGGAATATTGACGAGATAAAAATTATGAATTTAACAGTTCAATATCTTAATGAAAATTTGACGACAAGTTTTATGATACTTTAACGATTGGTCGCAGAAACATGTAAAATAACATTAACAATCAGGTTATTGCGGTGAATGTAAAAAATGACTTCGAATTCGACAATGCGAGAAATTTTTATAGAGGAAATTCTGTGAAAATTAATTACGTCAATTTTAATTCAAATATTATTTTATTAGAATTTAAAACTGGAATGTAATATTTACTCGAAAGCTGCTTTCTTACATGTTTTTCTTTTTTCGTTTAAACGTACAACAGTTCTAAAATTTTGCAAGTAACGTTTATATATAAATGTGATTATTTCGTAATTCTTCCAATTTGGATATTAATTCAAGATGGATTTATTTTCTTTACATCGCTTTGCGGACACTTTTTAGAAAACGTGACGTGAATAAGATTGAAGTTTCAAATTTTTTCGCAGGGTGTAAGATTTCAGTTTAGTTATCGTGCCTCGCGTACTTCTTTCAAACACAATTCTTACCTTCCACACTTAACACGGTGTATTAAATTTTCTCTCTTCTCCGTTTGTTTTACACAGGAGGAAACAACAGCGATGATGACGATGATAAGCGATCGCTCGAAGATTCGCACGATGCTATTCGCGCATATTGGGTGAGTTGGGTCAAGGTTCATAAACATTTACGATCCGAAACATTTCGCAATAAGAAAAATGAATGAACAAACAAAAAAAAAAAATAACAAAACTACCACAGTCGTTAAACAAATTTACGAGTTTCAAGTCACAGTGACGTAAACGCAACGCGGAGCATTTGAACAAATTTTCACCATTTTACGACTTGGGAATGGTGGGAAAGATTATGCGTTAAGCCCTATAAATATCGCATATTAATTAACAAAACATGCTTATTTCGCAATCGTAAGACAAACCCTTCGAAATGATGATTAATTCCTAAGTTGCGAAACGACTCGTCGCTTCTTTTAACGTTCTATTTTTTTTTTTTTTTTTTCCCCCCCATCGAGATAACGCTGCGAACTTCAACCTCGTCAAAATTAGACGTGAATCAATCAACGCAATCAACGAAATTTATAACGAATTAACGTTTGTTCCGCAATGAAAAATTAAACAAATTAAAATTAACGGTGCGTTCGAAAAATTGTAAACTAAATTTCTTCAGTTTTGTACGAAAAATGCAGTGTTTTTTTTTTTTTTTTTTTTTCCCTCACAAGCGAAGTTGAAAGACTTTGAGATTAATTTATCGTTATTTGCGCAACGATTTATTCAATTTTCTTCATAATTGTTGCAATTTTAAAAGACACAAATAGCGTAATATGAATAAACGTGAAAAAGTTGGGGAATTTTGCGATCCAAAATTAGTGGCAACCCTGGCAATCATTATATTGCATAATATATCCTGCAGGTAACTAATCGTACGTATTTGTTTGTCTTTGTAACAGTTAATCTTTACGGTACAGATCGTATATTATAATTGAATTGTATAACCGTGGGGATAAATTTGGCTTGTGTTGAGCCTTAATTCATTGATCGTTGAAGTCGTTGAATAAACCTTCTCGGATTCTTTATGCGAAATAATATTATCATTCGCAAGTATAATTTACATTTTACGTGGGTAGATCAGACGTTGAAATTCTAATACATTGTGCGAATGTGTTTTTTTTTTTCTTTCTTTTCTTTTCTTTTTTAAGTTCAGTTGTTTATTTTTCACCGAGAGTTGGAGGAATATCCGGTACAGAAATTGAAATGCGACTAATTTAGGTTTAATTGTTGTGTGGAGAAAGTTGTTTCATCGAGTTAGAAATTATCCCGAGAAGCTTGGGGATGAAAAATTATTATTATTTAGTTGCTTAATCCGATTGCGAAAGGGAGAGCATCGTTGATTCGATGTCATAAAATTACATGGCGTCAATTCATAAGTCGGCTTCAATTATCGGACCGAAAGCAATATTCATTGTCGAACATTGTATGCAGTTGGAGAAATTATAAAATTAGGTTTTAAATTTTAAACCGTGAGACTGAAGTTGATTGATGTTAATTTTGATTACAAAAATTCTTTTCCTAGCGTGTTGAAAAAAATTTTTAACATAAAGTTCGATTGAAAAGGGTTTTTCAGTTGTTGACAATAGCTTGAGGAACTTTTTTTTCGTAGCTTAGGAGAAATTCTTCGTCTTATGAAAATTCATGCAGAGACCGTTACATGAGTTTTAAATTAATCCTCGTGTAGTCTATGTTTTAAATTTTTCTAATGTCAAGGAAACATGTTCATCGTTATATCTTTGTTTCCATATAGAAAATTACGTTGCGATTTTTTATTTTATGTTGAATTTTTTTCTTTTTATTCTCTTATCGCAACCCAACGGGTAAATCACTCGCGATGAAATCTGGTGTGCATCTTTCCGCGAATCTTACGAAGTCTCTATAAATTTTCGAAATCTTGTGCAATTTTTGTAATCTTGAAAATCTTTCGGAATTTTCTGAAATCCGCTGAAATCTCTCGAAATCTATTGAAATCGACCGAACTCCTCTAAAAATATTTTGAAATCTCTCGAAATCTCTGAAATATTTATAAATTCTTAAAATCCTTGAAATCTTCTGAAATCCATTGAAATCATTTTTAATCTTTCGAAATTTTGAGAAATCATCCGAGTCTCTTGAAATCTTTTGAAATCCTATGTAATTCTTGAAACCATTTGCATTCCACTCCGTTTTGAAATCTTTAGAAATCATGTAAAATCATCTGAAACCTTATTTCATTTGAAATCTTTTGAAATCCTTTGAAGGCTTCTGAAAGCTTTTGAAATATTGTGAAATCATTTGAAATGATCGTCTCTTGTAAAATTTTCAAATCACCTGAAATCTTTAGAAATTTTTTGTAATCTGTTAAAATCTTTTGAAGTCATTTGAAATCTCTCGAAAACTTTGAAATCCTTATCAATTCCTTGAAATCATTTTCGATCTGTTAAAACCTTTGGAAATCGTCTGGGTCTCTTGAAATCTTATGAAATCCTTTGAATTCCTTTGTAATTTTTGAAATCTTTTGAAATCTTTTGAAATCCTTTGAAGGCTTCTGAAAGCTTTTGAAATATTGTGAAATCATTTGAGTAATCGTCTCTTGTAAAATTTTCAAATCACCTGAAATCTTTAGAAATTTTTTGTAATCTGTTAAAATCTTTTGAAGTCATTTGAAATCTCTCGAAAACTTTGAAATCCTTAGCAATTCCTTGAAATCATTTTCGATCTGTTAAAACCTTTGGAAATCGTCTGGGTCTCTTGAAATCTTATGAAATCCTTTGAATTCCTTTGTAATTTTTGAAATCTATTGAAATCTTTTGAAATCTCCACAATCGTTAGAAATCTCTTGAAATCATTTGAAGTGTCATCTCTTGTAAAATTTTGACGTCATATGAAATCTTTTGAAATTTTTTTGTAATGTATAAAAATCCTTTGAAATCTTTGTTGTCTCTCGAAATCGGGTGTCGGGTACATCGAAACGATGATTAATGCGATTAACCGGTCGTTGCGAGCAGATTTATTCCTTCTGTCACATTATTCCCTTCGCCTGGAAAATTTCTAATTCAGATGTAGCTACGTGACGCGGAATGCGTCAAGAGATGAGGCTACATTTGTGCGGCGCATTCTACAGTCTTCAAAAAGTGTTTCGAAATGCCGCCGAACCGCAGAAGTAGAATGAACATGTATGTATAATACGCGTTACACACGTTGAACAAGAATGAAGAAATCCGATCATCCAAGGGGAACGATTCGCTACGGCTAAAACGTGCACCCGGTGCAATGCTACGATGGGCCGCTGCTACTCAGCCGCCATGATTTTACGGGGTTTATACAAGATGCGCGCGAGGCTGCAGTTGGAAAAATACCTTACAGTTACACATTCGGGTTTGGTGCCTTAGAAATAGGGGGGGAAAAAAAAAAAACTAAAAAAATTTAGTGATACAATAAAGAAATACGACGAACTACCCGGCTCGAATTAATTCGTCGCCCTTCAATCCCCGCACCCTTTAACCCCATAGCTGAAAGCGTTCGGAGGGAAAATGTCCTTTTAAAAGATTTTCTTTCTTCTTTCTTTTTTTTTTTTTTTCTTTTTACACTTATGTGTATACACACGTTTTACACGTACACCCTTTTTTATTCGACGAAAGTTCAACGGTTTGGAATTTTGGTATTTCTTTTTTTTACAACTAACATACCTGTGAAAAATTTCACCAAGCATTTGTTATCGGCTTGATTTGTTGGAGATATTTTTGTATTTTATTTTGTTCTTTTACCGCGCGGGTTATTTATAAGAAAATTCTTTACTGACAGTTAATTAATTACAATGCAGTACCGATGATCTAGCTTTCGAATTGCTTATTATGATCGATAACGATACACGAACTACGTTGATAAAGATCTGTTTCTCGACTGTTATTTTTCAATTAAGTTTTGTGCGTGGGTGGATCTTTTTTTTTTTCCTGCCGGTCTTTTTATCTTCCTCTTTGTTTCGCTTTAATTTTACTTTTGTTTCTCGCTATCTCGATGAATTTATGGTTTTTACAACACGAGGTCGAGAAGAAAATAAAAATTACACGGGTAACTCTACTCGCCGAACAAACTGATATTCACTATAAACCACTCGATACGTATTATTATATGTATGATACAAGTTCAGAACGATATCTATCGATTTTACTCCATATGTTGACCGTAAATCATTACTTTCTTTATCTCTCTGTTTTATCTTTGTACACGATTGCGAAAAAATTGTCAAATCAAATAGGAATGACGAAAAGTGCCGAAGTAAATGTTTGAGACCGTGTTAAATAGAGGAGGAAAAATTGACAATACAACGGATTATAAATTTTTATAATGGAAATTCGGCATAATCGAAGTGAAAAAACGAAAACTCGTTACCGTTAATCGTTCAATTTAATTTGGTTTGTTTGATTTAATTACAATTCTTAAAATTCTCACAACTATATATAAACAAATAATTTGTCGAAACGAATTCAATGTTTCTCATCGTCGATTCTTCAATCTTACAGACAATAAAAATCTGTAATACCTGTACTAAAGTGCTAAAGTATAAAAGGTGAGAATATTTTAAACAATTGTCAATAACGATAAGTCAAATCATACTCGTATGAAAATCTGTTTTACTTTATCGTTAAAAAGTCGTTAAATCTGGATACGATAAATTATAAACAAAAGAAATCATACATCATGTTACAAAAACGTTTTCATTCACCGTTTTACAATTACGTTGAAAATATACCCACCGTACGTGTGTTTAAAAAATTTCATCCCACGTTGAGAATTTTCATCAATGAAAAGCTACGTTTATTTTTCAACAATAACGTGCGTACGTACATTATTCGCGTAACCCATTCTCCGAATGATAATTCTTACCGCTCAATTATCACAACGTCGATATCTGGTTTGTAGTTTTAAGATAAATTATTATTCGCGTTACGAAATACATACGCCGGATACGCTTCGACCGTACAACCCGAGGTATAATTTATTTGTTATTACAGCCGGCGTTTTATCATGATCGTATTATTTTACCCACACGTATGAAACTGCGCAAGCTGCAGCAAAAATTGCATATTTGTGTGTTGTGTGTGTGGGTGGGTGTGTGTTTGCCAATAGTTAACGTGAATGTAATTGGCGCAATGTTGCATGCAGGTATCGCATAATTTAACCTGTAATAAATATACACGCAGTTTATCCCCCTGCCATAGAAGGTACCTTTTACCCTCATGATTGGCAACTAGGATAATTGTGCTGTGTCTATAACCAGCTGACGTCGCTATTCTCTTTCCTCCATCGGGCTACCGTGTAATCACCCATCGTTCGCGTTGCAGATCATACCGTGTCGTATTACGCGAATCGATGAACCTATGTATATAATGTATATAACCGTCTAACGAACCTTGTTACTCGACTTTATACGCATATATACTTATACATATGTCGAGGCCGATTAAGGGGGGGAGGGGTAAGGGTTTCAGCGTAAAAAAAACGACACTTTTTTTTGTGAATTTTTTTTAAAAGTATGGATCGAGCAAATTTAATCAAACCTTTTGTACATTATTAAGGGGGTATTCTAGTCTAGAGGCATGAATTTGAGGTGTTTTTTGAAGTGCTATAAACAAAAAACAAAAAATATTTTTACCATCCATTTTTTTATCAGGCGTTTATTATTATTTCACGATTACAAAAAAAAAAAAAAACAAGTCAAAAAATACAAAATTGAAAGTGCTATGAGTTGTTGAAGTGGGGGGTACAAAAAAAATGGCGCGCCAATGTTGTCACGATTGCAAGCATTTTCAAAATCAGAAAAAAAAAAAAAAAAAGATTATTAATCTACATAAATGCAGCTATCGTACTAACTAAAAAAAAGTCGAAAAAAAATTTTTTTTTGCCAAATTACGGCTGTCCGAAAAAATAATACGTTTTTTTTGACTTTTTTGGACGTTTCTGAATTTTTTAAAAATAGTAAAAATTATTATTTCGTTATAATAATAGTTCGTGCGATAGAGACATGTATTGAGAAGATTCTCACCAAATTTCAAGTAAATCGGTTCAATAGAACTTGAGAAATCATGTCAACCGTTTTGAAAAATGTAGTTTTGAGAAAAACGCGTTTAAAGTTTCGAGTAAAATTCGTTCCAGCCGAGCCAGTATTGAAGACGTGTCACTAAAATAGCTATATCTCTGAAAATAATTGAAATTTTGACTTGTCCTTTTAAGGACACATTCTTGAAAGGTTAAGCTTTGAAAATATAAAAAAAATATCGATTTTTTCAAATTTCTACACTAGAATACCCCCTTAAGTATACTTTTAACGATATTTCGTAATTTCTTACATGCGGAAATATTGAAAAACAAGCCGGTGACAGAGCTTTCCCCAGAACGTCTCGGAAAAAAAAAAAAAACAATTTGCGGTGTTCACTATATCTCGGCCGGAAATTATCCGATATAAAAAACCGTTAGAATTTAGTCAAAGTATCGTCAAATCCTTCCCCCCCCCCCCCCCCAACGTTCTTTGATATTTTTTTTTTTTTTTTTTTTCATTTCAAAATTTTGCGGCGGCCATCTGAAGTGTAAACTGCTATTTTCCACGAAAAATTCCGCCATTTTGTGGGTGGGAAAGCCCCTTAATGTAAAAAAAAAAAAAAAAATTTCAACCAAACGTTGGGGGGAGGTATTTTATATGTAGAAAATTTGTACCAAGTTTGTAAACGAATCGGTCGAGTAGTTATTAAATGGCAGTGAACACGGGCTTTGAAAAATTAGTTTTGAGAAAAAATCACAAATCGCACGATCGAACGTACAACGACAAAATGACGCTCGTCTCTCGTTTTAAAATATCGTACAGTGTACAGTATAAATATAAAATATGTCTTTATGGCTTTACTTACCTGTATTTACTAAATAAAATATTCTCGAAACAGGATAATGGACCGGAACGATAGAAGTGAATAAATAAGCTGTGTACCTGCTGTCAGAGCTATAGCGTTAAAGGGCAGGAGACTAATTAGACAATAACTTCAAGAGTTTTGCTCAGATCGACTTAAAATTTTGGGAATATATTCTTGAATTATAGTGTAATATAATATATTCCAATTTCGTCAAATTTGAGGCAAGAAAATTTGCAAAAAATGTCATCCACGTGGAGGGATAAAAGAAAAAAAGAGAAAGTAAAAAAAAAATCCTCACTCACGCATTCCGAGCTTTATAATATGTAATCTGTATTACGGATAGATAACTAAGGGACAGTTTATTACCGCAGGCGTTTCATTCCATTCTATTTTATTTTATTGCATTGCATTGCATTGCATTGCTGCACTAGGTGTATAATACGTATATCGCATGTAAAACGATACATAACTAGGAAAAATATCAAGTCTTATCGCACACGTTGCACATTCCTATTTGTATTCATGTAATATCTGTAGTTGATTGAATTCAACGAATGTTTCGCCTATTATAATTACGTAACTTCTGATTCCAACGGTTATGTTTATACATTCTGTATTTTTATACCCGGTAATATACTGCACTAATTTTTATTTTAGAAAGGTGTCAAAAAAAAAAAAAATCAAAGTGCATAAAAAATTACCTAAAACAATCGCTTGAATGTAAATTTGTAAGCAATTCATTCGCGAAAAAATTATTATGCGTTGTTTATTATTTCGATAACAATTCACCGTTTATAATGTTTTTTTTTTTTTTTTTATTCCAAGTTTATTCATATTTTCCCCGCAGCTACAAGAGGATATATAATTATCGGATAATAAAACTTGTCGGAATATGATTTTTGACTCTAAACCTCGTGTTTCTTTAATTGTTTCGACACGTAATTGGTTATTCAAAACAAGTCGTAACGAATCAGATTGAATCACCTTAGATTCAAAGAAGGGGTTAATCACTATTGTAATCCGATGTACACGTGTAATGTAATCATATGTAATATCACGTAGTTACATATAACCTCTGTAATTTCTTGTAATCGTTTGTAATCTTTGCATTCTCTTTGTATTCGGCGTGTTATCGTTATAGAACTTGAAATCCCTGTAACAATTGTAATCACTTTGTAATCCCTGCGATCCGTGTAATCTTTCCAGTCCCTTGGCAATATTTGTAATCCTCGTAATCTCTTTACAATCCGTGTAATCTTCTTGTAATCTTTGCAGTCCTTTGGCAATCTTTGTAATATTTTCTGTCTCTGGATTTTCTTTTGTAATCCTTGTAATCGGTGCAGTTTTTGGTAATCTTTGTAATATCTGCTACATCTGGAATATTTATAATTCTTGTAATCTCGTTGCAATCCGTGTATCTAGTTTCAATCTTTGCAGTCTTTCGGTAATCTTTGCTGTCTTTGGAAGCTTTGTAATTCTATTAATCTCTTTGTAATTCTTGCAACCACTTCGCAGTCCGTCTAATCTTCTTGTAATCCTTGCAGACTTTTTGGCAATCTTTGCAATCTTTGCCGTGTCTGGAATCTTTGCAATTCTATTAATCTCTTTTGTAATTCTAGTAACCTTTATGTAATCCGTGTAATATCTTTGCAAGCCGTACGAACATCGTGTAATCTTTGCAATCTTTCACTCCTTCCTTAAAATCTATGCAATCGTAGTCAGTGTAGACCACTTTTACACAGTGATTAACACCGTGAATCTGATTCGTTATCAGCCGTGAA
Organism: Neodiprion pinetum; assembly: GCF_021155775.2. NCBI lineage: Eukaryota > Metazoa > Arthropoda > Insecta > Hymenoptera > Diprionidae > Neodiprion > Neodiprion pinetum. Next base: position 20,695,641 of record NC_060238.1, on the reverse strand, counting down.
AAGATCCTGTCAGATTGATTTAATCTTTCCCCAAGTACACATGTAACGTCAATTTGTCCACGTCGTCATCTCAATTCTAATACACACGTGCTTAGGCGAGCGTTTAACCTATTTGAAAATTTTCGAATGCGACCCATGTATACAATACATATTTCATGCGTGTACGCGCGTGTATTAATGTAAACAACACCTATGCATCAGCCGTTGGTGGTGCAGTAATTTTGTGTATTCAAATCGCGTTTAACTCAAATGGCGTGTACTATACATCTATATATATATATACATATGTATATATATATACACCACTTCTAATATAATGCTTGAATACATAATCTATGTATGCATGCACACATACATATTCGAAATAGCATATTATCCCCTCCGTATCTTTAAGTTGTCCCGTTTTGTTCCTAATAACGGACCGTATTTAACAAGTTCTATGCATAGCTTTTGTTTATCGCTTAGGTTACCTTTACAAATACAATTATATATATGTATATATATTTATATATATATATGCACATAACTCGTGCATATTTTACTTTCTTTCCGCAAAGTAGGTACATTTTTACATACGTAACTCGTAATTTCTACGGATCCGATCAAATTTATAAATCAAATTTTAATAATTTTTATTTTCTATGAAATTAAAAAACGTCAACTTTGACATTTCATTTCTCGACAGTTTTTTTTTTCGACTTTCACGGCTCGTAATTGTACGAATTTGGAGTCTAATAAAATCAATTCCAGGGTCTGTTTTTCAGAAAATTTAATGCCCTGCAAGAATATGCTTCGAAAATTTTTTTTTTAATTCAAACGGTTCGATAGTCACATCGTTTTTAATGAAAAAAAAAATTATTTATGCGTGTTATTCAAATGGGAAATATCAGATAGCCTGCGACATCTTTGAAAATTGAGCTAAATATTTTTCCAAACGGGAGAATATTTTTTTCAATAAATAGGTCCTTTCAAGCCCGTAGATTCGATAGGTTAGTTTTTTTGGCTCACCCTAATATATATATATATATATATATATATATATATACCATGCCGCATGTATTACATCTGCAAGACATCTGCGTGTCTAATTGTGCTTTTAAGAAAGATTACCTAAGAAAGGTGTATTATACATATATATATATATATATATAGGCATGTGTGCGTGTGTATGAACGTAGTCCAGTCGGCTTGAAAATTGAATGGAAAAATGGAAATCTTTCCGCTCTACTGGCTTTTGCTGCTACCGAGCTGTTTTATACCTTGTTTAAAATTTCACCTAACTTTAGTACGTACGTATACGTATACATGTAACGTATATTACTGTATAAATTATACATAGAAATAGTCATTAGTTAGGCAAATATATTTATATTATACGTATTACGGCTACTTACATTAGTTCTATGAATGTTTTTATACACTGTAGATATTTGTACGGAAGGAAAGAAGAGATTTAAAATATTATTGAAATTACCAAATACGTGGCGATCAAATTGAGGTGTAATATAACGGGGAAAGAAGTGTTTTCTTAACCTTAATTATATTTCTGATTAATTTTTATTCTCACGCGTTTTTTTTTTTTTTTTTATTTTTTTCCCTTCATCTTTTGCTTTCCAACTTGAATCGAGTTATACTTCTTCTAATCAAAAAAACGTTCAATCCTTTTTCCGTCTGTATAATATCTACGCCATTTTTCACCGAGCTGCTTTTGTAGAGGAAAATAAATGCAGATGATTATACGTTTTATAATTATGAAACGAAAATTGTATAAACGCAAAGTGAAGAAAACAGGCAAAAAAGCTTTGCCGTATTTATACCGTTGTTTGCAAAAATATAAGAATCATCAAATAGAAGGTTTTGATTTTTTTTTATTTTTATTTTTTTTTTACAAAAATTTGGTCGGATAAAAAGTGGAAATTTTTTCAAATAACTCAGAAATAGTACAAATCAATTCGCTGAAAATTTTGTCAGTTCCGAGTTGAGAAGCGAATGATTCAGACCGAAAACGGACGTCATATTCGATAAAAAAAAAAAAATTGTTCATCGATAAAAAAATTGTCGGTGCGGATTTTCCATGGACGTTAAAATGCTAATTTTTATATTTTTTGGAGTCACAATTTTTTGAACAAGTATATCTACAAATTTTTTTGTTCAACCCGTCGCCACTGGATTCGGAAAATTTTTTGTCAAACGAATTCGAGTAAGCTTCCGGTTGAAATTTTTTCGAGAAAAGAAAAAGGCAAAGAAACATCAATCACAGAATAAAATGAAGTACATTTTCCTACAGAATTCTGCACCGTATAGAGTAACGAAATTTTTATTAATCCCCAGACCGTTTTACTTGAAATTTATGCGGTTTCGAATATTCATCGACACCAAGCATGAATCTTTTTTGACGTTCTTTGTTTTTTTTTTCCGTTGTTTTCTTTAACCGAATTCAACATCTATACGAAAACTTGAAAGCTGCGGACTATAAAATTGACTCTTACACCAATTTACGCGTAATAATTAGGCAATCCCGTATGATGAAGAAATTACATTTGATGATTTTATTGGTGTGAAACGACGTGAAACACGAAGTGGGAATTCATGCTTCTTCTCGAATGACGAACGTTCAAAGTTTTATTTCCTAGCATGAGAAGATGAGAGCTGCGTAAAATGTGGTCCACAGAACGTACCATATATATATATATATGTGTGTGTGTGTGTGTGTGTGTATTATAAAGTACGATAATTAGTCAGCCCGCTTTCAAAAACTGTACGCGAACCTCGCGCGAGTTAAAAGCGAGTCATTTCTTCTTTTCCTCCTTGACCGTTTTTAAATATCTTTTTACTAATTCTTCTTTCCTCTCTGGCAAATTTTGTGTAACGGTTTTTAATACGCTCTAAATTTACACACAGGCATCTATGTACGTTTATACGTATGCGTACGTTTACGTACATTTGTATTCGAACGTGCATACAATTTAGTTGTGAAATCCATTTGTGGATTAACTCACAGCTGACCAGAGTCACCGGTGACATATTGCTTTTTCGCTTAAAAACTGTTTAAAAGAAAATTGGGAGGGAAAAAGTGTCGTTAACAACAACGTCGTTGTATCTCGGATAAAGATATATACGTTTATTTAACGTGACGTGATATGTGTTCGTTTCTTTTCCTACAAATGTTTCTCTGTCGAGATTTTTCAGGCACACACGTGTTATATACAACATCGCTTATCACTTGTTTCTAAATTAATTTTATACAATTTTTTTGTTTTTTTCTTTCTCTTCGTTGTCAAATCTAAATATGTCACTCGCAAATATTATTACAGGTAGATTAGAATTATGAAAATTGAATAATGATATTGAATTTGATCAAAGTTTGACGGAAATTGAATGATTTTTATCGAGTCGTTTTATAATTTGTAACTTTCTTATTTAACTTTTCGACAATACGTACATCGCGTTACATTTTCGTCAGATTTTAGTATACCGTTGTTACGGAAAATTTTCTGCTTTAAAAGTAAGAAACGAATTCCGCATTGGATCGGATTGAAAGTAAATATATATAAGATTGGAATTTACGACTGTTTTTTTTTTTTCTTCGTTTTCTTGACTTGCTTTTTGTTTCCGAATTGTTGTAGAAAAATCGAGACTATTCGAACGGAAGAAAGTTAATTTATCTGTACATTATGTACGTGCAATTAAAAGAAAAAAAAAAAACTTGTTTTAACACGAATTAACAAAAGATAAATTTCGCTACGTTTGTGCAAATTTGAAAGAAATTTTTCAGTTCACTTTTATAACGTTACGTTTTTGTTATTTCTCAACTGCTCGATGATCGTTGTTAAAATTCACGATAAATCATACGTACACATATTTTGAAAACTTTCTTCCTCGCGATGTCGACGTAAAAAAAATTAAAAAAAAAAAAAAATATGTCAAAACAAGTAAAGTCTTTTCCATTCTCCCGATATCGTCTGCGTTAAAAAATAGCAAGACAAACCATTAAACGGTAGTAAAAATGAGCGCTTCGCAATCTTTCGATGTAAAAAAAAATACCGTATATACGTACCATAATTTCAATTTATAGACGGAGAGTGAAGAATAAATGAATAGAAAAAAAAAAAAAACACACGCGTCAAAAATTTCCTTGTACTTTCTACGCTGCAATTTTCTGCAATACAATTTCTGCAATAACCGAAGCGTTTACACATATATGCATAATGTGTTATATATGCATATATGCATATATGTATGTATGTATATAATCTCTCTTTTACGTATCTGGAACAGGGCAGGGCAGGTTTGGCCGTTGGCGGCGATCGAGAGATTAATTACAATTCGTAAAAGGGTTTATTGTTGGCAAAAGATACAGAGCTATTCTTTTTCATTTCCTGGCGCCGCCGGTAGGAAACCAACCGCGCCTATTTTTTTTTCTTTTTTTTTTCTTTTCCGTTTGTTCTTTACAACTTTTTTTTTCTTTTTTTTTTACCCCCGATCCGTGAAACGTTTGCAACGTTCGATTTCCCACCGTGTCGATAAAGAAGAAATCGTTATCCCCGGTCGTCGACCGTCGTCTTTGTTTTATTTTTTTGTTATTCGTTGATTATTGTTTATTTTTTTTTTCCTTTCATCATCTCTTCTCTCACACAGCGAACGTTTTCTCTTTCACTCATAATTTCGATCGTCCATTGATACACGAGTATCAACGATCTTCGTACTGTAATTATTATTGTTTTTGTTGTTGTTGTTTGTTTTTCTTCTCTTTTTCTTTTTTTTTTTGTATTACTTTGTTTCACGTTTACGCAAAAACGAAAAGGATAAAAAATAATACAATAATATAGACTTCGAATCAGCGTGACCGATAACGAGATCGTCGTTCTTGTTTCGTAACTGTTACGAACAACGAAGGTAAATAGAAGTTGAGAAAATAAGGAATCGTATGGAAAACAACAAAAAAAAAAAAAAAAAAAAAAAAAGAAGAAAACGGAATACAAATTTTTCTTCGTGTTTCCTAGTTTCTTATCGTTATTGTTCACTCAACGATTTCTATGGGGTTTTTTTTTTTTTTTTTCTCATCCGACACCCCGTGCGATGTTATTAGGTTTACTTTTATCGTATACGGTGCGCGTGGAGAGAGGTGCTTTCTTACCTCGCCCCATTCCGACAACATGCACACACGCACACACACCTAGATTATACATATTTTCTAAGCACGTAGAATTGGGTACCCGATAGAAGGAACATCCTGCTTTTGCTCTCCCTTTGAAAAAAAGAAAAAAAAAAACCCTCTCAAAGTCAAAGTGGTTTATCCTATTTTTGTGAATAGTTAATGAATTTTTAGAAACACGTGTATATAATATATATATATATGTTTATATATATTATATTATATACATAACCTGGCTGCGGGATATTTTGTTTACATTATTCTCTCCGCGTAGTGCCTCGTTGGATCTTGGCATAATGTATAATATTATATACGGGGTGTTGAAAAAAGGTGGATACACCCGGATAGCACGAAAACGAAGTGACTCAGAGACAAACTGATAATAGATTCCCGAATAATTTTTCTCTGGGAATCCAACGGTAATATTAGTTTTTTGGGCCAGATGGGCCCAATGGGGGCCTTATGAGGCCAAACTTTGAAACTTCGAACGGAGACCCCGATTTTCTCGTTAGAATTTGGATTCAGCGGGAAACTTTACGTTCGAATACGTGAAAAAATGTTTCTCTACCATGAACGCAACCTTTTGTTCTTCGCAACTTAATATATATATATATATATATATATATATACTATATATGCAGTGCGCACATGCAACTTGTTAATATTATTATACGAACAAATATTTGATCATCGCGATGATGTGAATATGATGTTATGTCGTAGAAGCTGCCTGGGATTTTTTTTTTTTTTTACTCTCTTTTCTCTCTCTCTCTCTCTCTCTTTCTTTCTCTCTCTCTCTCTTCGTTGTTATAACGAGATTGCTTTTCTCACAGAACGATGCAATCTCACTCCGGAAAAGTGTAATAGCTTCTTCAAACAACGAACTTTATTTATATAATGCAGCTCAAACAGGGGCATTTAAACAAAGTCGGGCTTTTCTTTCATGTCGTGTATATATATGTATACATATATACACACCATGGGTAATACACTCTTAGATTATAATATGTTCGAAATAATGCGGTAACGTATGAAAAGAAATTGTAATAAAAAAAAAAAAAAAAGAAAAAACAATCGAACCACTTTCATTGGTCGCAAGTGCAAAAAGTGGGACAATGAGAAGATAAAATTTGTGTTCAATCTCAGCAAAAGAGTCGATAAAGAAACTACGTTACGTTGAATAATTGTTAATTTATTGTTAATATCGTTTTATCATATATAAACATATATTTTATACTGGTATAATTTTTTTTTTACTCCTCCGCCTTTATTTCACCAATTCCAAATCCGCAATTTTGAATAGTATCGAACGTTGTAAACTGAGAAGAGAAAAAAAAATGGGGGTGAATCCAATTCACGTGGAATTTGAAAGGTGCGTTTATACAATATACGTATGTATACATAACACATTACTTATACATATATACGTATGTATTTACGTGACTCGATGGTTTAATTGGCAATTAGTTTGTTACTTCGTGGGTATATAATGTAACCATTAACCTGCGGCTTATGGTATGTACATATATACGTGTATACATATGTATATATGGGAGGTGTCGATTATGGTCTATTCAGTATAAAAAAAAAAAAAACTGGTTTAAAACGACGATGCAGCGGATCAAACGGCCACACGGTAATGCAACAATACGCGTTGTCTCGATTCATCAATTACTAATTACTGACCCAGTTAAACGCAACAATACCTCACATACGTGTATGCGTGTACGTCGTGCGCCTACGGAAACTGGGCGCATTTGCGGATCGTGCACTGAGAAAAATTTACGTTTGTTGTATCGGCTAGAAAAATTGAGTAAAACGGGTATCGTAAAAAAAAAAAAAAAAAAAAAAAAAAAAAAACCTGTTCGAATATCGTTGGAACTACGAAAAACGAGGTACGCGTAAACATTTTGCGCTATCGTCGATCCTTTTTTTGGTTATTCCAACGCAAAATCAGTTTGCGGGGTTTACTCTACTTTTTTTTTTTTTTAGTTAAACAAGGCTTTAACGTCAATTTGTTGTTGCACGAATTCGAATAATCGGAGCTTGGTAGTAAACTTTATAATTTTGGAATTAAATTTTACGGCACATATTGCGTCACTTACGTTCCAATTGAGAATAGTTTTGAATCTGCGATAAATATTGCGAATGGAATTGAAAAGAAAAATTTTTCTCCTCAAGACACGGTTAATTGTAATTTATTTCAAGTACAATTTTTATTAAAATGGGATCGGTTGTGAAGCATTTTATACGAATTTAAACAAGAAATTTTCACCCAATAACGTAATTCTTGATTTTGGTGAAACTTTTTCAGACGATAATAACGCCTCCAAAGTCTGAAATTTTGTTGTTTTTTTCTGTCTGTTTTTTTTTTTCCGTACAAATGTCTTCGACTCGTGAATATTTAAACCTCTGTCTAGTTATGGCTTTTTCTTGAATTCTCGAGCAACTTTTTCATCAAAAATTTGATTCTTTTTTTATGATTATTTTTGCACGATCTGTGCCACAATGATATCATTATTTGTCCCTTTTTTTTTGTTTCAACACTAAAAATTTTGCTATCGCAAACGTAAGTGATGAAAAATGCTTAAACAAATCCTCAAATTCTTACGACTTTACAGCAAAACTACCGACATTTAGATTATTATGCAGAATTGATGAAAATTAATTCTTTTTCAATATTTTCTTCTTTTTTCGTTTTTTTTTTTCAAACGTACCTTTCAAAGATTTCATCAAAATTAATGAAAATGGTAACAATTATAACGCATGTGAGTGAAGAAGAGAATCAAAAAAGGCTGTGAATGCCGTTTTTTTTTATTTTTTTTTTTTTTTACAAATAAAAAATGGCAGCAGCAATCCTTTTTTAATTCTCTTCTAAATAAGAGGGGAAAGAATTGTAAACGGCTGTGAATTCCGTTTCCTTTTTCAAATAAAAAATGGCACCCAAATCGCTTTTTTATTCCCCTTTTCAAACGATGGGAAAAAGAGTTAGAAATCGTATTTATCGTCTTATAAATTGCAGTCTTTCACACCACAGTTTAATCTTTATAATACGGACAATACAAAGTGCAGTTCCATCCTCGTGTTCAAAGAGTGACAATTTCCGGTTGTATATATATATATATATATATATACACACACACACACACACACACACACACGTGGCGATATCACGGGAGCGTGTAATTGTTTCCTGTTAACTAACAATTAGTAAAATTGCATTGTCATAAGCTTGCGCGAAATCGTGCATTTAAGCCAATCGCATTGTTGTAGGTATTATCACAATGTGTATCACAAATGGAGGAGCAGGTGAGATTTTAAACCGTTGAAATTACGCTTCAAGTTTCCGGTTCGGAAAAAAAAAAAAAAAAAATGTAAAGTACTCTTCGTTATTACCACCTTCCTTATTTTTAATCGATCCTATTTCCTCCGTTAATTTTATTCATTGCGATTAAATCGTTATTGTACCGAAGAAAAAAAAAAAAAATCACGAAACAAAAGTTTAAAAACTAAAAAAGTTTGTCAAGTTTGATCTGATCCAAACGATATTTTCTCGATGTGGAAAAACTTTCGATTATTACTGCTGTAACAATTTTATGGACGAGAAAAAAAATTACATCATTGTACAAATTTTTCAATTCTACAAACGAATCGTAGCTAAATACGTTTCTTTCTTCTCAAATCTATTTTACATGTAACGCAAATTTTAATGAAATTCATTTTTTTTTTTCTTTCTACTTTCCTGCAACCGATAGTACAAAAATTTTCTCAGCAAAATTATTCCAGGGCTGTATTTGATTAACTTGGGATTGATTATTTCGAAGAAATGTTACAGTCGGCGAAAAATTTATTTCAAGCGATTTTGCAGTGAATCGTATTTCCAAATAAAATTCAACTCAAATCAATGAACGTCGATTAATTTGTTTTTTTTTTTTTTATCAACTTTTGCCGATGAATTTTTCTATTAATAAATAAAAAAAGGAACCTACAAACTTTAGTTTTTCTACGAAACCTTAAAAATATTGTATAAAAATCAGTTTTTTCAACGTTTTGTCGCGAATGTGTTATTAAATTATGTAAATAAATACAACCGATCAATGTATTTTTGTTTTATTTTGCTCGGTCAGTCGTCGTCCGATTCTTAAGATCGGTATTGCAGATTTCGCTCAGAAACGGGTAATTACACGGCAGCTTTCGGTACCGAAACTGTTCCTTGCGGGCAAGAAAAGGAGAGAGAAAAAATTAAAAAAAAAAAAAAAATAAATAATAATAATAATAATAATAATAAAAAAAAAAAAAAAACGAAAACAAATCCCGCCTCTTTCATATCTCTGCAAAGTTAATTGCGGTAGTCGTCGTCATTCTTACGACGAGGAGAGATGCACGCGTTGATTTCTCGAAGAGAGTCCGTAAAACGAAACGGCAGTCAGATCGGATTATCGAGGTTTATAACCGAGTCGTTACTGCGTTTAACGTCGTTGTTATTATTCATGTACCTTGACGCATCAATTATATATCCTTATCATTTCACAAGCACAGAACTTATTCGAATTAACGTACCTACCGATTTCACCGTAGCTTTGTTGGTTGGATATTTTTTTTTTTTTTTTATTCACGGTGAATAAAAAGAGGAAGAGGAAGAGGAGGAGGAGGGAGCAAAGATATTTCGCAACAGTCTGTAATAACTGATGTTTCGACCGCGAGGTTTTGTTTAAGCATCGCGTGCAGAGTTGGGTATTATTAGGAAAGTAAACGATCTACATAAGTCGTATAATTCATCGCAAGGTATACTTTTTGAGAACGTCGCCAGTCGCTGCTGAAGTTTTATTGAAAGATTGTATCCGCTGGAGATAAAAGAAAAGATTAGGCAATACTATCTGCATTATCCGCTCATCAAACTTCCTTAGATATTGGAACTTTGGTCAAGTTCTCAAATTGTTGACCGATCGTTCTGATATATTGGATTGAAGTTTACCAAGTATCGGGGAACCAGGTCAAAGTTTGATTCGGACATGAATCGAGCACGCGAAGCGATTCGATAGACGAATTAAGAGGGTCGTCTAGTGTGTGTTTCGTCTTCAGAAAATTCACAAAGTTTGTTTAAATGTCGATAAATGTAATGTTAAAATATATAAAATATACAAGCGTTAAACTTTTCCAACAGTTGCAAGAAAATCTAGCAACAGTGATCGCAATGAGAGAGAACAGTAACGGATATCAGAGTTTCCGATAACAGCTAGAAAACTAATTTTCATTGTGGTAAAAAATAAAAATATTCAAGAACCGAGCGGTAAACCGGAACTAAAAATTTCTCTCGCAATCTGTGTAGCAAACATTCAATTTTTTCATTCACACCGCAGAGCTGGATTTTTAGCGCGTTTGACTTGAACGTAGTTGGAGAAGGAGATTTGATCTCGGTCATCGGACTTCTGGTGTCGATTGGCGTGTGAGAAGAATATATTACTCGAGTACCAAGAAAGGAAGATTCGAATGAAAGAAAGAAAGAAAGAATGAAAATGGACAAAAGGCTTGTCCCGAGTACCGTATCGTCTCGAAACACGTTCCCGACAATTTGAGACGATGTTTCCGCTTAGAATTCGGCAGTCGAAAATAAGACGTAGACTTACAACGTTGATCCTTTGGGTCACCGAAATGGCAGCTCGTCTGCCGAGCACAATAAAGCGGTGATTGCAGCCAAGGTGGAGTAAGTAACGTGATTGAGGGGCTTGCCCCCTGACACTGACGGGTCCCGATGACAATTAGGTAACGTGATCGAGAGCCGTTCGTCCGGTCCTTGGAACGATTGATTTCACCCTTCATGGTAAACATCGATTTGTACCGATGCGATTTCTATAATTATTTAGAGACGAGACTGGAAGCTACCAACGCTGTGCCTTTGAATAACGATCAATGATCGTCTTCGCCTTTTGTCAGGGGATCCAGCATCCAACGGTTCCTTCGATCATCCATTCACGTGTGATCTGGGAAACTTTTAATTCGTTATATTTTGATTCACCGACTTATTTGGCAGCAATCGTTCGATCTCTTACTAACGGTAATTAAACCTTTTTTAACCGCATTCAGCTCGTCTTTTTTTTTTTGAGGTGAACATCGTTATGTGTCGAAAGTATGAATGACCAGCTCAAAAGCGGAAGCTGATGTATACGTGTGGTTGGAGATGAAGCTCCTGTTGCAAAGAACGTTGTTCACCTTTCAGCTATACGTATGAATTATACTTGTCATTAATTACTGCGGTCGTATTTCCTTTTGTAACGTTCAATTAAATACGAATAATCGCTTTTAACATCGCTTTTCGAGGACGAACGTTCCGGGGCGAAAGTGTTGGGGAGAAGTTCTTCGCGTTCGTTCTTTGGAGAAAAAAAAACAAAACAAAATAAAATGCATTTTTTACTCCTTCCAAATTTATGGGTTCGGTAAAAGTCCCGGATCACAATTGAGAATAAAAAAAAAGTGAGTCTCGTCGACAATATTGCGCACTTTGTCACCCACAACGAAGAAGATCAGAAAATTAAATTTCATTAATAATAATGCCCAAAATTGATAGGCAAAATTGTTTAAACAAAATATTGTGTTACAAATTTTTCGGGAATGTGTTTCTTTCTTTTTTTGGCATGTGAAACGAATCAGTTGATTTTTCCGAGTACACGTGAATTTTTAATGAATTTTGCAATTATTTGGAAATTTCAGTTTTCCAAAATTTGCAAAGACTGTACTTACCAAACTATTCCGTTCGATGCCCAGGAAACTTCTTATTACTTCTTCGTAGAGAGAAATTTTCTATTTCCGTTTACCGTTCAGTCCTCGACTATTTTCATTTTTTACCACAATCGACAAAATACAGTTCTAGGTAGAAAATGAAAATTAGTAAAAAAGTTACATTTGCTTGGTTTCTTTTCTTCTTCTTCTTCTTCTTCTTCGTTTTTTTTTTTTTTCTTTTTTGTGCACTTAATTCCAACAATATAATTCGAAGGTTAATTGTTGTAAAGATATCGGTTTAACTAAAATCTAGAAGAGAAAAAAAAGGAAATTTTGTCTCAGCGTTAACGTAAATGGAATAAAGGAAGTTATGGGCGGAGATCGAGATAGGAACGGATAGAGGCGCCGCTTCTGTGCTTATCATCCTTATTTACGACCCTCGAGACGGACAAGGTGCATCATATGCACCATCGTCGAGGCGCCGCGTCGCGTTGCGTCCACTTCCCTGCGTTTGAAAGGTTTATGAGGATCTCCTGCAAGCAGTGCGGCCAAAGAAATTAGAATCGAGGGGCTTTACCTCTGGGCTCGATTCTCGAACCTGACGTCTCTTCTTTGTACCGAGCGGTTCTCTTGAAAGGACCTCCTCGAAGCCCCCGCGATTTGATTTCCTTCATTTTTATTGGCCGACATCAATCAACTCTCGCAGCCTTTCGATGATAAAAACAAGTTCCCTAGAATCGACGAGTGACGGTCAAACAGTAACCTGTCGCGTATTTGAGAGGTTATGTACGGTCAGGGGGCCGAAAGAAAAAAAAAAAAAAACAACAATTTTTCAAGAAATTTTCGCGAAGAGACATTTCAATTTATTAATATATGTGTAAGAATTTATATACATGTTGGGGGTTTAACATTGAACTTTGTTCTGATATTTTTTATTTGTAAAAATATTGATTTTTCAAGCTCCTCAAAAAAAAAAAAAAAAAAAAAAAAAAAAAAAAAAAAAAAAAAAAAAAAAAAAAAAAAAATGGCGTCTTGCGGTGAGCGAGATATCTCCGGACTGGATCATCCGAAATGAAAAGATGAAATATATTTTGTCGACACGAGGTGTTACCTGGTCTTTAACCGGAGGAATAAGTAAAATATTAATTTTTAACAAAACGGCGGCTTCAAAAAAAGTAAAAAAAAAAGAAAAAAAATCGATTTTCCATAAAAATTTTCGCCTCAATTTGTTCGTCAAACGGAAAATATTTATCGGCGAGAAAAAAACCTTCGACCGAGGAGTGAAAAGGGAGTGATCCGTAAAGCTCGTGTAAAAATTTGATACCGATCGGTTTAACCGTTTTCGAGAAATCTTGCTCACCGACTTTGAAAATATAGTTTTAAGAAAAACTCGCTCAAAGTTTCAAAAGCACTCTCAAACGCTCCGTCGCGTTTTTGAAAATATACGCTTAACTCGGAGAATATTTGTCGGATCGACTAGAAATTTTCTTTGTATATACTTGAATATATCTGTATTAATTTTACCGTAAATTGACGTAATTTTTTTCATTTAATCTTGTATTGTGAAATAAAGTTCGCAATTATTTTCGTTCAGTTTACGGCAAAAATAAGTTGACACCACCTTGTTATTTAGACGCAAAAATACCTCTCACGTTTCTTTTTTTTTTTTTTTTTATCGGTAGAAATCAATCCAACATTCACAGCCGATTGCGAACATATCGATAAGTTTCTTACAGTTTAGTTGCAAAAATATATTACCAAAAAAATGATTCTCAGATTTCATCTCAGTTGTTTTTCTTACAATATTTTTCCCACATCACGCGACCAACGCAACGTGGTAATTTTATTCGCCGTAACGTTTACCGCGTTTGCTGTGGCAAAAATATGTAAAAATTTTTTACCGCTCACGTTTACAACTTGCATATCCAGTACAGCTGTCATTGTCGAGAAGGTCCTTTCGAGAAAATCTCTCGGTATATTATTATATCCACGTGGTTGTAAGCCACGCCCGTTTCATTGCCTGGTTAAAGTAAACATTGGTTTAAGAATTCGACAGAACCGCATGCGCTGCTTGCCTTAGGCGTTACATTTATCATCGCCGTTCAACTTGAGAGTCCTACGTTCGAAATTGAGAATCCCGCGCCGTTGATTTCATCTTTATTTAGGGTGGTCCCTTCACGAAATCGCCGATTCAAAGTCGATGCCTTTTCCTAATTGCTTCGCCAATTTATTAAACGATAAAAAGATTTTTTCCTTGTTTCAAAGTTTTTCGAAAAATCAAAAAACAAAAAAAAAAAAAAAAAAAAATCGAGAGCTTCGGCGTTTCTTTTGAATTGTTCTCAAACAGTTGAGAAAAAAAAAATAATAAAAAAATAAAAACCTGTACACAATTATTTGTTTCGTTTGGAAAAACTTTTCTTACCAAATTCACGGTAGCAAGTTTTCTAAATTTTCTTTTCAACGGGCTGTTCAACACCGATATCCTTTTAACAAAATCAATATCAGTGTGGGAGTCTTGAATGTGATGAAAAGAAGAAGAAGATTTTGAAGAAATTTAAACAACGCGCTGAAACGAATCGAATAAATTATCCGTCAATTTTCTTTTCTTTTTTTTTTTTCAATTAATATTGCATCAACTTATCTGCAACGAAAAATTTACGTCTCAGCTCAGATTCATGTATATAATTTATGTATTATTTTCCGGAAATTTAGACATTACCTCCGAACGATAATAAAATTGTAAAACGTCGCGTCGAGAATTTTTGCTTGAATAGAATTCCGTGACATCGAAGCACGATTTCCGTTTTTTTTTTTTTTTTTAGTTTTTTTGATCGTTGCAAGGTGATAAACTTTTGAACTCGATTCTGCTATCCGATAATTTATATTTACGGAATCGATATAATCTTCACGAATCGAACAGTTTCGATCTGCTTCATATGCTTGCAGCAAATGCGGAAACTGTGACGTAAATACGAACCACCGGGAATAGAAAAAAATAATGAAACAAGTAACCGACTGAACGAATCAAGTCTAATTAGACGCGCGGTGTATAAAATGGTCGGAGAACATGATACGTGATGATGATAATTATTATTATTACAATATTTACAAGGCGCAAGTTCACTGCCATAGCTTATTGTGTATGTATATATATGTGTGTGTGTGTGTGTGTGTGTGTGTGTGTGTATGCATTTGGTAAACCACGGATTGCGATGACAATAGAAACAATTAACGCTAATTAATACGAAAGCACGGTCTGAGTGCAGAATGCACATTTATTCATCAAGACGTACAAGTACAACACGATATATGGGACATTCCACGCCAACCGAACCAGCCTAGTAACCTTACAATTTTTCATTTACTTCAAATTATTTACATGCGATTCTCCCAAACTCCAAAACGGTGCTTCAATTTTTTTTTTTTTTTTTTTCACACCTCAGATCTTCGAATCACGCTGAAAGACGCGTCAGTTTATAAAAATCGGGAAGAAGATCAAATTCACTGGAAGAAAAAAATTTGACAAGATTCAGGGTATCGCTTTTGAGCTGGGAAAATTGTCCAACGTTTTTTTACAAGGAACACCGAGAGAAATTTTTCTCAGCGAATAATCGGAGGGTTCGACGTTGATCAAGTCGACGTGGAATGCTCCATACATACCTCTACATACACATGCATGTAATACGTGTCCAATTTTGTTTCATCCCGTTTTTAATTCTTTCCCGACTTTCCTGCAAACGCTGTTTAAAAATTTTTTCTACCCTATCAAAGTTGACCTACTTTTATCCTTGATTTAATTTTTTTTTTCCGTCCCATCCATTGAGAAATACGTTTACCATTGACAATGATTTATCAAGCGGTAATTATCTGTAATGCACTGTCAGTTATCGCGTTAAAAAAACACTCGCCGAACATCATTATTCTATCATCTCACACGTTGGACAGGAAGTGTTGATTTGGCAAACGGATATGACGATTTGAATACGCACGTATATTCATTATCTCTCGATGATGAACTAGAACGGCGAAGGAAGATTTCACACTGTTGTTGTTACGAATGGTTCTGCGATAAGAGCAAAAAAGAATGAAAAACAAGTAGAAAAAAAACTGAACAATAGGAACGAAGCAGACAAAATCGGTAAAAGTGAAAAATGTTCTTACAAATGAAATAGAAACAAAAAAAAAAAAAAACACTAAACTCATTGTGATCAAATATCAACAAAAATAGGAATTAATTATTGAGTCAATTTTTTATTTTTCCATCTAATCGTACGTCATATTTATTTGAAGATGGTAATTAACAATTCTGTTTACAATCTTGTAATTCGTCGTTCGGTCTTCACATTTTTGTAACGCGAGTTTCAGAATTTACATGCATGTATTATAAATTAAGCGGGACGGAGGAAAGTAACGAAAGCGGTAGAGAGGAAGAAAAAAAAAAAGAAGAAAAATTTGAAAAGGAGAAGAAGAAGATGAAGAATATGAAATCAGCCGCAACGTGAAAGTTAACGCACCAAAAACTAAAAATCTAAAGCCGGGCCTCTGCCTGTTTTGTACGTTAATATACATGCATATATATATACATATATAATAAATCCTTACATATATATAGAATAAACTTATATATATATATATATGTATATGTAAGCCTCGGAGATTCGTTCGGCGCGGTAAAAAATTTGTCGCGGGTCAAAGCGTGCAAAATTAGCGTATACACTATACATATATGTACATATTTATATATATATGTATATGAGGTATTCCATGCCAACTGAGAGGACATTTTCCCTGACCCCGGCCAATTTGCTTCATTATTTTTCATACGATTCTACAACCTAAAGAAAGCGCTCACCATTTTTTTCAGATTTTTCGTCCCAACCATTCTTTTTTCAAAAATGTTACAAACCCTTTTATGGTCCTAAAAAAAAAAAAAAAAAAAAAAAAAACGCCATTTTTTATTTTTTTTTACAAAAATTCACACAATTTCTGGGTCCCAAAACAAACATTTTGAGCCGTAGTTCAGAGTGGAGAATTGATTCTTTGTATTTTTTTAATATTTTTTTAGAAGAATAATTTATCTTATTTTGTACGTATACAAAACATGTGTTATGTTTGTAGCATTTTTTAAAAAAGGATGTTTGGAACGAAAAATCTGAAAAAGAATAGTGAGCGCTTTTTTTAGGTTGTAGAATCATGTAAAATATAATGAAGCAAATTTAGAATTTGTATACATAGAAAATAAGAAAAGTTATTCCTTTGAAAAAATATTTAAAAAGTACAAAAAATCAATTCTCCACTCTGAACTATGGCTCGAAATGTTTGTTTCGAGACCCAGAAATTATGTGAATTTTTGTAAAAAAAACTAAAAGAATGGAGTTTTTCAGGACCATAAAAGGGTTTGTAACATTTTTTGAAAAAGAATGGTTGGAACGAAAAATCTGAAAAAGAATGGTGAGCGCTTTTTTTAGGTTGTAGAATCGTATGAAAAATAATGAAGCAAATTGGCGGGGGTCAGGGAAAATGTCCTCTCAGTTGGCATGGAACACCTCATATGTAACATACGTGCCTATGTATAAAGGGCACGGTATGCATGTAAAATAACAATATTCCGCACAAATAGATATTATACTTGACTGCAGGTCGAGTATGCATTCGTTGTTTTTATATTACGGGGATACGTATGCAATCTCGGTATAAAATAAAACTACGACGATGGTTTATGCAGTTTAAACCCTTTATATTCTTATTCGTTCGACCCATTCGGAAGATAATCGCTGTAATAAATCACTTGTACTTATGCCGAATAACGCCGACTTTACGTTCACCTTTTTATGTACGCACACACACAAATCATCGAAATTGTTCTTATCAAAAGGAGTAGAAAAAAAAAAAAAAAAAAGAAACGAAGATGAATAAATGAAATTGTATTTTCAATGAAAAAAAGAAAGGAAAGTAAATAAAAAAAAAATTAATACCTATTTAAAAAAAATGTCAACGGTATCTTTACCGAAAGATTTTTACAAATTTCGACTGAATAAAAACAAACGTGAAACAGAGATTTTCGAAAGGTTTAATGCATATGGAGAAAAAGAAAAAGAGGCGAAGAAGGAGAAGAAAAAAAAAAAAAAAAAAAAAGATGATACGAAATGAAGAACGAATCGATATCCTACAATTATAATACGATGAGAATGTATAGTGTGTATATATAATATATAATTTATGTTACGAAGGAGGAACGAATTCCATACACGTTATACGATGACACGCCTGATTAGCCCTGACGAATATTGTAATATATATGCTATAAAATCAAATCGTTTTATACATACATATTGTATATATATATTGTTTAAATGCAATAAAAATGAATGGTCGATAAATAATATTTAAATAAATGGTATCGACGACGATGCCGATGTGATATATAATAATACGACAATGTAGAATCTCGCCTACACAATTATAAAACGATATACAGTATATATAAATGCCTAATAATGAACCCTGTGGATATAATATATTGTTATATAAAACTTGGACCTACATCGCTGATGTATTTTTAATTTTAAATACTGCATATACGTGTAGTCGGTATTTACCGACCGAGTAAAAATATCATCGTTATAATTTCAATGTTAATACACGAGAAAAATTTCATTTGTTACCGTAACTAGAAAAATTCAGTAAAACAGGTATCGATGAAAAAAAGTGTTTAAATAATGTTGGAATTAGGAAAAAGGAGGTACGCGTAAACATTTTGCGTTATCGTCGATCCTTTTTTGGTAATCGCAACGCAAAATCAGTTTCTGAGGTTTACTCTACTTTTTTAGTTAAACAAGGCTTTAACGTCAATTTATTATTGCACGAGCGTTAAATTTTCGCAACGGTTGCAAGAAAATCTATCAACAGTGATCGTGATGAGAAAGAATAGCAACGGGTACCAGACTTTCCGGTAACGGCTAGAAAACTAATTTTCATTCTCTACCTGGAACAATATTTTTCGACAGTGGTAAAAAATGAAAATAGTTACGGACTGAGCGGCAAACGGAACTAAAAATTTCTCTCAGTGATGATCGTCGTAACCGTCGCGTAAAAAAAAAAAAAAAAACGTCCAAAATCTCCGAACGATAATTCTAAAAATAAACTGTGACATTTTACTCAGTCGGTAAGACGCAGGCGCGTAAATACCGACTGTGCACACATAATACAGCGTTAGATCCTCTTAAATCGATCGTGAATCAGTTGGTTATACTTCGAAGACGAAGGAGGGGATTTTCTGTGACGAAGAGGCATTACGACGGGAATAAGGTACTTATAATGTCGCGTGCATCGTGTATCCCTTCGGAACGCCTTGTATATACATATACACACACACACACACAGATGTATACACATACGCTTAATTTATTAACGTTGCGCGGAGCGCGTTTCGAGTTATGGACGGACCCACGGGGGGATAAATAAAATTGGTTTTTGATTGGGCATAAAATGCAGTTTCGGCCCTCGCTGCAGGTCTGCTTCTAAACGTGAATGCTCGTCATTGTGATCTTGAGATTATAAACCCGCGGTCTTCTCTTACACGTCCACCCACTGCCAAAGCCGCACTTCGCTGGTATTAAGCTCGGAAACAATACTGTACACGTATATATGAGGTATTCCATACGATTTCGACCTGGGTCGTCTGACCCTTCGACCCCTCAAATCTGGTTCCCGATTTTTCCCATCGTTACTCTCACTCTATCGAGCGATTAAAATTTTTTTTCAAATTTTTCAAAATAAATTTCGACCGCGTCGTGAATTTTTGGTTTTTTTTTGTTTCGGAACACCTCGATGGCCGTGATCGAAAAATCTGCGAAAAAATCCCAAAAATACAGCGTCAGATGTAAAAAATATTGGTGCAAAATTCATAATGTCTGGGCTTTTGCTTCAACCTGCTTTTCGAGCGAAAAAATAAAGATAAAAAAAAAAAAAAAAAAACAGAAGCAGAGGTCAATTCACTGTAGACTGTTGCCTGAAATTTTGTACGCACGGTACCAGATTTCAAAAAAAATTTTCTCCGATTTTTCTAAAGTGTATTTTTTAATTTTCGAATTTTTTTCTCGTAATTTCAACAATATTCGAACAATTTTTTTTTTAACGATACCTGTTTTGCTCAAGTTTTCTAGTTACCGTAGCAAATGAAATTTTTCCCAGCGCACCTCACGAGCTATAATATAATTTTATAAATCCCTAACGCGCAATTATCTCGCAATGAAAAATTGATAAAAACGTATCGTTGCAGCGGCTGCTGAACGCATTTCATCTCACTTCGCACTATCGGATATTATGCTCTGTAAGCTTAAACTTACGCGGCAGGGCGTCGACCGGTTTTTTGCAATTAACATACGGGACGTTAATTTTACGGAATTATAATTTCACGTCATTCAACGACTTCAGGCTATGGCAGCCTGACGAGAAAACAAAACAATAATAATAAATAAAAGAAAATCTCTCTCTCTCTCTCTCTCTCTCTCTCTCTCTCTCTCTCTCTCCCTCTCTCCGTCTCTCTCTCACCGCCGCAAGATGCCAGGGAGAAAATTTTAGCCGAGTAGCATGTGGAGCGAATGCACGGCAGCTTCGGCTTTAATTGTCGACCGTAAAAAAACCGGGGATGAAAATACCGGAGAACACTCTCGGCTAGTTACACGCTTTGCCGAACTCCACCAGCTGACGAAATATTGCTGCCAAATATTTCTACACGCTCACGAAAATATCTGACTGAACGAATGTTTTTTTTTTTTCCTCTCTTTCGTTCCCTGCACCAATTTTTGGGGAAACACCTCTTCCTGAATACCGCTAGTCGTTTGAATTTTATTAAATTTTACGGACGGACTATTCTAATTATCCTGCGATAATTGAAGCGAAGAATTAAAAAAGATAACTTGAGTGGCGTTGGGTAAAAAAAAAAAAAAAAAAAAAAAAAAAAAAAAAAAAAAAAAAAAACGGGAACGGTGAAAAACTGATTATATTCACCGCGTTGTTAATTCGTTAGTCGAATTTTTATTTTTATTTTTTTTCTTCTTATTCTTGGCTTCAATTAGACACAATTCGGAGTTTAAATCTGCAGATGAATTAAATTTTTCTAACCAATCAATAGTAGATATTAATTCGCTACTGAAACGAAATGTGGGATTAATTTTGAAAATCCGTCACGAAGAATAAACTCATTTTTGTATTATACATATATTTTGTGTTGGCCGAATTATCCAATAAATTTCAAGTGTCATTTCAACGTCATTTTATAAATATCGTGTATTTTGAAAATTTATCAACGTTGAAACGATCTTCACTTTACTCTGTATGTATATATATACATATATATATATATATATATATTTTTTTTAATACCAATTACGTACGTTATAAAATATTAGCTTAAAAGTAAACGCGGTGTGTGAATCAAAGAATTTGCAAACATTAAAAATCCAGCAAAAATAGTCTTGAACAATAATTTTGAATGATTTTTTTGCACTCTTGAAACATTACAAATACCTGTAGTTGCAAGTCTCAGAAAAATTGTAATGCCAAGACATTTGGTGTTTTATGGCTTTGAAAATAAACGTACGAAGGAAAAATCATATCTTCAGAAACGGTTTCTCAAAAGTCTGTTACTTAATAATTGAAAAATATTCTTTATTTCTTTCAAAAATTTAGTCTCAATAAATTCAACGTGAATATGTAGTCAATTTCTATAAGCTATATAATCTACGAGAAAGAGAGAGATTGACGATTGAACGTAGTAAAAAATATCAAGGCTTACGGATCTTTTATTCTTCTAAGAAAAGAATATCCCCATGCATAGATCAATACTCGATCTCGCTTGATGGAAGAGTTTCGGTCACGATGATCGAAAACTATCGAGATCGACGCGTGGAATCGTAGATCAGTAACTCCTCCTCCCTTCGTACGAAAAATAAGAAATGAAAGTATAAAAAGCAAAAGAGAAAAAAAAAATAAATAAAAAATCAAAGATAAGAAACGCCAAAATAAAAAAAAAATTAAAAAAATAAAAAAATCATAGACGACCAATCTGATATTAATTTTAGATAAAATCGGATGAAATTTCGTTTCGGCGAACCAGCCGGGCGTTCAGTATCATTGAATAATTGATTTCGACGGGGCGCGTTGAGCATCGCTGTTGATCCTATATAATGTGTATAGTATATACGTTGGCTTTGTCAAATGCCGTCTATCGTCGAATCGCCTATAGCCTAGGTTTATAGATCGGGTTTAGAAACCAGCTTCTAGCCGCGTGCGACGATTTATCACGCAAGTTTACCAAATCTCCGATCATCCGATCGATTTTACTTATCGCAGTAATTAACAATTTCAAAAATCAATTCAATCTAGCGGAGAAGTTCTTTATTTATTTATTTATTTATTTATTTATTTATTTTATTACCAACGTATCTCGTAACGTGAATAAAATTCTTATCGGTTTCAATGCAATTTTCGGGTAATTTGAAAATTCATAACTTTTGTCCTAGCTCGATTTCAAAGTTGAAGTTTTTTAGGACTTGTTGGGGATATGATAGACCAAATTTACTGAAAATTTTTAAGCAAATCGAGGCTCAAATAAAAAAGTCACAGCTATCTGAAAATGGCGATTTTTCAAAAATCGATCGGCTTTTTGTGGCTATATATTGAAGAAATAGAAGGAATTAATGTAACGTAGGGCAGATATCGGTGGAATAGACCTCAATGAAAAATATCAGCAGTTGGTCAAACCTCTACATTGAAAACTGTAGATTTGAGAACCTTTCAAAAACGGGTAAAATTTCGCTAAAGCAGTGACTCGGTTTGAACTAAAAGTCTATTTTTTTTTCCTTGAAAGTGGAAGGTCAACAGAGAAGAATGCCGTTTTGAACGAGACTTTGAGTTAACTAGAAGCTAAGATACGAATTTTAAAAAATTATTGAAAAGTAGACTTTTTTTAAATTTCAAAAATTTCTCCAGCGGCCAAATTTCATCGTATCGGCCTGAAATTTTCAGGATCCTTTCCTTTTCTACCCTACTTTCAAAGAGAATATCAGCATCAAGATCGCTGAATCAAGTTCGCACACTTTCGTCGAAAAGTAACGGATCTGCCCACACATATATATATATATATATATATATATATATATATATATATATATTTAGAATAGGTGTTGGAATTTTTGACAAAGCTTGTGACTCGAGAAAAAATAATCTGACGGTTGATACTTTTGGTATGAATTTTTGAAATTTAATATGTCCACCTGATTATCTAATCGCGTTATGAATACATATTAAATATTCATACACTTTCTGTATATTTATATTACAGGTATCGTTTTTATTATTAAATAAAATTTTTTTTATCATTCCTATTCCTTGTTCCATTTTTGACGTTGTTTTTTTTTGTTTCCCTGCTCGTGCAACCGTATGAGCAGATAAAATCACGTCTAGTTATTTTACATGCAAGACGTAATATATAGGGCATTCTACAAGGCATCAATCAGGATCGGTAGTTAGGATATTAAAATTTAACACGGGAGTCTTTAACTCGGCCACGATACGTGCGAAAAACGTAACCTCGTTTAAAAGGATATGCAATTTTTCAAATGTTCCTATTTTTTTTAGATAACTCTGATTTAGTTTTACCAATTTTTTTTTTTCTTTTTTTTTTTTCATCCATTACTCAAAGTCAGAATAATCTGGTAAAATACGGCAAAATTTTTTCCCGCAGTTTGTCGAAATTGAAGTTTTTATTACTACAAAAAAATACGCATATTTGTGAGAAATTATGAATTATCAATATTCGTAAATCACAATATTTTCCTTACCTTGTCGTTTTTTAAAAATTATATTTTATTCGTCCGATATTATTGGACACTTTTTTCCTCATTTTCGTATCCAATGTTCATTCCTTTGGTTACTCTTTTCGTTTTTATTATTTAAAATCAGAATACGGTTATTTCTTTGATTGAAAAAATGGGACACTATATGTATAACAACGTCTGCCTCGGTTCTTGATACGTCTTAGAATTAGATAGATAACACGAGACAGAAATTGGAGAACGAAATTCCGCTCGGTTGAGTCTTCCTCTTCCCTTATATGCATATATACATATACACGGCATATTATATAATGTGCATGATAAATTTAACATCGATGCGTTATTGACATTGAATCCCCTTCAATGTACATCATATGTATGATAATAATAATGACAATAATAATAGTAACAACAACAATAATAACAATAGTCAGAACCATTATCAACACTTATTTATGATAACGGTATAAGAACAGTAACAAGAACAAGAACACCAACAACAACAACAACAATAATAATAATACGAGGTCTTGCCCGAATTTATTATACGCACATAGGATATAATATATACAATAGTTACAGTAATGTACCACTAAATATAACATAATACAGATATATTCTTCAAATAGTGATAATAATAATTGTTATTATTATAATTATGACAACGGTAACAACAGCAATAATAATAACCCGATCGCAGTAGCGATTCTTTATGTACACCTATATACACACACGCATGCATAGATGAAAATATATTTATTGCTTGAAAATAGAAATATGTATAATTAAGTGTGTCATATTGTACACCCGCGAACAGCTGATAAATGAAACGAAATTGGGGCCAGTTGGACCCAAAAGTCGATCATCAATCATGAGTGGAAACTATAATGTGCCAGGTATTTGCCAGCTCGTCAATTATACTTTTGGTTTGAATCGAATTTCCGCAGGCTTCGTTAGGGAATATACCAGAGTTTTGAATGATTTCGGAGAATTTAGATCCGCGGTTAAAGTTGGTGTGTAAAAGTGCTGTGAAAATTGATCGAAAACTCTGCGAGTTCTCTATTTTTGAAAAGTTTACGTTACCGACATTTTATTGGCGGAAATCGTCGAAGATGAAAGGTGGATTTTAGCCTGAATTTACTTTAATCAATCCTGAATCGATTGAGAGCCTGTAAATTCCTCCGGAATTCAGAATTCAATTTTACAAAAGTCTAACGTCTGGGAAAACTTTGGTGAATCATAAAGAGGCGACTAAAGAACCCGATCGATAGTCACACTACTTTAATAAACAATTTACGGGTAATAGCGTCGGTAACATTTTGTGACGAAATTTGAAGACCATAGAACAACCGACAATGAATCGTCCACTGAGGTCAACTCACTTTGTGTCCTATGACTATCTCATTAGTTAGCCGATCTTTTACAGGCTTATTGTTTTTCCAACTGTGCATGTTGTACACAGTGATTATCTATCGATAAAATGTTTCGTCGTCTTCTACGTTTTAACGCGCATGCGCTAAAATTCTGGGGCAATTTTTTTCCAGGGCGACCAACCGTCACCGATGTAACCTCAAAAATTTTCACAGTTTTCACTTTAAAAGAGTTTCGTTCATCGTCACAGAAAGCTGTGAAAATTTTTGAGGTTATTACAAACATCGCGGCGACCCGTCATCCGAATTTATGACTGTTGGTCACCCTGACAAACGTTACAAATTCTCTCGAATTTTTGGCGCATGCTCATTAAACTGTACAGTAGACAGACAGATGGATAATCATTCTGTGCGTTAGGGTGAGACAAAGAAACTAACCTATCGAATTTACGATATTAAACGGACCTATCTCGAACGGGCAAAAGATGTACCATTTTTAATGAAAAAGAATTTTGTTTGCCCGTTCTTTAAATGCGAATTTTCAAACTGCCACTGACACCATTTAAAATTGAGCTAAAAATTTATCCGAACGGGAGAGATTTTTTTCTCAGTCAGTAAACAGGTCCTTCCAACACCATAAATTTGATAGGTTACTTTCTTTGGCTCACCCTACTCCGTGCATTGTAGTATACACCATGAAGTAGGTATGACACAGAGCGGTAACCTCTGGTAGAATAGTGAAACGGTCACATTGACCATTTTTAATGAAAGAGAATTTTCTTTGCCCGTTCTTTAAATGGGAATTTTCAAACTGCCACTGACAGCATTTAAAATTGAGCTAAAAATTTATCCGAACGGGAGGGATTTTTTTCTCAGTCAGTAAACAGGTCCTTCCAACACCATAAATTTGATAGGTTATTTTCTTTGGCTCACCCTACTCCGCGCATTGTAGTATACACCACGAAGTAGGTATGACACAGAGCGGTAACCTCTGGTAGAATAGTGAAACGGTCATATTGACCAGCGGAGCGAAGAGAAAGAAAAACGCGGAGCACCTCGGATGACGCCGGGCAGGCTGCTGATGATTCGGTCGCGACGCGATGACGAAACGCGACTATGTATTTAATACAACAACATAATATGATGTGTCGCGCGTCTCTTACTTTTTATTTTTTTTTTTATTTTCTCCTTTCCTCGCTCTATTTACAGTGATTGCTACATTGTGTACACAGCCGTTTTCGTTAACCTTATGGAACATTAGATAATAATATATCACACGCATATGGTTCATTCCGTTCCAAATCGATCTGGGTCTGTTCGCTGAGAGAAATTTTTAGTTGCGGTTACCGCTCAGTCCTTGAATATTTTCATTTTTTATCACAATCTCGATAAATATATTTTTAGGTAGAAAATTAAAACTAGTTTTCTGGCTGTTGCCGGAAAGTCTAGTATCCGTTGCTATTCTTTCTCATTACGATCGCTGTTGCTAGATTTTCTTGCAACTGTTGCGAAAATTTCACGCTTGTGCTACGATAAATTGACGTTGAAGTTTTGATTAACTGAAAAAAGTAGAGTAAAACTCAGAAAATGATTTTACGTTGCAATTACCAAAAAAGGATCGACGATAGCTCGTTTTTCGTAATTCCAACAATATTCGAACACTTTTATTTTTAACGATACCTGTTTTAATGAATTTTTCTAGTTACTGTAACAAATGAATTTTTTCTCAGCGTTGGATTCGGTCCGCGATTTTTCATACCGTTGTTACAACTCCAGTAAACGCTCGAATTTCTTTTTCAGATTTTTTGAACAGAATTTTTTTCATTCAATTTTTTTTTTAAATCTGATGAAAAAAAAATCCTCAAAAATCTTTTTTCAGGTGAGAAATATTTACTCCAATAAATGTGAAGAAAAAAACATTCGAACGCTCTTTAGAGTTGGAACAAACGTATCAAAGATCGTGGATCAATTTCATATTATGACATTGATTTATGTGTCCGTATGCTTATTTTTGTGCGACACGTAATTCTGAAATTTAAGTGCTGCAAATGCCCATGTAAATATGCACATATATGTATAGGTATGAAATGAGAGTAAACGGCGAAGGAATTCGATTCATAGTTTGTTAATGTATTTTTTTTTTTTTTTTAATGCTTTCTTTTATTAAAAAAAAAACCTTTTTTTATGGACTTCGGTACATTTTTTTTATTTTATTTTTTTTATTTCTCAGCCTTTACGATGGATTCGTTTCAAACCTGTGAGCACGAAATTTATTCCAACTCTTGTTTTTATTGGTCTCTTTGAAATTCTGTCAATGTGACTTGTTGTGTGAAAATTTTACTTCTCTTATGTTTGTATTATAACAGAGAATTTACGATCGGTGAGTGGAACGGAACGATTTGAACGAATCGAAATTTTATCGACGCTTCAAAGTCATTGGATATATATAATATGCTATAGAGTAAAAATACATTGAAATGCGATTTTTTTTTTATACCATATTGAATTTCAAAAGTTTCTTCCTACTTTATTTAATAACAATTCATTATTAATTATCAATACACATTAACATGTCAAGTAAAACGTGAATTCGTCGTTCATTGAGTGTTAAATATATTATATATCGTCTTTCTTCTTGAATGCATGCAACGAACATTATATTTTCTAACATATTATTATCCAGCAATTCCTGCATTATTAACATATCCTTTTGAGGAAAATTTTTTTTTTGACAATTATTATTTTTTCGATAGCGCCGAATCCAAAAATCACTTCCATTTCCCTCCGTCGCTTACGGTATTTTTGTAAAATACAAGGTGTTCGCGTAAACGAAAAAAAAAAGAAAAGCATAAAAATAACGAAAAAAAACCACAATTTCATCACAACGAACTGAACATTATTTATTATAAAATTTAAAAAAAAAAAAAAAAAAACCAATTTATTCATGAAATGTACTCAACATTCCATGTTTATTTTTTTTTTTTTTGCCTATGACACCTTTTTGCCTGTAACGAAAAAAACTGACGCGATGGAATTTTTCCAGATTTTTTCCCGCCTTCGGTGAGTAAGGGTCTCCGAGAAACGGTGTAAAAGAAAAAATAAATAAATAAATAAAAAAATTGGAAAGAAAAAAAAAAGGCCCAGTTTCTTGGTCGTAGATCGATCGGTCCGCCTTCGTCCCGATTGGCTCGGATCGTCCGGTTCCCTGTTGTTACGATCATGCTTAATAGGAGTCGGTTTAAACTTACGCGTCCATTGTACGGTCGAACAATATGCACGGTGGCCGAACGGCGAGTATCTCGACACCGAAGACAATGCGCTATCGGCGAGCGAAGCGTGCGTCATATTTCACGGTTATGCTCCTTTCCCGTTTTTGTCTTTTTCCTTTTTCACATTTCGCCTCCTTTTTTTTTTTCCCCCCCCCTCACCCGTATCGTCCTCGGGTATATATCGAATATATTCTCCTCGCCTCGCCTCGAGATCCTCGAGGAGTTGGACCACCCTTAAACAGCGCGGCTTTCTCAGACGCTGCTACTGCCGCTTCAATTTTTGCCGATGCTAATCGTGCGCTGTGAAAAATTTCCGTTTGTCGTATCAACTGGAAATATTGAGTAGGACGGGTGTCGTTGAAAAAAAAAAAAAAAAAAACACCAACAATTTCTGTGGCATTTTTTGCTCGCTGTTTGAAATCCGTCACAGCTGGGAAGTAATTTTTCAAAAAGAGAGCAAAAAAATTTTTAAAAATTCCAAATCTGCACAGTGTTATTCCGATCATCGGAGGCCATGTGCTTTGTAAAATGTGTAGGTCGTAAATGAATAATACAGCGACAGGCTGCGAAACGTGAGAGACACATGACATAATTCGCACAGCGCGTACCTACTTGAGTCGAGAGTAGATATTTGCAATTTACGATTTGCGCATTACGCGAGAGTGAATTAGTAGAATGCGTTTACTACGCCGCTGCGCGTCTATAACACGGAATTGAATGCATCTAGTGTAATTTGCTAGGCTTTTAATGCAACGCTTCTGCTATTATGATTAATTACCGCAGCTTCCCAGAATTCTCAACAGGCGATGCGTTATTTCTTGCTTTAAGTGACACACTTATTCTCTTGGAGTTGAATGGTGGCCGGGAATTAGTTCAATTAACTCTGATCCGTACAGCTTTTCGTCTTATCCGTTCGGAATGATGCTTTATTTATCGATCGGGCCTGATCGGTAAAAAATTTGAATCATCCGTACGAACGCAAGAATGAAACATTCGGGCGAATTAGTTCTATTGACTCTGATCCATACAGCTTTTCGTCTTTTTCGATCGGAATGACGTTTCTTTATCGATCGAGCGAGATTGATCGAAAAAAAATTTCAGCGATCAATTACAACATAAGAATGAAACGTTTAATCGATGACTCGATCGTTATATGTATTGAAAAATCTAAGTATACGCTTCCAAATTGGCAACTTGGGTTTTCGCTTGGATTCAATTCGTTCCTCCATTCATTTAAAAAATTTCCAATCTTCTCTCTCAATTCTCAAGTCGATTGTGAAAAGGATGAAAGCGCAAAGTTGCGTCGATGAAATATATTACAATTCTTCATTGACTCATTGCTGCTGTTGTTGCTGCTTATAAAGGAAGAATTTCATCTCTGTTTCAGATTGGTCATCCTGTCTTCGATCGTTTGGCAAACGGTCAATTGCGACGAGTACAGAAATTATCCAATTCAGGTAAGTTTGCGGTGGCAAAATTTGAGAATATCGGACACTCTGCGAAGTATCGGTTAATATCGGAATTTCATATTTCCGATTCGATCCAAATTTTTTATTTTTCTTCTCTTTTTTTGCAAAAGTAGTGTTCACAAAACAAGGCAATGATTTTTAAACAAAATTTTTGCTATACGATCAGAAATAGCAAAAAAACCGCAAATAAATGTGTGTTAAAAATTCTCCAAATATCCAAAATAAAAAAAAATAAAAATGGATATAAAATAGTTGGTAAGATTACTTACCGTTATGATTGAAGGGGTTGACCCGACTAGAAGGAAATATATATATATACATATAACCATTAGAAAAGGCATAAACTGTTGTTATATTTTATCTAAATAGGTATTTAGAGATGAATTAAGGGTATTTACCGGAGGCTCGCTGCTGCGTTTGTGTATCACTCTTGTGTGTGTTTAACAATGATCGTGAAAAGAAAGGAGCATCCGAATCCGTCTCTAATTGACCCGTATGCCACCGATATACCCTACGGATATCAAACGGAATTAGTCCGTGTCATGATAAATTAGACAGTTGAGCCATTACTTCGTTTTAAGATGTCTCGGCAAGGCATCCATTACACGCCCCTCAACCCCCTCCCCCCCCTAAAAGGCTGGGCCCCCGACTTCCGGTCCAGACTCGTATTAATCCACAGTCGCAAAGAGAAAGAGAAAGAGAGAGAGAGAGAAGGAGAAAGAGACAGACGGGGAAAATGAGAGAAGTGATTTTAAAACAAAAGATGACGGTCGAATCATTTTCGTCCAAGCATCCAATTCTTCGTTTCTCTTGTACCGCAAATTTAATCGATTCAATTTCTCTACCCATATATTCTTCTTTTTTTCTCTCTCTCTCTCTCTCTTTTAACGTTTTTTTTTTTTTTTTTCTTTCACAATCAAAATTTACCATAATTTAGTGCCGATTTCTTTTCATACATTTCATAGGATCAAATCTTGGAGTGAAGAATTTTTAACGATGATTAGGTGTGAAAAAAAAACAACGTTTTAATTTTATTCGAGGGGTCTTTTTTTTTTTTTTTAAACGAACTTAATGTGTTGGAAATCAAATTTTACAGCGATAGAAATATTAAACTACTTAAATCTTGTTGGAAATAAGAAGGAGTTAGTCGAGATGGTTTCATCGTTGTAAATCATTGGGAATCACTTGACGAATCGCGATACGATTGCGTTGAAGAAATCGCGCGGTAATCCGTGGTGGAAATCATGGAAATCGTCGTAACAACTTGCTACTAATTTCTGTCTTATCATATGCGATTTCACTGATTTCCGATTATCATCCAGTGTTCTAAATGATTTCCGGTAATTTCCCGTGATTCATTTGGAATCATATTGATCTGATTTCCAAGCAAATGTGCTGCCACGATTTTATTCAATGTTCAGTTGATTCCAATTTTAGATTAAGGAATATAAGTCACGTAAGCCGAATAATAATACTTAATGGCGAAAGTTTCATCAAATGCAACAGTTGTTGAGAGAAAAAAAATCACTGTTTTCTAGTTTACGCCGTGATTTTCATTGATTTCCGATGATTACCCAGAGTTCTAAATGATTTCCAGTGATTACCTGTAATTCTATCCAATGTGGAAGTGACTAAAAACCGTTTGGACCGTTCGGTAATCATTTTAAATCAATGAAAGTCGCACGATGAGGTGGAAATCAGTATAAATCACTAAAAATCAATGTTACGGTGAATTTGAATCATGTTGATTTGATTTCTGAGCAAATACAGCGCCACCATTTTATTTCGTAATTCGTTCCAATTCATTTTTAATGAGAAATTCACGTGAGTCAAATAATAATATTTAATGGTAATAATTTACCAGGCGCATCAGATCTTTCAAGAAGAAATCACTGATTTCTATTTTACGCCGTGATTTCCATTGATTTCTAATGATTACTCAGTGTTTTAAATGATTTTCACTAACTTTTTCCGATACTATCCAATCCCGAAATTACTAAAAACCGTTAAGATCGTTCGGCAATCATTTTAAATCAACAAAAATCACACGATGAGGTGGAAATCAATATAAATCACTAATCGCTAAAAATCAATGTTTCGATGAATTTGAATCATGTTGATTTGATATCCAAGTAAATACGGCGTCACCATTTCATTCCTTAATTCATAGAAATTCATGTTTTATTAAAAAAAAAAAACGTCACCTAAGCCGAATAACAATACCTAATGGCAGTAATTTATTATTTTTGCTTCAGGTGCATCAGATGTTTCAAGAAAAAATGCTTCGCAGTTCGGAAAACATGGAACGAGTCAGAGGGAATTGGGGAAGCTGGGCTGCGTGGTCAGATTGTTCTCGATCCTGTGGGACCGGGATACAGTCGCAGGCTAGAGATTGCGTTCCGATGCGGTACGGTTTAAACTCGTCCTATTACATACATATACGGATCATTCCACGCCAATTCAAAGAACGGTTTGACCGTGAAATTTTTTTACTTCACCAAGGATTTTTACTGCGTTAGTACGACACCTAAAAATCTTGGGATAAAAATTTCAACATTTCCTTAATCACTCGTCTTTACCCTACGATTTTTTAAACTCGTCTCAAAAACACGCAAATTGATGTTTATGAAACTACAAAAAAAAAAAAATTAATAACAAAAATTACATTCGGTTTTCAATGTGAAACATTTTCACGCAAAATTCAGAAGTGGGACCTGGGTTTTTGTTTTCAATTTCTAAATAATTGTTTCCTATCTTTTTTTAATTCGTTTCTTCTATTCTCATACCTATGTTAAAAATCTGTTACAATGCGTACCGCATTTTTTTTTTTCTTTATTGCTACTCTGGTTCTAAAACACATTCACAATTTCTTCGTAATTTTATAATAGATTCTTAACGGGTCATGAAAATAGTAAAAACGATTGAAAAATGATTAAAAAAAAAAGAAAAGAACCTAGAAAAGAACGAGCTCGCACTCTGAATCTCGCGTAAAAATGATTCATTTCGTCTTTTCTTTTCTTTTTCTCGTTTTCTTTCTTTGTTTCTTTTTTTTTTTTTTTTTCTTGTTTCATAAAAATAGATTTGAATGTTTTTGAGATGGATTTTACAAAATCACAGGGTGAAGACGAGTGATTGAAAAGATTTGTAAATTTTTTTGGAAACTTTTTAAGAGTACCAAAGTAGGAAAAATCCTTGCTGAAATTGAAAAATGTCCCTGTCAAGTGTTTACCGAATTGACGTGGAATGTCCCGTACATAAATATATACATTTTTTTTTTTTTTTAATTTATAATACAATTGTCCCAAGATTAAAACTCTCATCCCTATATTTTCTCTCTTTTTTTCTCTCTCGTGTATCGTAATTCGTGATTTTTCTTACGCTTATAAGAATTAACAAATATTGATTATAGAAACTTATTATTCGTTTTTCCCTTGATCTTCTTCAGCTTGTAATTCAAAGTTAATTACCGTTTTCTTTATCGATTGTATGTTTTAGCATAGATCGAAAAAAAAAAAAATTTCAAATATTATGCATAACGAAATCTTACAAATTTGGTATATTTGAAAAACTTCCAAATATTGTTATTATCAAATACAGAACTTTCCGATATCCATTCTACTTCTTGACAAAAAATACAAGTTATTAACCCCAGTAATCGCGAGTTTTTCACCGTCAATTATTCCATCTTACTAATTTGTTTACATACATGTAATAATAAACGTAATTTCAGGGGTTATTTGCGGAAACGCAGCATCGCCAGTATCGAGGGTCAGAGATCGGAAATCAAGCCGTTTTGCATCGGGACTTACAAACGATATCACGTCTGCAATACTCAGGTAATAAACGTTTAAAACAAAATTTATTTTCCTCATAAAACTAATTATATTTTATTCTATTAATTAATTTCTTCGCAACGACGAAAAAATTTACATTTTCATTTGTACAGTTTCATTTTCTATTTCCGTAATAACATGATTACACAATTACGAATACAAAAAAACAGATTTCAAGACAAATGTGACAACTCTGCGTTTGGCAAAAAAAGTGATCAATTAATATCGCTGATTCGGTAATTAATTTATTGCGCGACACGATAATCGTATACATGTATACACACGTTTAGGGTGGCCCTTAATATCGATAAAAATAAACATGTTTTTCTCTCACCCCTCAAATTGACTCGGAATACTAAAAAATTATTTTCTAAAAGTGAAATCCGCTCTTAATTTTAATATCAACAAACTCGAGGAGTTAAAATCGATTACTTTTCATCAATTTTTTCAATAATCTGCACGTAAACAATGAAGTAACGTTATGCGACAACTTAAACTAATCTAAAAGTAATTTTACCGCGTTCCGGACATTTATCTGAATTTTGTAGAGAAGCAGAAATAAGGAATGTTTCAAGGAAAACTTTTAATGTGAAAAATAGTCGACACTTGCATGTGTACAAAATGACCTTGAAATCAATTTAACATATCCGAACATATAATTATCGCCGATCTAGCGTTGTGGTTTTTTGATCCGATTATTTTTCGATCTTCTCGTATCCGTTTCACGTCAAAAAAGTAAAGCTGTCGAAGCACGGATAACGGCATTAATTTTTCGCAGGGAAAAATTATGTAAAACTTATTTTTCTCAAATTTTTTGCTTCGACAATCACTCCTAAAATAAAAAAAAATTTTTTCCTCAACCAATATTAAAGGCCACCCTAATATTGGCTCCGTTTTCCATGTACATAATAATACAAATTCCCGGATAATAACAATGATGATGATAATGATGATAATAATAATAATAATCTTGAGTCGAATTAAATCATGCATCGGTAAGGTTATTATATCGTATTATACGTATACTTTGGCACAATAATTCATTATTCTTGGATGTATGAAACAACGTAATGTACAATAACTCACGTTTAATTCGAGGGGAAATTCTTTGTCGGCGATTCGAGCCGACGCGGTTTGTCAGTAGTTATAAAAGTAATCATAATTAATAGCGACCTATGATACGGAAAATTATCAAACAGTTGATTCAGTCGTTTATATTATCGTATATGTATATGTATAAGTTTCAGATTTGAATCCCGTTCAACACGCGGCGATCTATTTTATTCCCTTTAATTACGATACGTATGTTTCGTCACCCGCGTGCATACGTGTTATACACATTTAAAAATAATGTTTAAACGTAAAACGTGTAACGCATGTACATAATATATATATCATATGGTGAAATAGAATTGAATACAAATGCCATACAGCATATATATATATATATGTATGTGTGTATTTATAACGCGATATTTCATTCGAGATTAATGAACGGAACAGTTTAAAACTAAATCTTGTATCTTGTCTACACGATCTGTTTTAATTTTTTTTGTTTTTGTTTTGTTTTTGTTTTTTTTTTTTAATTCTTTTCACATTTCCTCCAGACGATCATCTCTTTACAGATCGTACAGTCTTGCGGAAATTTTTTTT
This sequence comes from Neodiprion pinetum, assembly GCF_021155775.2. Taxonomy (NCBI): domain Eukaryota; kingdom Metazoa; phylum Arthropoda; class Insecta; order Hymenoptera; family Diprionidae; genus Neodiprion; species Neodiprion pinetum. The sequence continues at coordinate 20,660,335 of NC_060238.1, read as the reverse complement.
TTTCCTACACAATTCGTCCGACGGAACAAATCCGGGAATGAATATTTTACATCGAGCTGATGAAATTTCACGATAAATATCAAATTTTCTTTCACTTCTCCACTCTCTTTGCAGAATTATTTATTTTACAATCGAAGAAAAGTTTGCCACATTTTCCGTCTATCGCGTAACTTTGTCGTTTCTTCAAGGTAAATCTTTCGTTTTTAAGAAAAAAAAAAAAAAAAAAAAAATTTTTTTTTTTTCACCTTCTTCCTGTCGTCATTTTCGCTTCCCATAAAAGAAAAGTCTGACAATTATATACGGCGTGTTTTAGATTCGTCAACAAGCTGGAGACGACGATTCGTACATCTATTAGGTATTGCGCATTATTGTTATAACCGGAAGTTGCAAACAGTCGGTTTAGTCACTCGTGACGTTAACGCGTCGATGATTTAACGATATGCATTCGTATACATGTAGATATGTAACGTTGAATCTTTTTCTTTATCCCTTTTTCTCCTCGCTCTTTATCTTCATACTCCTTTTTCTTTTTTTTTTTTTTTTTTTTTTTCTCCTCTTCTTCTTGATATAATTAAACAACGATTAGAATGACACACGGATATTTATGACACAGACTTCGCATCGCGTTTATGTAAAGCGAGCTGCGGATGAAACCACGTTTTATGTATAACAACGTTTTTCGCTCCATATTACCTCCTGGAAATCATCGAGGAAAATATAAGATTTGAAAAACTGTTCGATAAACGAGTGTGAAAGATGTTAAAACCGTAACGAAGAGACGTCGCGGGATAATACAAAATTTTATCACGCCTGTTACGTTCGATTTTCTGTCTTTTTTTTTTTTCGTTTCAATCAAACTTGATAACAAATTCGACGGCGGTGATTTTATTTTTTTTTTTCTCTTCACCGTCGACTTGTAGAAATCACACGACGATTATAATACGATATTATAACGACGAATTAAACGCGATTGCTTTTTTTTTTTACCTCAGAGACGAGAGGAGAAAGGGAACCGAAAAATCGTGAGAAATGCATCGAGAAATAAGTAAAGAATGGTTGCGTGCGTGCCGGCGATAGATAATTCTGAGGTGCCGAAGAGGATGTTGTTATTATCATTATACGATTATATTATTATTATTATTATTATTATTGTTGTTGTTGTTGTAGGACGCGAACGATTATACCTATAACCGAACTCTGAGAGGGCGAGACTTAACGAGGTGTTAATTTGCATTTGAATTTGAATTTAAATTCACCCCGTCGGTTATAATAATATATCCATGAATATATGAATTTACATAACTGATATATATATATATATATATATGATTTAGTAGTTTTTTTTTCTGCTTTTTATCTTTCCAAAACGAAAATTCGAAACAAAATATTTAAACAAATGATCCAAAACTTGAAAAAAAAGAGGTACGATGTGTGACGTCATCAATGCTAAATTATTGCGACGTGTATGCTGTTGGAAAAATTTAACCGAACATAATGTTCAATAATGTCTAATTTATGTCAGTGGTATTTTTTTTGCGTGATATTTAAATTGTATCAAAATTTTATCTTTTGGTTTTACATTGTGTTTTTTTTTTTCACTCTTCCAGTACTCAGTAACACATTAAAAAGTGGGATGTAAATGAAACGAAAAATTTCCGTTGACCCGGTGGGATAATTTTTGCTTCTCTTTTTCTCAACCTTGTATATAAAACAGTGAGAATTCAGTCGCTTGTAAATTTTGCAACGATTATTGTTTCTAACGGGGAGTGAAAAACTAATAGCGAAAAATGTGAAAATACTTTCACTCTGTGCGCATTCCGCGAAGCCGTATCTCTTTTTACCTGTGACGTAAATACGTGCGTACTCATTTAATTATTACTGTTATCGTTTTTGTTAACTCTTATTTTCATTCGAGGATGTCGATTATCCTCATTGACACCTGTATAACTTACGTATAGTTAACAGAGCGTAGGTATCTTTTAATACGGTTAAAGTGGGAGGATTGCGTAACGTTGACATATTTTTCAACGTGTGCGAGCCAGCTGACAACTTTTATCACCGTACTATACCTATAACGTACGGAGGAATTTTTTACGCGCGGAATTTCAATTGTCTTACGGATATTTATTCTATCTTTGTGACTCATCTTTTCTTCATCTCTCCGCGTAATTTTGCTATCCTCTTTTCTCGAATGATGAAGCATATGTTCAGTAATGTTCATTAATGTTCTTGGGCTTCCGGATAATTGACTTGTTTTCGATTTGAAATTCGAAACACAAGTTCGATTCCATACGATTCATGCCCAAGGCATTAAGGGAATAACACGGTCAGGATTTTTCAAAAATCGATTTTCTTTTTTCAATTCCATTTTCGTAATGCAGACAAATTCAACTTATTGCAAAGAAAATTTCTAGTCGATCCGACAAATATTCTCCAAGTTAAGCGTATATTTTCAAAAACGCGACGGAGCGTTTGAAAGTGCTTTTGAAACTTGGAGCGAGTTTTTCTTAAAACTATATTTTCAAAGTCGGTGAGCGAGATTTCTCGAAAACGGTTAAACCGATCGGTATCAAATTTTTACACGAGCTTTACGAATCACTCCCTTTTCACTCCTCGGTCGAAGGTTTTTTTCTCGCCGATAAATATTTTCCGTTTGACGAACAAATTGAGGCGAAAATTTTTATGGAAAATCGAATTTTTTTCTTTTTTTTTCTTTTTTTGAAGCCGCCGTTTTGTTAAAAATTAATATTTTACTTATTCCTCCGGTTAAAGACCAGGTAACACCTCGTGTCGACAAAATATATTTCATCTTTTCATTTCGGATGATCCAGTCCGGAGATATCTCGCTCACCGCAAGACGCCATTTTTTTTTTTTTTTTTTTTTTTTTTTTTTTTTTAGAGAAGCTTGAAAAATCAATATTTTTACAAATAAAATATATCAGAACAAAGTTCAATGTTAAACCCCCAATATGTGTATATAAATTTTTATACATATATTAATAAATTGAAATGTCCCTTCGTGAAAAATCCTTCAAAAATCTCTTCTCTTCAACCCCGACCTCGACGTAAAAATATAAAAAGAGTGCTCTTTTTATTGGGTCATTTTATCAGATGTCTAAGTTTAATATGTCGACAACTTTTGTTGTATTACAGGGTTTACGCTACGATACGTCTAGGAATTTAATTCACGAATTCTTGGCTGCATATTTTTATATCGTCATCGCCGAATCGACGCTGATGGCCTAATAAAGTCAACGATCCGTATAATTCCTTCTCGTACATGTATTACAGCGTGATGACTTTATTGACATTGTTATATATACGTAATATTACAAGAAAATGATTTTTTTCTTTTTCTCCTCCACTTATTTTTCTTAATCGCGTTTAATCACGACGTTTTATTTTATTTTTCCTATTGCGTTCGATCGTTTTTTTTTGTGTTTTTTTTTTTTTGTTTTTTCTTTTGTACCAACGAAATTTTCACAGGAGTGTCCAGATTTTGGGGATATCAGAGCTGAACAATGCGGCAAGTACAACGGAAAATTTTACAAGGGGCAGAGTTATCAGTGGGAACCATTTCCTGATGGTGAGTTTTTACTTTATTTTTACGCGTATATGATATTATATAATTTTTACGGCACAAAGGCGTTTTTATTTATTTTTTTTAACTTCTATTTCTTTCATTTCGAGGGCCAAATACCGGTTTCAGCATTTTTAGCGCGAATGAAATACTTGCAAAAATCATGACAAATTTGTTTTCAAATTCAACAACAGATTTTTAGAAAATTTACTACCAAAATTCTTATCAATTATCGTTACAGATTTCAAAATCACATCTTTGTGTATTGCATTTGGGAACGAAAATGTGGCACAAATATGCGCAATTCTAACTCCGCCATATTTAATTTTGAAAGTTTTCCTCAGTCGTATTTTCAACGGTATCTCGATTCCACGCGAAAAAACTAAGTCTAAACAGCTTGGATTGTTGTCTTTCTTTACTTTCGTATTCGATTATTATTTGAACTGAAAGAATTAATTTGTTGTTAGGTCCTAATTATCGCCGCCATGTTGCCAAGCCATGCTCTCACGTTCGTTCCCAATAGCTAAGAGAAATTAATATTGATGGTATTTGAATCTCGTGCAAGCGATTGGCCGTTCACTTAGAAATCAAACGGATGAATCTAGTTCATTAACACTGATTTCGAACGATTACCGTTCATTGTTTTACAGCCTACCAATCGATTTCCATTCATTTCCAATGTTACCGCTGATTACCAATGATTCCTGAACGCTCGAGGTGGTTATCAGTGATTTCCTTGTCGGATAGAGTCACAGGTAATCGCAATGAAATCACTGGGAAACACCTGGAACTCTGGGAAGTTCACTGCGAATCAATGGGTAATTACTTGGTATATCGGAAATCAAGTGTAAAACGGACGATGAGATGTGGAAATCAATAGAACGTTAATGAATTGAAACCATTTGACGATTATCGCGAAACGTTATAACGATTTTTAACGCCTGCCAGTCGATTATTATTCCTCAAAGCCATCGTCCGATGTATCAAGCGATTCGATTCTCAATCAATCATCAAGATAAATGAACGAGAGAGTTGTCTTCGCGACAACTGATGCATAGAAACATTATAGATGGAAGACAACGAATTAACATGGTTAATAAACAATACGGTTAGACTCAATTGTCGGTCAATTCGACAGAGTCTGCTCAAGGGGTAACACCACTGTAAAAACAAAAGAAGAGCGCTTTTGCCAATTTTATTATTTTTTTTTTTTGTTTCTTTGGATACAAGAAATGGTTACAGATATTAATGTTTTCAAGAAGTTATCAGGCACGTGTTTAAGTATGATGCGAAAAATTATTAAAAACAAATAGATGTTCAAAAATTGCGACACCGGAGCAATTCTCGCGAGTCGCGTTGAAATCTGCGGTACGTTGTGCAAATTTGAATCCAGGAAGAAGAAAAAAAAAAAAAAAAAAAAAAAACCACTTATTATCTTATTAGATTTTCTTCCATCGGAAAAAGAAAAAAAAAAAAAAGACAACCATAGACGGGAAACGATAAACGAACGTGGCAAATATAGTTATACTCGACAATCCGTTTTGAAACAGTAAATGTTATTCAGAAATTTTGCTTCTTTTACTTGACGTGAAAACTTGTTTCAGCTCCGAACGACTGCGCGTTGAACTGCCGGGCTGTAGGAGAGCGATTTTACGCCACCCTGGAACCGGCCGTCCTGGACGGGACGCCGTGTAGAGGAAACCCACGACGACGCTCCCGGGTTCCCAGAGTCCTTGCCGTAGGCGCCGCCGATCGTTGGCTCTGTGTCGGGGGCCAGTGCAAGGTGATTTGCAGATCACGCCAGCGGCGATAATGCCGTGCCGTTTTTTTCTTTTTTTTTTTTTTCTTTTTTTCTTTCTTTCTTTTTCTTCCACTCGCATTTTTTAACCCCACGCTGCTGGTTACCATTTTTTAGTTTTGAAAACCGGAAATCGGAGGTAGGAAACATCGACGATATCTATCGCTTCGTCGATATAATGCGCGAGGTTTAATGCTTTTCGATGGTAAATACGAACTTGCACGCGGTGGTGTGTTATGTTTATTGTACGCTGAGAAAAATTTCATTTTTTTTACGGTAATTAGAAAAATTCGGTAAAACGGGTATCGTAAAAAAAAAAAAAAAAAAAAAAAAAAAAAAAAAAACCGTTTGTTGTACTATTTAATGTATGTATGTACATCGGGGTGTTTTTTTTTTTTTTTTTTTGAATTGTTTTCTTACGTACCCTTTGAAAAGTTAGTTTTTAGTATCAAACGAAGCCTCGTTGAAACCAGACTCGTTAGCAAGAATTGTAAAAGGTGAATCATCTGGTTTGAATTCTTCAAACACTCTGACCGATGTATCTGAAAAACTATAGAAGTTAGGAATCCGTTCTTGGTTTCATTTTGTAGATAATCGAGTGTTCTTTAAAATATGTCGTGACTATTACGTGACATTATTTGTATCAGCTTCATTCGTTTTTATTGTAATTCGCATCGATTGTAGAGCATATATGTATATATATATATATATATAGTGAGTGAAAAAGATAACAAAAGAAAACATGGTCAAAACTACTCAGAGCTTTATAGAAAAGATTGAAGATTCTTTTTAAAAAAACGGGACATGTATAGTCAACAATTTTTTTTTTTTTTTTTTACTTTTTACAAATGAAATGCTATGTATGAGAAGAAGAATGAAGATAACCGAAGTACGATGTGTGTTCGCTATTGATCAGAAATGACCTTAATGATGGAAATCACCAGCATCGATATAGACGGAATAGCGAGAAATAGCCGTGAGAAATGTCAAAAAACATTTCAAAGATGGTTAAAACGTCGAAAACAGAGGAAGAAAAATTATTCCGATTCGCGAGTGTGAGTGTAAAAACAAAACCAAAAAAAAAAAAACAAACAGTGTATTATAAAAAAAAAATGAACGATCGTGCTAAAACCTGAAAATATGACCTGAATAATGATTTTTCAATTTATATTCCGTATGAGGATGTTTTAAAAGAGAGAATCTCTTCATTTGCCAAACTCCTTTGAAAAGAATTCTTTTCCCATAGCGAATGAAAAATTTCGCCACTCCCAGTAGAAAGCGAGAAAGTTGCGTATTAAAAATGAACTCGAAGCATTGCCTACACCAAGATATATTGTTGAACAGTAAAATCAATTCGAAGATATCGAGAATTATAATTTTCATTTTTGCACATATTCTCAGACCTCGTTTCCTTTGCGAGGTAATGATAAAATTAATCCTTTCAGGGTCACATTTTTCATTTACATGAAACGTAAAAATCATCGGCCAACCTTAGGTTTTTGATTATGATTCAGCAGTTGGAATTTAAAAATTCAAAATGGCGGATCCAATATGGTGGCCATTTTTGATTGATTTCAAATTTTTCCATTCAATTTGCACAAAATTGAATGTGAGTAGGTTTCTTAGGTTGTCGGTTACGATTCTGCAGTTGGAATTTAAAAATTCAAAATGGTGGATCCAATACGGTGACCATTTTTTTTACTAAATTCAACTTTTTTCGTTCAATTTGCACAAGATTGAATGTGAGGGGCCTTTTTAATCGGCCGGTTACGATTCTGCAGTCGGAATAGAAAAATTCAAAACGAAGAATCTATTGGATTGGCGTCTATTTTCGACCAATCCGACTTTGTTCGTTCAATTTGCACGTTGAACTGCAAATATTCAGTAACGATTGTAATCAAGCAATTAAAACATGATCAAATTTTGCAACCTCGATTCTCCGTCAGAGTCATTTTAAAAATGTGAAACGGTAACTTCTTGTCGATGTTTCGTTACGCTAACCTCGTAGACCTAAAGGAAACCTGGAAATGTAAAAACGCTTCTGAAAATTGCATTCGCAGTCGGTTGGATGTGACGGTGTCGTTGGTTCGGGTCGAGTCTATGACGCCTGCGGTGTTTGCGGAGGTGAAGGAAACAGCTGTCGACTTTTCGAAGGTATTTTTTTAGAGCCAAAATTATCGGCCGGTCATCAGCTCGTGACGACCATTCCAAAGGGAGCAATTTCGATAAACATCACGGAGATTCGGCCGTCTAAAAACGCTCTAGGTAAAATTTATATTAATTACTAATTAACAATATTCGTTTTAGAATTTATAAAATTAAGGCGATAGTTTTTGTGCTTATCTGCTGGAACAAGGCATAAACATTACAGTTTTTGCCGTACAAAAAAATAAATGAATAAAGAAATAAAAATCCTTCCAAGGTGTGGAATTTTCAACTCAAATTTTAGAGGTGCCTTACGGTTTATGACTTTTTTTTTTTTTTTTTTTTATCACGTGTTAACGAAATGGGTGATTTATATAAAAAATTCCCAATCGGTATCAGTCCAATTCATTCATCCGTTCAACTTTGTTTAAACTGATAAAGATAAAATTTCGTTTTCGATCACATTTTTATTCATAATTGTACATATCTTCTTCATTATCTTTATATCTTTTCGTCTTTTCCCCATTTTTTTCTCTCACTATTCCGACCCTTTTAAATCCTCGATGAAAGTTTTAACGGTAATAGTATTTTCGCCTTCGTTTCTGTCTCAAGTTTCGTTCGTACGAAATGTACACATAACTCATATTATGCTATACGTATTACATAGGTGTATACGCAGAAATTAACATACTATACGCGCGTATTGTTGTATACCTTGTACACGTACATACATGTATAAATTACGCGTGCGTGATGTTATAAGTCAAGAATTCTGTATATAATGCATTACTCATGTGGTGAATTGGAGGCCTGAAAAGGAAGAAAATTTCTTTTTTCCACAATTCGCAACACTATTATTGTATGTATATACGTCCATGTGGTAATACACAACACGTAATTACATGCACATACAGACAGATCTATGTAACGTCTATTCAAATTTATTTTTTTATTTTTGCATACGCGAATATAACGGTAGAATTATAAAATTTTTCGAGTACTTGCTTCTTTATTCTTCCTCTCTTGTGATTGTTTCTGAATTTTTGTGTCCTTTAATCTTTGCAATCCTTTTTTCAATCGTCTCAAAATTCGTTCATTTGCATTTGAACTTGTGATCGACTCTTGAAAAATATAGCTGCGTACAATATCCAAAACTTATCGACGATTTATTATAAATTAGACGGTAGTTTTTCGTGTATTTTTCCGTCTTGGTATGTATTCTCTGTCGATCACTTTCTACGTTAGAATTGTTCAAATTCTCTAATTCGTTAACGGGCAATTTATTTTTACGTCTGTGATAAATAAGAAGTGAAATACTTTGCGCAAAGTTTAAAATAATTTCCTTTTCTTCACTTGTTATACAAGTACATAATGTTATATAGAAGTATACGAAGTTAAAGAAACAGAAATTTGGAATTCGAGAATCTTGACGTCATAATTACACACATACCTTCTTTCTTTACAATCCATACACTTGTATTTTTATTTCTTACCAAAAATTTCTTGTATACCCAGCTGTGCAGTTGCAAATTGTCATATACACTTCAAACATTATACGCGAAAAGTTAAATACGATACTAATATTTTTTATTATCGTACATGTATAAATTTTTCTCTCGTTTACATTGCAGAATTAAATTTTTTTCCAGTGAAATTAATTTCTGTCATTATGTAACTTTATGAAAAAATTGTAAATTGTAGTAGTTTTTAATACATTTTAGTAATAATTCACCTTGTTCCAACAGGTTAGGTTTATAAAAAACTCGACAGTGCTCGTTTCGACGAGTCAACAATTTTAAAATATTCGATAAAAAATTATATCCATATCAGCGATTGATTTATGAAAAACGAGCGTTAAAATTAAGCTATCAGTTCTACAATTATCTCTGTGAAAAAAGTAACGAAACATCAAGGAAAATTGCGTAAGAAAATTACGACGGTCTTTCAATGCTAATTTGGAAAATTGTACAAATTTTTGTAGAAAATAATTTTTTTTTTCTCCCCGGTTCAGTTTCCTTATTTCGTTTTTAGCATTGAGAGGCGCGAATGGCAACTTCATACTCAACGCTCCGTCTCCGTCGTCCTTACTGAGTTCGTCTGGAGCTTACGAAGGTGCCGGGACTGTTTTTTCATATCGTCGTGGAAACCTGATGCATGCCGAAAATATTTGGACCGAAGGTCCACTCGAAGAGCCCGTAGACCTAATGGCGAGTTAATTTTATTCACCTTTTTATTCGACAATTTTGAATTTGACTCTATGTTTCCATAGTTCGATTGTTTTTCTTAAACCCTAATTTTTTTTTTCCACGCAGATTTTATCCGAAGAATTGAATCCAGGGATATTGTATAAATATATGCTGCCGGTTGAGGAGAAATTTGAAGACATCGCGATGCTGGCACCGCCTGTACTCGTTACTGGTAATTAAATTACATCTCGTTTATACAATATGTTACACATTAGGCAAGACGATGCAACCGAAGAAAAGCGAGAATAAGAAAGAGATGAAGAAGGAGAGAAAAAACAGTGTCGCAATTCTAGTTAGTGCAATTACAGAGGAATAGACAAAGAAAGAAATTAACGTGTTTCCTTAGGTCCCAATGAGAAAATCGGCAACGAAATTCCGGAACATTCTGCCCACGTGGTGACGCCGCCAATGGATCCCAATATGTAAGTATTATATAAAGAAATGAAGAGAAAATCAAAATGGATATCGAAGAGGTGTATTTACTGACTTTGAACTCGACCTCCGCGACTAAAGGACCAAGTCCGAAGGTGGTAAGGATGCTGCTTCGGATCGTCTAGACGACGAGGCCGTTGATAAAAGGAACTCGAATCAATCTAACGCGATAGGAAAAATGGCCGGCGATCAACCGATGCAGAAAAAATTGATTGGCAAGGATGAACGAAATAGGAAGAAGAACAGGAAGAAGAAAAAGTTCTTCTGGAAAATAGCCTCATTGTCTCCTTGCTCCAAGGCCTGTGGCGGCGGTGAGTGATTGAGCTTTTCTTGGCGTTTATGAAAAACTGCAAAAGGGTGGATCACGGAGTAGTAGGAAGGAGACAACAGTAAGAAGAATTATCTGAATGCGATTTGAGCGCCTCTTACGAAAAAAAGTGAAGTTGTCGCCGTAAAATGTAAGAAAAAAAGGGCGGTGATCCTAACCTACAAACCATCGTGCCGTGAACATACTGCGTAAATTCGTAAAATACGCATTCAAAGTGAGCGAAAACCGGCGAAAACTGAGTAATTGCTTTTCCAACCAGCGTTAAATCTGAGGAAACGGTGGAAAACGGCGAATCGTAAGATTATTGGGAGAAGGGGGAAGAACGTTATACGGGCTTGGCCGCAAGAGGCGCTCAAATCGCATCTTGACAATTCCTCTTGCGTTGCCCCAAAAACCGGGCCAACTTTTGTTGTCTTCTTCTTACTATTCCTTGCGGTGGCTTATGCCGAACCGCAACATGGCGTCGAAAAGAAGTGAGATAAGTCAGCTGACAGTTTATTTAGGGGGAGTTGTACGATTATCGAGATTCCGAAATCTTCGTGCAACACGTCAGACTTTTATTTTGTTAAATCGAATCGAGGTTGAGTCAAAAATGAGATAACAAACAAGTTTTATAATCAAATACGGGAGCCCTGATCATTCTGCATTTTCTGCTGCCAGATGGCGTTGCGTCTTGCTAGGAAAAAAATCTAGGATAAAGGTTTGAAAACTAAAAGTGAATTTCATTGAAATTAGTATATCACCCCTTAGGGTCGAGGAAAAAGTTTAAAAACCAGAAATTCAATTAAAGTAAGATTGCTTTAAAATCCAGACAAACTTTGTTCAGAAAATCATTTAATACTAAAATCACATTTGTATTAGCCGTCGGGAATTATTTTGATTGCGAACAGATTCTCTACAATTCGCCTATAATGTGAATTGCTGATAAGTTGATCACGCACTTATTTCATAATAATCCAGTCAATAGACGATTTAAAAAAACAAAACAAAAAAATAAATAAATAAAATCATGACACTCTTTTTATTATAGAGAATATTTCAATCATAACAAGGGTGAGATTTTTGGTGTTGAAAAAATACGGCGAATTTGCACTGCTATGGGTATAATAATTAAATGTGCAGCTGGCGTATTTTTTTTTCTAAACGATGTGAACGCCCCTCGTGTTTCGTAACTTCCATAGACAGTGCACCAGTTCTTGTATGAACGCTGGTGAGAGTGATGGCGTGGAAAATGATGCTTGTTCTCGGAAGGCCTGCAGGTCACCCCGTGTCAACGGGCGAAGATAATTTCATCAAATTCCTATGTTTTCCATGGCGTATGCATAAGCTGTAATACGCATAAATATAGATACTGACGCAGTGGAACCGCGCTGCTGTGCAACAGGCTCTTCCTATATAATATTACACACCGCATATTAGTTACAGCAATAACGATAATTCCTCTAATCACTCTCTCCAATATATTTCCTTTCTTATTTCTTGCGAGCTCCAGTTTGTGGCTCATCGCTGCCGTGCCTAATCATGACCTGCAAGCCGGGTATTATTTTATTATTTTTTACACCCATAGAACCCATGGACGCCGTTCTTTAAGTAACAAGACCACCCGATTCCGCTATCAGCTCGTAAACCATGCGAGTTATGAGGGAAAACAAAATTGTTGAAGAGTTCGAAAGGGGAAAGTAATAGAAAACAAAAATAGGAACAGCATTTACACATGTTTCAAACTGTTTCGCGGCGTGTTTTGTTCTTGGTCGATTTTTAAATACGAATTAAAACCCTCCTTCGAAATAACGTAAAATTCAACTTAGCACTAATTCACATTTCGTTAATTTTTATTGAAAGATTTCGATTCTCTCTGGATCATAAATTCATCTCACAAATTGAAAGACATCGTCTACGCGATTAGAATACTACGCACTCTTCAAAAATCTGTGACTAAAAATGGTATCCTTATTGTAAAACCCGTAAACCTTTTTGTATTCTGGGAATTTTTCGTACTCCTTTTTGCGATTTTGTCCATTCATTATCAAATATTTTTCTTCGCAGGCGTGCAATACGCAACGTTCAAATGCTTCCGAGAAAGCACGCAGGCAACGGCGCCCGAAAGAAGATGCAAAAACGTTGCTCGACCACCTTCTCCACCGCCTTTAAGGTGCAACACGCTGCCGTGTCCCGCAAGGTTTGGAATTTAAAATGTAACCTCACTGAAATCGGTCAAAGAATTATCAAAAGATCGATTTTATCGCTGAAAACTGATAAATCTGTAAAAACCTCTCCATAATTATTAGCTACGTCATACGCTAGGTATTCGAGAAAAACCAAAAGATTTTATTCAACAAATGAAAACTGTAATTTAAAAAAATTTCGCGTAAATTCTAATCCCAAAATACTTTTTACCGTTGTCAAATTTTCCCTAGAATCCCCTATATGCATAGTATAATCAAAGAATATGCAAATTGTTTGTATGGTACAGAAGAGACTTTCAGAATTCTAACTTTTTTTTGGGATAAAATCCTATTTTTGTAATTTTTAACCCATTGCTATCCTCTATTTTCGTTTCTGATCATTTTCGTTTCCTTTTTTCTTCACTTTCAACCGAAAATGCGTAAATTCTTTCATTCGCACAGATGGCGAGCCGGTCCGTGGAGTCAGTGTTCGGTGACTTGCGGCACCGGAATTCAGACCCGAAAGCTCGAATGCGTTCAGGAGTTGAACCCCAAGTTGACAATGCGCGTTGCTTCCGGTGCTTGCATTGAGAAACCCGATTTAAAAACGACCACTCAGTGCAGGCTAACTTCCTGCATATTTCCTCGGGCTCCTCCTGAGGCGAGACAAATGCATCCGCAGGTCGAAGCCATCCCGAAGGAATCCCATTGGACGACCGGAAATTGGGGAGAAGTGAGTGCAGATTGACGTTTTATTTACTTACACTTAAATTTGTCGGTTTGTGTTTTAACTATTCTGCATTATTCGTCGGTGGTTAATTTTTAGCAATGAATTTTAACGCGTTTGTGAAAACGACAGCGATAATAAATCAGGGAACGTGAGGTTTTCCTTTTCCATCGTGCAATCGGAAGATCCAATTTTTCAAAATAGTAGCTCAGTTATACTGTAATACTGTAAATTCGGGCTGTGCAATTAATGAATTATAATCGTAGACTTTGATTAATCGTTATTCCCAGTTAAACGATTAACCGATTAATCGTAAACAATGACGATTATTTGAAAAGGTCGATTGATCGACTAACTGGTAAAACGTTCAATCAAACTCTATACTGTTCTAATATTTTTGGAATTTTTCAAAAGTTTTCGATGACCGAATAAGAAAATCAGGATTAAGTTTATCGTTGAAAAATTATAAGAATAACGTAATATTCCGTTGTTTACGAAAAACTAGATAAATTGAACAATTTCTCAGGATTTAAGTTATCGTGAAATTATATTATGCAAAAAAATCGAGAAATTCCGGACCCTTATGTTATCTTTATTATTTTTTCTTTCCCGTCCTTTTCGTCGCCAGTGTTCGAGCACCTGTGGTCCGGCGATTCGTAAACGAGAGGTGATATGCATAACAGCAGGATCGACAACCTGCCCCGATGAAACAAGACCCGCGAACAAAACAACTTGCGATTCTTTACCCGAGTGCAACAGGATCCCTGCTCAAAATGCGCCCTGGCTGTACACAGACTGGTCGTCTCAGGTGAAAGACAATAGACAGAAGGAATAAAAAGAAAATGGCGAAACACTGGCGTGTAATAATGGTGATAATAATAATAATGTTTTGTTTCTTTTTTTTCTATATAATGCAGTGTTCCGCCGAGTGCGGAATCGGTTTGCGAACTCGTCAAATCGTCTGTAGTGACGTTAACGAGGTGTTTTGCGACGCCTCGAAAAAACCAAACCTTGTCCAATCTTGTACCGGAAATGGTACACACTGTGACCGGATGCGGTATCAGTGGTTCGTTGGAGCTTGGAGTCCGGTGAGTAGATTGCTGAGACAAATTCTGTATTGATCAGCATGATCTCTATTAGACGAGGAATGGAAAAGAACCCGATGGAAATTGAAATTAATGTATTACTGGCCTGATTTCTGTTTTTCGGATTTTGAAAGTCATGCATGCAGTAAAGGCAAACTACGCGAAACTCAGAGAACGTTGGAATTCACTTGATATCTTCATCAAAAATCCCAAAAAATAATTACAAAGTATAAGATTCGGCACAATTATACATATAATATCGAAGTTTCCTTTATTTCCTTAACTCTTTAACAGGAATTTGTAATTCTACGTTGAGTGAATAGTTGCAGTCTATCATTATTGTTATTATTAATTATCATCACCGAGTGATTGCAGCTTTATACTGTTTTCGTTTAATTAATAATTCCTGTCTTGCACTGTGGTGGATTAAATGGTTATTTGGATGAAAAATTTTATCAGTGTAGTCGAGTACTGAAGTGAACAAAAATAATGAAGTCCCATTTCTTCTTAACATCAGAATTTTCAAAAATTGAAGCAAGTACCGTTTAATGAAAAATACAACAGTACGACGTCACCCATGTCACGTTGCATCGGTTATGAATCCATATTTTACAAAATACAATACTATTACAGTAAAATTCAATCAATCCTAAGTTATTGTTATATTTGCAATTAGCTCATACACGGAAAAAGAAAGTATAAGACCCAATTGTTTTAAATTTCTCTGCTTTACTGGGAAATGTTCTCATGACGTCATAACCTAGTTTTCCGCGCCATTTTGTTGCCACATAACCTAAGTTCGCAATTTTTTTATTGTAATTTTTCGGGTTCCAAATTATCAATGTCATATAAATTAATGACATATAATCAATCGTACGCTTGTTCAACCAACCATACGCGGAAAATACGGACAACGGTCAGCTGTTACAACTTAGTCGTATCTTACGTGACAGAACGTGACGTCATATCAAGAATAAATCTCTACCTATAAATATCGATCTTTACGGCTTATTCGAAAATAATACAACTATAATCTATTTGATTATTTTTCAACCGATGTTATGGACAACATTTTTCACTCATTATTTCGATTTATTGAAAAAATGTTAACAATTATGGGAATAATTTTCCAGCCAAAATGACGGTGTAATGACAATAGAATCCAGACTAATGTTTTCAGCATGATATGGATAATTCGAAATTACCCATGATGCTTCGTTTCACCGATTTCACTTACCTTTAATACAGTGCACCGTTAGCTGCGGTCCCGGTTCTCAGCATCGCGACGTGGCTTGCCTAGCGTCAAAGGGTGGCGATTTGAAAATCGTCGGGGAAACAAATTGTCGCGAATTGACGCGGCCTGAAACAGATCAGAGATGCCTAAGGCCGCCGTGTCCCGTAGAATGGTTCACATCCGACTGGTCCGAGGTAAATTACTATTACCAATTCGAGAACCATTTCGATTCACAAGTTTTCAACCATTTTTAACCCTCAGTGCACCCAGAGCTGTGGGGCCGGCACGCAGAGCCGAGTTGTTCGTTGCCTTTTCGAAGGAGTTCCGACCACCGGTTGTGCAAAATCTAGCGAACCAAAGTCTCGAAGAACGTGCGAAAAGCAACCATGCAAATCGAAGGCCAATTTCGACATTCCGCCGAAACCACCGAAAAGTAAGAAATTTTGCGACGAGAAACTAATTATTTACTGCAAAAAATTTCTTATTTATCGTTAAATGTAATGTTTATACGTTTTTTTTTTTTTTATTAAAAATTTTTTATTAAAAATTAGTTCTATTGTTATTATTATTATTTTTTTTTTTCTTTCTTTTTTTTTTCTTTCTTTCCTGTTAATTCATATCACTATCATTATAATGTATAACATAATGTTATTTGTTTCCAGAGGTTCACGAAAAGTCCGACTGCGTTGACAAATATCCAAATTGTAGTCTGGTCTTGAAGGCTCGATTGTGTCGAATAAAGTACTACAAGCATTCCTGCTGCGGCTGCCGCGACCATCTATGAGTGAAGTCGAATAAATGTCAAACTTTTTTCAAACTCATTTTCGCCACAATCCGTTGAATTCTGAAAACGAAGCCTGCGTATGTCGGTATAGTCGTAATTCGTATTCTTTTATCTTTTGTCGCTTTAATTAAATTACAGTGCGAAAGAAAAAGAAATAGCCAGTGGATAAATAAGGTGTGAAATGCCTGTTACGATCATAACAAAATACGGAATCTCATTTGTTGCAAAGAAACAAAAAAATAGATTTTATTAGAATTTGACTGTCGTAATATTGCAAAATTTATTTTACTTTCAATTCTCTTAGATTGCAGCTTGTCGCGCATGAACAGTATTTGCCAATATCGTTATTTGGCTGTATAAGTGACAAAACGATATTATATTAACGATTAAAGATCTTTCGACGGGCTCGTATGTATAATATTATACCTATATAAGTACAGTTAATTGTAATAGTACGAATTTCTATTTAATATAATATTTAAAATTTATTACTATCTATTATGTATAAATTATCATTGTATCACACTGTCATCAGACTTTATCAATATCGTATTCGAGTATAAATTATTATACACGACGTAGATTAGTTTCTAACTAAAAGCATAAAGATTTTTAGAAACAATTGAGATGTGAGAAGATTGCCTGTCGCTTTCTAGAATTTTTCTTCTTTTCTAAAGTGACGCACGCGAGGTAATTACGGATTTCAAATCGCGTGAAACGTAAACGGCGGTTTTTGTTATTTCTCTTTTTTACTTTTGTCAGTCACTCTTCTCCCTGCGAGATCTATCAATCAGTTTCTTCGTTTATACTTACCTTTTATAGGTATTCGAAGGGGATTATGACGCGCGCTATTCACAAACGTATATAGATGCATACATGCATGTACTTTTTTTTAATCGTAGCTTATAAATCACAGTCATATTATTCCGCGTTTGAAATTATAATTCAGCTAAGCGTATGTAACGCAACTACTACTGCCTGACTGTCTTGTGATGGTCGTTTATTCATGTGGCTGACAGAGTATGATGATGGAATATGTATATGTATGCGGCTTGCTGAGAGATTCGTCGCGGCAATTAAAAAAAAAAAATATACTCGCATATATGTATATTTTTTCACATCGCTGTATTTCAACACCCAGGTAAAAATAACTCTTTTGCACGCAGAGATGCGCGATAGTGTGACGAATGGCAGATATATTCAACCTGATAACTCTTTGGAATTTATAATTTAAACGCTGTTTTCTCCCCCTTTTTCCCACCTCCTCTTCTTCTTTTCCAACAAACTTTCATTCGTTATACCTAGTTAAAATGAAACGTGAGAGTAGAATTACATGAAGATTTTGACGACAATAAAGATATGATTAATTATTCTTTGCACCTAAGAGAATTGAATAATTATGAAAAAAATTAGGAACATTGACTTATCGCGATGAATAATTACTCTTATAACTTGGCAAAGTAGAAAAACAAAAGAGTTTCTCACTACTAATCAAGGTATTGAAATTTATGCGTCGAGGTTCTTGTTTCACCTCCTGATTTCTTTTCAATGTCAAATATCAGGCTATTTTGCTTCAATCACTTTGACTGATAATCGTACATAACTTCTCAGAGTGGATGAAAGTCATGAAACTATGTATAGGCAATAAGATATATAATTGTGATGTAACGCGATGAACGAAGCGTGTTGATAGTCGGTAATTAATTACTACTAATAAATATTAAATTAACGAGTTGTAGTATAATTGATTAACAATAAGTGTGAAAAATCTGTAAAAGTGAAACAAAAAAAATTGAATATTCAATAGCATCTACACGATTTATATCAATACAATATGTAATGCTTTGAATTGTAATAATTGCGACAAGTGCAGTTAAATATCATTATTTATATGCGTTTTTAGTGTTAACGTGATTATTCGACAAAAAACAATATTGCGAAATTAAAAGCTTTGTTGACATTTAGATAACAGCAATCAAACAATGCATGCATGTATTAGCATCAGTTCAGTCTACGTTATTAAAACGCGAAAACCGAAACTACATCGCATTTTTATACTTTCATTGGAAATATATAAATTTTTCTTCAACCGTGGGCCGAATATAATAGTAAGTAACAGGAGCAATCAAATTCAATTTTTATACAAATAATATAATTTGAACCGTGCTCGCTGATGTATTTCTGTATCAAAGAAATTACTAATATTATGCTTAGCTTTACTAGTATTATACGAATCCGTATTACTGTTACTTAGTTGATAGAATTACATTAAACGATGCATTAGTATTGTATGAAAAACATCGTTTGAAATTATTCAAGCTTACGTGAACTGCCATTAATATAGTATTTTACGACTGTTTGTATATATGTATAATACATAGTATGTATACAATACTTTGGAATTGCAGTCTTATTATAACTAGCAAATATCAATATCAAATTAATGCGCCAGAGAGCATGGTAGTTTAAAAATATATCTTCAACTTGTCTTTTTTTGATTCGAATAGCATAAAAAATTTACTTCGATGCTTATTGACTTTTCACACGCTCCGATGAAATGAGGAAATGGATAAGTTGCACGTTCATGGCGAAAACAAGCGAACAAGGTGGAAAATATAAACATGCTATATATATTTGATATAAAAATAGTGTAAAGTCAATTAGTCTTATCGTAAATACATAATAAGTAATTATAGATGGCAGTTAAGTGACGTGAAAAAAAAATTAATTAATAAAAATGCATAACGATAAGTATATGTTATATAACAGGTTATCATAAAATTTCGTGTAAAATGTATAAATATATATATTTTATAGAAGAAATAATTTTTCTAAGAGAAACAAATAAGATCCAAACGAACGATATAAAAAAAAAGAAATTTTATGTAATTAATTCTTGCTTCTTGTTTTTCGATTATCTGTTATGATCATCGGCATTTACTCATCATGAACGGAAAAACATTTTTCATATTTATTTATTTCGTAGGTAGTGCTGGAAAGAATAATGCAATTTTTGTTCTTTAATACAAATTTAATTCGATCTTTCCTCAATAGTGATTCAATTTGCAGAAGATACCAATACTTAGGACAGTCTTACTTTTCCTCGTACGGCGGAATATGGCCGTAAATGTTGCTCAGCGACATTGATAAGTTATTACAAGAAAACGATAAAGCAATGCCTGTTGCTTTTAATTACTCGTCGTGCTTTAACGAATCACCTTTACCGACCCACCTTTCCTGTAGTGGGACATTCAGTCCCAAGTCTCTGAGAGCAGCTTTGATGTCTTCCGCAAGAATATGATCGTGGTTCCGCATGACGGTTTGTAACAGATCTTCGATACCATGCACCAAAAATTCGCGTGACTCGGTTTTATTTCTAACAGACATATTTCTCACAGCCCAAGCAGCTTTTCTTATCACGTTGCTATTGTTTGGATGCGTCTTTATTGTGTCTACGATCATTAATGGTGCACCACAATCGTAAAAAACACCTGCGTTAGATGGATTCCTCAGTGTCAACGCTGAGATACAACCCATTCCTGCTGCAGCAATTGTCTCAAAGTTCTGTAAGTCAGGAAATAATACGGATTTATAAAATATTGACTCAATCTGTGTGAAACTACCGACTGAAATTTACTACCTTAAGTCTGTTAATTGCAGATACAATCAGAGGCACTCCGCCAGAGGTGACAATCTGAGCTTTGATATCATCGTTTCCCGCCAGAGCTTTGAGCAACTTCAACGCTTGTCGATTCAGCTTTTCTGCATCAGGATAATCGACCATTACATCGAGGATAAATTTCAAACCACCGGCATCATGTACTGTCTGGCAAAATTCATTTCTGACAATCAGAGATGCCAGAGTGAGCATCAAATCTCCGACAACGCTTTTGTCGTTTTGGAATCCTGGAAAATTTATTCGTTGATTACATTTAAATGTAATTTATATATGTTGTATATGTAATGATAGGGACAATAATTACTTTGAAGCAAAGAAGTCAGCGGAGCAAGGGAATCTCGCGCAATAGCAGTTGCATGTTCGTGGGCTCTTCCATATTCGTGTCTAATATCATCATCTAGTACCAAAGCCCTGAATACCGCACAAATGTCCTTCAACTCGCTTCCCGCCGTTTCTTTTCTGTCTAACAGTTGTTTAAGCTTATCGAGGATGTTGGCTTTGAATATATTTTGCCTGTTCAATTCGTGCCTTATACAACATTCTCGTACCCAACGAAGTACCACCTGCACCGTCAATATGCCCCTCTGGCAGTCCAAAAGTCTGCAAAATGAATTTGTGAAACAGTTTATGCATTGAAAATTGAAGTCGCAAACAAATCATACATTTCTCATACTTTCTGATTCTTCATAGAAAACACAGTGAATAGTAGTACTAACTCTATTTGTAAAGCGATGCCTTTGTCGTCTAATAAATCCGGGTATCCAGTCATTAGAGAAGTGATTGTTTTCAGCGCTGGTACCAGTATCGTGTCATTGTCTTTGGATTCCTTGATTATATCGATTAATGTAGAATAGGCTCCGAGCTTCGCAGCGAGAATACGTCTCGCCATGTCCTTGTTTAGTTCAGTTTCAAGATTCTGTAGAGTTGCAACAATCTCTGTATCATCTTTGTTGCTTGATTTGAAACGTTCGATCACTGCATTCAGACAGGCTTCTATCGTTTCGGAGTTGGTAGTAATGACCAAATCCTTAATCACGTTACTCAGATCGATGCCCTGGAAATAAAAGGTTGGGCAATAATGATATCTCTAAAGATATTTGAGACTCGACTCCGAAACGGAGCGGGTTGACTTAGCGAATGGAGAATTTTCTTCTTGGTTAGAAAAACTGTTATCGTTGGATAAAGATTGTTCTATATTCAGGCGAGTGTTAAAAAATACGTACTTGGGCCTCGAATTGTTTGATAGCATCGTCGATCGCTTCTTCGGCCGTCATCGAGAATTCTTCAATATTTTCCTTCACGACTTCGTCGTAGGTTTCTTGCGATATAACGCGAATCATGATCGAGTGTTTCTTGCTTAGTTAGTCGAATTGAAAATATGATAAATCTGTACATGGATGCGAATTATCACCAGCACGTCTCGTCCCTGATCAACGATCACCACATTACCATCTTTGGCAATATGAGGCACCTTCAGGCCTTGTTGTTTCCATCCCTACTTTATTTTTTTTCAACAGAAATTCTACGTATTTCAAATCTTCGTACCTGGTGGCGCCACTTAAACCTCGACAGATAACGGCGCCTTGCCGTGATTATATCAAATAAAATGTGTGTATTAGATCATTGCCAATTTGGCATTGTTGGTAATTGTCGCGCGACGTCGAGGTTACGAAAATACGCGCGGGAGCTCTCTCAGGCTCCTCAAACTGCTAGCCTGGTGGACTTTATAGCGTAATGATAAAGGCTGCTGATGGGAGCGAAAAAAAATAACAGGATTCTGCTATGCTGAATCGATTTTACATTGGAATCCCATAAAACCTTAGAGCCATCTTAGAGCATATAGACATGTAGCGAGCCAGTCATATCTTTAAAGAGGCTGATTATAAAAGACTTGATTCTGCCGTCACGATTGTTATCCACTTGGATTATAATTATCGTGCCAAAGTTGGGTCTGTTATAATCAACCCCTTTAAAGTTGAATGTATTTTATTAGGGGCCGTCGACATACTAATGCGTTGATATCTTCAGTCAACACCATAGGCATACATGCGGCAAATCCGTGGGCAACATTATTCGCCTCTCTGAACCGGCTTAGATTGGTTTACGGTCTGCTCGCCAGACGACGTGCGTATAGCTTTTGACACTTGGTCTGATCGGTCGGCCATTGTTCGTCATAACGGCTCGTGGCGTAGTCTGCGACGCTCGAGATGAGCGGTTGCTCCGTGTAAATTCTGAGAAATACGTGTAGTACAGTGAAAGAACCGGTATAAGAAATGGGCGATTCGCTTGACGGATCGGGCGATCCATCGCCGGAATCACAGAACGTCGCAATAGTTTCGTATTCGTCATTTGCAAAGTACTTACGAAGGGTTGTAGCGATCTTGCTGCCCGACGAAGACGATTCCCCGCCCGCTCTAAACTTTGCTTTAGAGGACAAAAATAATCAAGAATGCATAAAGAAATTCCTCAGCGATTCGCAGGTCTGGTCTCTGTACGTACAGAGAAGCTCGGCGAAAGGTAATTCTCGCTGTCATTTTTGACATTTCAATCGATTCTCTAATCCAACCGCCCGCTCTCGCCTCCATTACATATTAACGGTACACCTGACATTATCCGATGTATATGTTACTCCTGGTATACGTCACCTCTAATAAAATCAATATGGGCATTAGTTTCGTTTTGTTTGACTTTTTTTTTTTTTTGTTCAGAGCCTCGCATTTTTAAACCCTGAATTTTCATGTTCTTACGTTCACTACCATTAGTCGTAACCTTTGGATTTAATTAAGTAATTTTCCCTATCTTTCTCAATATTTCTAAATGAGTATTTCTCCATTCTTCGATCCAACTTTATGCGATCCATGCTTGAAACGTGGATTGATTATTGATCTGGCAATGTTATTATTACTTCTGGTATTATGACTCATTCTAGTTACGAGTCACTCAGTCTTGATCCCATGCTGAGTTTATGAATTGCAACAGTAACACAAATTGTTGAATGAATAAATAAAATCATTTCAGAGGAAGATGGCGGGGACGGAGACGAAGAGAAAGAGAATGTGATGTATTACATATCAAATGAGATTTACTTCACAAATCCCAAAATGGCATCGCTCGTTTTTACGAAACGTGGCACAGTCGTTGAGGCTGACAAACCAATTCATCCACAGTTGCGATTGGTCACGCTTTCTGATGGCCCTCCGTATGAAACTTTACATGCTATTAGCAAGACTATGGCTCCATACTTTAAAAGTTACGTACAGGGCACCGGTAGGGCTGATCGAGACGGTGATAAAATGGCACCTTCTGTTGAGAAGAAGATAGCGGAGCTCGAAATGGGGCTGTTGCATTTACAGCAAAATATAGATATACCTGAAATATCTCTCCCCGTTCATCCAACTGTTAGCCTTGTAATAAAGCAGTGTGCGGAGGAAGGCAGGAAACCCAAAGTTGCTGACTTTGGAGAAAAAGCAGAGGATTCTACGTTCTTGAACCAACTTCAAAACGGAGTCAATCGTTGGATTAAAGAAATTCAAAAGGTTTAAGATTTAGAAGCTTATAGTCGTGATAATTTTTCAATATATAAACAACATATAAATTGGGACCACCCTCAGAGGATTATTCATAATATAAATTTTCTATGTGTCTCGAGATTTAAAAGAAATCAAAATTTATTTCTACAAAAACTCTGGTCAGTTGATGGAATATAAATCACTTTGAGAATGACAAATCAAACTTTCAGAATCTGCGAAACCTTCTACTTAAAATTTATTCCTTTACTAATATTGTTTTCTTTGGGAAATATGCTGTCAATAGTCGATACTGGAAATCTTGATAATAGAGAAGATCATTGATAGAAGATTTATTTGAATCAAGCAAACCACAGCGTAACTAATTTCGACTATTCAAAAAACGTGGAAATTAATTTTCAATCATGCATGACTTGCACCCAATTCTGAACTAACATATGACTTGTCCGCAGGTAACAAAATTGAACAGAGACCCTGAGTCAGGTACAGCTTTGCAGGAGATATCGTTTTGGTTGAATTTGGAAAGAGCGTTGCATCGAATTCAGGAAAAGCGGGAAAGCATAGAGATATCGTTGACCCTGGACATTTTGAAATATGGAAAGCGTTTTCATGCAACAGTTAGTTTTGACACTGACACAGGTTTGAAGCAAGCATTAGCAACAGTGAATGACTACAATCCATTGATGAAAGATTTTCCAATAAACGATTTGCTGTCCGCGACTGAACTGGAAAGAATCAAGATAGCTGTTCAGCAGATATTCATGCACTTGAGAAAAATCAGAAGCACCAAATACCCGATACAAAGAGTCTTGAGGCTAGTTGAAGCGATCTCTAGGGACTTGGGACAGCAGCTGTTGAAAGTACTTGGGACTCGAAGACTGATGCATATTCCATTCGACGAGTTTGAGAAGGTGATGGGCCAGTGCTTCGAGGTGTTTAGTACGTGGGACGACGAGTACGACAAGCTGACCGGGCTCCTTCGAGATATAGTGAAGAAAAAACGAGACGAGCACTTCAAAATGGTCTGGCGAGTTTCGCCGGCACACAAGAAGCTACAAACTCGAATGGAACACATGAGGCGTTTCAGGCGTCAACACGAACAACTGAGAACGGTGATAGTTCGTGTACTGAGACCCACTGTTCGACAGAGTAATAATAACGCAAGCATTGAAAGTGCCGATCACGATAATGCCAAAGTAGAATTTGCGCTTGACGCTGCGGATGCTAACGCCATTGGGGAAGTAAATCTTGCTTACGAGAATGTCAAGGAAGTTGATTGCCTCGACATCACTAAAGAAGGTCTCGAGTCTTGGGAGGCAGCTGTTCATAGATATGAAGAACGAATCGAGAGAGTCGAGGCCAGGATCACTGCTCATCTCAGGGATCAATTAGGCACTGCTAAGAACGCCAACGAGATGTTCAGAATTTTCTCCAGGTTCAATGCCTTGTTCGTTAGACCTCATATTCGTGGAGCTATCAGAGAATATCAAACTCAACTGATACAGAGAGTGAAAGACGACATTGAAGCTCTCCATGAGAAGTTTAAGGTGAAATGAATTCTAGTGCCATGTGAAAATTCAATCTTGACTGTCCTTATTTTCCAGCTATGACATTAAATTCTTTTCAAATTCTATTACAGGTCCAATACTCGCAGAGCAAATGTTGTAAAATGAGTATAGTCAGAGATCTTCCACCTGTGGCAGGATCTATTATATGGGTCAAACAAATCGACTATCAATTAACGATGTATTTAAAACGAGTCGAAGATGTGTTGGGTATGTTTGTTTAAGGATTCATGATGTTATTCAATTGACTATGGAAAGAGTAATGTTATTTTCGTTATCATTGACCAGGAAAAGGTTGGGAGAACCACATTGAAGGACAGAAGCTGAAGGCTGATGGAGACAGTTTTCGCATGAAACTATCTACCCAAGATATATTTGATGATTGGGCGCGCAAAGTGCAGCAAAGAAACATCGGTGTTACTGGACGCATCTTCACAATAGATAGCGTCAGGTCTCGTTCTGGACGCGGCAACATACTTAAGCTGAAAGTTAATTTTCTTCCTGAGATTATAACTCTAGCCAAGGAAGTGAGAAACCTTAAGAATCTTGGATTCAGAGTACCGCTGGCGATTGTGAACAAAGCACATCAAGCAAATCAGCTTTATCCGTACGCGATTAGCTTAATCGAGAGCATCAGGACCTATGAAAGAACTCTTGAAAAGGTGAGCGATTCACATTTGTATTGGCGATCATTATTTTTCACTTATTTCATACTTATATTTGGATTTGTAGGCAGTAGATTTGATTTGAATTATATAAGGCGCGTATCTTTTGCCGTTTAAATATGATAGGTGTGCTGTGTTACTCTCAGCCATGCTATTTCATTTTCGTTATTCTCTTAACGAATTAACAGAGCTTAGAAATCGTGAAAAAACAATTGATAATGTTAGAGAAAAATGGGTAAACAAAGTTAGTGCCAGATGAAAAAAAAAAGAGGATTCTTTAGTCGCGCCAAATTGTCTAATCGCTCGGATCTCCGATATTTTTAGCTTACCAATCGGAGTCCGCACTGTCCCACATTGAAGGTAGTTTCTACACGATGCTTGAATAACAACTATGCATCCTGCCTAAATCTGTTATAATTATATTATTATTGTATGCCTGCTTAGCTAATGTAGCATTGATATTGATATTTTAATGGAGATGGAGCAAGGAATATGTTTGTCTAATATACCCTAATACATTCTTCTTGTATTCCCGTAATGATTTATAAATATTAGTATTCTTTATCGAACGTGTTCCATCTTCAGAATCTATGTATGCCCAAGCAGATTTTGTCTTACCATTTTATACCCCAGTAACGCTGAAAGTCAAATAAAGATATTTAATTTTGCATTTTGTTTATTCCCAATTCTTGACTTGATATAGTAAACGTGCGATTTGTGTTGTATCATTGTGACAATGAAAAAAGAAACTGTTCACAATATCACTGGATTCAATAAATTTCAATTTTCTTTGTCTGATTTTAGATCGAGGATAAGGCTAGTATCATACCACTGGTTGCTGGCATGCGAAAGGACGTTTTGTCCCTGATTTCAGAGGTAAGGATTCACACTTGAAAAATACCCAACATTTGACTAACTTCGAAATTGTATTTACTTTGGATTTCTTTTTCTCACTCAGGGTATCGCTTTGGTCTGGGAGAGCTACAAGTTGGATCCATACATCCAGCGTCTTTCCGAGGTTGTAGTGTCATTCCAAGAAAAAGTAGAGGATCTCTTGGTTGTCGAGGAACAGCTGGATGTTGATGTACGGTCGATAGAAACGTGTCCGTATTCGGCAAACACATTTGCAGATATCTTATCAAAAATTCAAAAATCGGTCGATGAATTGTCGTTGAAAAATTACTCCAACTTGCACATTTGGGTAGCCAGACTCGATGAGGAGGTTGAAAAGAATTTAGCCAGCAGATTGGAGGCTGGGATCAACGCCTGGACTGATACGCTAATGGGACAAAAGAAAGAAGTCGACTTGAGCATGGATACGGACGCGCCTGTACAACCAACACATAAACCAGGTGGCGATCCTAAGATACAAAACCAAATACACGAAGTTCGAATTACAAATCAAACTATGTATCTATATCCGAGTATCGAAGATGCTCGTTTCCAAATAATGCAGCAGCTTTTTGCTTGGCAAGCTATCGTTACATCACAAATAAGACTTCAAAGCTCTAGGTATCAAGTCGGTCTCGACAAACCTGAGTCTGGGACTTATAGAAATTTGCTGACTAAATTGCCAGGAGGTAAAGTTCCACTGGAAGCAGCTTACGAGGCTGTTGAAGTAAAGATGAAAGATATAGTCAACTACGTTGACCAGTGGCTTAGATATCAGTCGTTGTGGGACTTGCAGCCTGACAATTTGTATGGAAAACTTGGAGATGATATTAATTTGTGGATGAAATGTTTGAACGACATCAAGAAGACTAGAACAACTTTCGATACTTCAGATACAAGGAGAGAATTTGGTCCTGTTATAATTGACTTTGCTAAAGTGCAGAGCAAGGTTTCACTCAAGTATGATTCATGGCACAAAGAGACCTTGGGTAAATTCGGATCCCTACTCGGTAATGAAATGTCGAGCTTTCACGCTCAGGTGTCGAAGTCGAGGGGTGATTTAGAGCAGCAATCCATCGAAGCGGCAAGCACTTCGGACGCTGTTGGATTCATAACTTATGTCCAATCTCTCAAGCGAAATATGAAGGTTTGGGAGAAGCAGGTCGACGTCTACAGGGAAGGTCAGAGAATACTGGAACGGCAAAGATTCCAATTTCCAAGCACATGGCTGCACGTGGATAACATAGAAGGAGAATGGGGGGCGTTCAACGAGATTATCAAGCGCAAGGACAACAGCATCCAGACGCAAGTCGCGTCTCTGCAGATGAAGATTGTTGCCGAAGACAAAGCAGTCGAAACTAGGACAACAGATTACCTGGGAGATTGGGAGAGAGGAAAGCCAGTCGAAGGACATTTGCGTCCAGACGAAGCATTGCAACATCTTCAATTGTTTGAAAGTAAATTCACCAGGCTCAAAGAGGAACGGGACAACGTTGCAAAGGCCAAAGAAGCTCTGGAGCTTCAAGAACCTGGCGGCGTTTCGACCAGCGAAGATAGGATGCAAGTTGTGTTTGAAGAATTGCAAGATTTGAAGGGAGTCTGGTCGGAATTGTCACGCATCTGGTCACAGATTGACGAAACTCGTGAAAAACCATGGCTGTCCGTGCAGCCGAGAAAACTACGTCAACAACTTGACACAATGATTGCTCAGTTGAAAGAGTTACCTGCTCGTCTCAGACAGTATTCTTCCTACGAATACGTTAAGAAAATGTTGCAAAGTTACACTAAGGTGAACATGTTGATAGTTGAACTGAAGTCTGATGCACTGAAGGAGAGGCATTGGAAACAACTGACCAGACAACTCAGGGTCAACTGGGTTTTGAGCGATCTTACTCTAGGCCAAGTGTGGGATGTCAATCTGCAAAAGAACGAAAGCATTGTTAAAGACGTGATACTTGTTGCTCAGGGAGAAATGGCTCTGGAAGAATTTTTGAAACAGGTACGCGAGTCTTGGCAATCCTACGAACTGGACCTCATCAATTACCAGAACAAGTGTAGATTGATTCGTGGATGGGATGATCTTTTCAACAAAATCAAGGAGCACATCAATTCTGTCGCCGCTATGAAGCTGTCGCCGTATTACAAGGTATTTGAAGAAGAAGCTCTGACTTGGGAGGAAAAATTGAATAGAATAAACGCTTTATTCGATGTTTGGATCGACGTGCAACGGCGCTGGGTTTATTTGGAAGGTATATTTTCGTGCAGCGCTGATATTAAGACATTGCTACCTGTTGAAACATCACGTTTCCAAAGTATCAGCTCCGAGTTCCTTGGATTGATGAAAAAAGTGTCCAAATCTCCAATGGTTATGGATGTTTTAAATATACCCGGGGTCCAGAGAGCTTTGGAACGTCTGGCTGACCTTTTGGGGAAAATTCAAAAAGCTCTTGGAGAGTATCTCGAAAGAGAAAGGACCTCGTTCCCTCGATTTTATTTCGTGGGAGATGAAGATTTGCTTGAAATCATCGGTAATAGCAAGAACGTTGCCAGACTGCAAAAGCACTTCAAGAAAATGTTTGCTGGCGTAGCAGCGATTCTGTTGAACGAAGACAACACCGTTATAACTGGTATCGCGTCGCGGGAAGGTGAAGAAGTGATGTTTAATGATCCAGTGTCAACAACGGATCATCCAAAAATAAACGAGTGGCTATCGATGGTTGAAAAAGAAATGAGAGTTACTTTAGCTTCTAGTCTCACAAAGGCTGTGCAGGATATAAAACAGTTTAAAGATGGTAACATCAATCCAGAAGCCTTTATGACTTGGTGCGACAAGTACCAAGCTCAGATCATCGTTCTTGCGGCTCAAATCCTGTGGTCAGAAGATGTCGAAGCAGCATTGCATGAAGCTCAATCTAACCCAAATAAAAATCCACTCGAGAGAGTTCTAACGCAAGTTGAAGGCACTCTAAACGTGCTTGCCGATTCCGTACTACAAGAACAGCCTGCTCTCAGAAGAAAAAAACTCGAGCATTTGATCAATGAATTTGTACACAAAAGAACGGTGACCAGAAGGCTATTGGCCAACAAAGTTTCGAACCCTAAAGCTTTCGAATGGCTTTGTGAAATGAGGTTCTATTTTGATCCTAGACAAACCGAGGTTCTTCAACAGCTCACCATTCACATGGCAAATGCCAAATTCTTTTATGGCTTTGAATATCTTGGTGTACAAGACAGGCTTGTCCAAACACCGTTAACAGACAGATGTTATCTTACAATGACCCAAGCATTGGAAGCTAGACTTGGAGGATCACCATTTGGTCCTGCTGGTACTGGAAAAACAGAGTCTGTAAAGGCATTAGGCCACCAGCTCGGAAGATTCGTATTGGTGTTTAATTGTGATGAGACCTTTGACTTCCAGGTAAGAATTATGCCAAACGTAAAATATATATAATTCCCTATATCATGTGAAATCATTAATATACCAACAATTCTTTCTACAGGCAATGGGTCGTATTTTCGTTGGGCTTTGTCAAGTCGGAGCCTGGGGTTGCTTTGACGAATTTAACCGTCTGGAAGAACGCATGTTGTCCGCGGTGTCACAGCAAGTACAGACAATCCAAGAAGCGCTCAAGAGTCAAATGGAGGGACAAAAGGGAGGAACTCTTTGCGTCGAACTTGTTGGCAAGCAGGTCAGAGTCTCTACAGATATGGCTATCTTCATCACTATGAATCCTGGATATGCTGGTCGTTCCAATTTGCCTGACAACTTGAAGAAATTGTTCAGATCATTGGCTATGACTACACCAGACAGACAGTTGATCGCTGAAGTAATGTTGTTCAGCCAAGGTTTCAGATCTGCTGAGAAACTGGCCTGCAAAATTGTTCCATTCTTCAAGTAAGCTTTGGTCACTCTGGAAAACTTATGTCAAAAACGTTTTATCCACACATCTTTTATCTATCATCATTGAGTATTTCACTTCCAGACTTTGCGATGAACAGCTTTCCAATCAATCGCATTACGACTTTGGGCTCAGAGCTCTTAAATCTGTGCTGATATCGGCTGGAAACGTGAAACGTGACAGGATCCAAAGAATCAAGGAGAATATGCAGAATCGCGGAGATTCGGACATCGACGAGGCTTCCATTGCCGAGAATCTACCGGAGCAAGAAATCCTCATACAATCTGTCTGCGAAACAATGGTACCAAAACTTGTCGCTGAAGATATACCGCTGTTATTCAGTCTTCTGAACGATGTATTCCCCAATGTGAATTATACCCGCGCCGAAATGAAGGGTAGGTTTTTGTTAAATACGAAATTTAGACCGTTGATTTTGAAACATGTTTAATTGCAGCATCATCACTAATGTTTTAATTGGTTACAGGATTGAAGGACGAAATTCGAAAAGTCTGCGCTGAGGAATATCTCGTTTGTGGCGAAGGCGACGAGCAAGGCGGAGCATGGCAAGAAAAGGTAAATTTGTTTATTTCAAGTTAACATACTGTTTTTAATTGGTAGGTAGCGTGTATTGTCACACCTTCATTTCATCAATTCACAACCACATACACAAAAACACTTTTCCAAGTAAAGAAAAAACAACAATACCGGGCATAGAAATGACATAAACTTTATTGCAACACGAATAACGGAACGAACTAGTTGTGCTAATTGAAATTGATATTTTATCTCAAAGCATGCTCAGGGGATGGTCGGTGAGACCTGGGTCGCTAAGGTGAGACAGAACAAGAGTATTGTTGTTGTAAATTGTTGTTGTAATCGAAACATGCAATCAGTCTTTGCTTAACCAGAGCCAACGCATGATTGTCACTTTCCAGGGATATCGAACTAGTCCAGTGTTCCAAAACCGTTCCTTTTTCACAGGTACTACAACTCTATCAAATCTGCAACCTTAATCATGGTTTGATGATGGTGGGTCCCAGCGGTTCTGGAAAAACAATGGCCTGGAAAGTTCTGCTGAAGGCGTTGGAGCGATTCGAGGGTGTTGAAGGTGTCGCCCATGTTATAGATCCAAAAGCCATCAGCAAAGAAACACTTTACGGTGTTTTGGATCCAAATACTCGGGAATGGACTGACGGTCTTTTCACACACATTCTAAGGAAGATAATAGACAACGTCAGAGGAGAGATTAACAAGCGACAATGGATCATCTTCGACGGTGATGTCGATCCTGAGTGGGTTGAAAACTTGAACTCTGTTCTGGACGACAACAAGCTTTTAACACTCCCCAATGGTGAACGTTTGAGTCTGCCACCAAACGTGCGCGTTATGTTTGAAGTTCAAGATCTAAAATACGCTACCCTGGCCACGGTATCTCGTTGCGGTATGGTCTGGTTCTCCGAGGACGTATTATCGACAGAAATGATATTCGAAAACTACATGCTTCGGCTACGTAACATTCCGCTTGAGGATGGCGAAGAAGACAATATGGGTAAAAAGTCGACAGATAAGGAAGATACCGTTTCTCCTGCACTTACGGTTCAACGTGAAGTTGCCAGCATTTTACAAAGCTACTTTGCTCCGGACGGTTTAGTTGTCAGATGCCTGGAGTACGCGATGAAGCAAGAACACATCATGGACTTCACTAGATTACGCGCCCTTAGCTCTCTTTTCTCCATGCTCAATCAGGCTGTGCGAAACGTTCTGCAGTACAATCATACGCACATAGATTTTCCCCTGCCAAGCGAACAACTCGAACGTTATATGCCAAAGTGTTTGGTATACGCACTTTTGTGGAGCTTTGCCGGTGACGCTAAACTCAAAGTCAGATCCGACCTTGGTGATTTCATAAGATCCGTAACCACTGTACCTCTGCCAGCTCAGTCCAACACACCGATTATTGACTTCGAAGTCAATATTACCGGAGAATGGCTACCATGGAGTAACAAAGTACCTCAAATCGAAGTAGAGACTCACAAAGTGGCTAGTCCTGACATTGTTGTTCCCACACTGGATACGGTCAGACATGAGAGCTTGCTCTATACCTGGCTAGCCGAGCACAAACCGCTTGGTAAGTGATCGAAATTTATGGTTCAGCATGAAAATTAGTTAATTGATATTGTACATTTTCTTAATTATCAAATCTCTTTTACAGTGCTTTGTGGTCCGCCTGGATCTGGTAAGACTATGACTCTCTTTTCCGCGTTACGAGCTTTGCCAGACATGGAAGTAGTGGGGCTTAATTTCTCATCTGCAACGACGCCAGAATTGTTGCTAAAGACCTTTGACCACTACTGCGAGTACCGAAAAACGCCAAATGGAGTAATACTCTCTCCAGTCCAACTTGGAAAGTGGCTTGTACTA
The DNA here is from genome assembly GCF_021155775.2 of Neodiprion pinetum. Lineage (NCBI taxonomy): Eukaryota > Metazoa > Arthropoda > Insecta > Hymenoptera > Diprionidae > Neodiprion > Neodiprion pinetum. Next base: position 20,627,164 of record NC_060238.1, on the reverse strand, counting down.
TTCTGCGATGAGATAAATTTACCAGACATGGACAATTACGGGACTCAGCGAGTTATATCGTTCCTACGACAATTGGTGGAGCACCGAGGATTCTACAGAACTAGTGATCAAGCTTGGGTTGCTTTGGAACGGATCCAATTTGTCGGTGCCTGCAATCCTCCCACAGATCCTGGCAGAAAACCTCTTAGTCATAGATTCCTCAGACACGTACCAGTCATATATGTTGATTACCCCGGAGAAACATCTCTGAAACAAATTTACGGAACATTTACGCGTGCTATGTTGAGGTAAGATGTTCTAAACACCAGACTAAGTTTAAATTTCTGCCTCCATTTACAACAAAATGAACTTTCAGGCTGACTCCGTCACTTCGGGGATACGCCGAGCCATTGACCAACGCAATGGTTGAATTCTATCTCGTGTCGCAAGAGAAGTTTACTCAAGATATGCAGCCTCACTACGTTTATTCACCGCGTGAAATGACTCGCTGGGTGCGCGGTATATGCGAGGCAATAAGACCACTGGACAGCCTTTCAGTCGAGGGTCTTGTGCGCCTCTGGGCTCACGAAGCACTGCGCTTATTCCAAGACAGATTGGTTGAAGACCCCGAACGTGCCTGGACAAATAAAAACATCGACATTGTCGGTCTGAAACACTTCCCTGCAATTGATAGAGAGAAAGCTCTGGAAAGACCTATTCTTTACAGCAATTGGCTGTCCAAAGATTACATACCTGTCAATCGGCAGGAATTGAGGGATTACGTAAGAGCAAGATTGAAGGTGTTCTACGAAGAAGAGTTAGACGTACCGCTCGTTCTCTTTGACGAGGTATTGGATCATGTCCTGAGGATTGACAGAATATTCAGGCAGCCTCAAGGTCATCTTCTGTTGATCGGAGTTTCTGGCGCTGGTAAAACTACTCTATCTCGTTTCGTCGCCTGGATGAACGGTCTTTCCATTTTCCAAATCAAGGTTCGCAATTTTCTAATACAAATTAAAAAAATACATAGATTGATGTTTGAAAATTGAAAGTTGTTATTTTATGATGCATGCATACCTAACTCTTCGACAGGTGCACAACAAATACACAGGCGAGGACTTTGACGAAGACTTACGTCAAGTGCTGAGACGTTCCGGATGCAAAGATGAAAAAATTGCCTTTATTCTGGACGAATCTAACGTTCTTGATTCTGGTTTCTTGGAGCGTATGAATACCTTGCTTGCCAACGGCGAGGTGCCTGGGTTGTTCGAAGGTGACGAATACACAACGTTGATGACACAGTGCAAAGAAGGCGCTCAACGTGAGGGATTGATGCTGGATTCTAACGAAGAATTGTACAAATGGTTCACCGGACAAGTAATGAGAAATCTGCACGTCGTATTCACAATGAATCCCAGCACCGACGGTCTCAAAGACCGGGCAGCGACTTCGCCTGCCCTGTTCAACAGATGTGTACTGAACTGGTTCGGCGACTGGTCGGACAATGCACTCTTCCAAGTTGGTAAAGAGTTTACAAATCGCGTCGATCTGGAGAAACCGACGTGGAGATCTCCCGATTTCTTCCCTTCGTCTTGTCTGCTTATTCCGACCCAACCAAGTCATCGTGACGCTGTTATCAACGCTTGTGTCTACGTTCATCAAACTTTGCACAAGGCTAACACCAGACTGGCCAAGCGCGGAGGAAGGACAATGGCAATTACTCCTAGGCACTATTTAGACTTTATACATCACTTCGTCAAATTGTATCAAGAAAAACGTAGCGATTTGGAGGAACAACAATTGCACTTGAACGTTGGTTTGGGTAAAATTGCTGAGACGGTTGAACAGGTCGAAGAGATGCAGAAAAGTTTGGCTGTCAAATCTCAGGTGAGAAGATTTTACTATATTGTGGAGGAATTTTCATTAGCACGCTTTATTGTTTATGATCCCACGTATATTTCGGAATTTTCGGTTAATAGGAACTTCAAGCTAAAAACGAAGCTGCGAATGCCAAGCTAAAACAGATGGTGAAGGATCAACAGGAAGCTGAAAAGAAAAAAGTTCAAAGTCAGGAAATCCAGCAACAACTTGCCATCCAGACTGTTGCCATTAATCAAAAGAGGGATGACGTCATGGCCGACCTTGCGCAAGTCGAACCCGCCGTTATTGATGCTCAGAACGGTAAGTTTATTCGGAAAACATCAGAAATTCTACTCCTTTTTTTTTCAACTATTGATTTTACTTCAAGCGCAAAGTTCGTATTCACATTTGACAAAAGTAGAATATTTCAATTGTCTTTCGGGCAGAGAATTATACATTGCCAAAAGTTGCCCAGTAACGCATGATGACCAGAAGCGAGACTCTATGTTGTATCATTCCATATATTTTACCTTTTTTGTCGAAATGTACGGATCTATGGCGGATGTGAAATCAAAATACTTTTGCAAATTACACAAACGGAGAAGCTTATAATATCGTTGCACTTTTTCGGCTCTTTTTTTTTTACATCTAGATTACACCAATAATGTGCTGATATCTTTCCATCTGAGTAAGACACCAAAATTTATATCTTCTAATGCAATTAAGTACCTCTAATCACATTCACAACATCATTCGAAAGAACTTCCCAAAAACTTGGGAATTTAATAATTGCTAAGCGCAAATTTGCCGTCATGCGGTGTTACATTTCTAGCTTTCCGGTTCTGTAATTATTTTTTCTATTCGCATACAAACTAATTTCTTTATACGCATACACACACACATATATATATATATGTAATATACATGCGTATTTTGAAAAGTTTGTTTTTTTGCGTATACCTACCCAAATTTATACTATTTTTAACGGTATAAAATTGCATGCTCGTGTATTGTGTGACGTGTTTACGCAAATTTCGAACGAGTATAGCTGTAAAGGGGATAAAACGTCAGCATCTCGTTGAAATACGATCAATGGCGAATCCGCCGGCGATCGTAAAGCTTGCTCTCGAATCGATATGCCTGCTGCTGGAAGAAAATGCCAGTGACTGGAAACAGATTCGAGCAGTTATTATGAAGGACAGCTTTATACCAACAATAGTCAACTTCAACACCGAGGACATCACGTAAGACTGCTCTAGGCTCAACGTTGAATGTCCCCCATGCTCGCTGGTCTAATAACGAGTCTAATGTCTGCTTGATATATGTTGATATTTCTGTTGTGTTTGTTGGTTGTTCTCATATAATCCTCACCGATGCGGCGTTGAAACAGATAGGAAAAAATAACTTGTTCATAAATTCATCGATCGTGAAATTATTGCAAAGAGCATTTTGATATAGCATATTCCGCAAAATTAGGAATAATTATTGAAGTTCAATAGCCTCAAATGTCAAACACGTTTGAATTAAACGTCCAATTTTATTTGTGTCAACGCCAATTTTACTCGTGTATATACGCATTATATCTTTTTGTTGTGTTTTACATCTTGCCTTAATTTCTAACTTTTATAGGTCCGCCGAATCACACACTTTGCAGCCTATACTTGAAAATGCTTTGTTTTTTCTTCTCTCTTAATTCTCTCTTACAAAGAAAAAATGATGAAAAAATCAAAAAAAAAAAACAACAAATCTCACCCATAACTCTGCCAATTCTAATTGCCTGCCTATTTTCTTCTTTGTACTATATGAGATCGTTTAATTTTTCCGTATAGCGGTGAAATCGATAAAGAAACAGCACTTGGTCGAGGTTCGCTCAATGGCGAACCCACCAGCGATCGTCAAGGTTGCGCTGGAGTCTATCTGCCTCTTGCTAGGCGAAAATGCCAGCGACTGGAAATCTATCCGCGCTGTCATCATGAGAGACAATTTTATCAATACCATTGTCTCTAGTTTCAGTACTGAGGACATTACGTAAGCATGCTTTCATTGTTTGTTTTTTCCCCCCAGAAAGAACATTGATAAAATGAATTAATTTCACCAAGCTACCTATACCGAGGGGCCAGCTAATTTTTTTTTTTTTTTACTTCGTTTTAGTTATCCAAAAGCATATATAGTCTATGCTACTACCCAGTCAATTCCAAAAACGTCTGGATGATTCTATTTTTTTTCCTATCTCCTTAAATAAATTTTCATAACAAAGTTTCTAAATCTTTTTCAATCGCACAATGACGAATCGCTGGTTTGATAACATTTAATACACCTGTAAAAAAGAAAAAGAAAAATAATAGCAGTAATACTTTATTATTAACAGCTTATCATTATCACCATAGTACAAACGCTGTTGTAAAGTAAATTTCGTCGAAAATATAAATCATTCATGTATCGATACTGCGGTAGTGCCAATCATCACGATAGCTTAGAATTTTGTTATGCAACAGAGTTATCACATACTTATTCATATTACGTTGTTAGGACAAAACTTGAGGGGTGGTAAATGCAATTTTTTTTTTTGCAAGCTTTATCGACTAGAATGCATACAACGATTTCTGGTATAAAAACAGAATTGAATCATATTCCATTGATGTAGAGCTTTTTTGTTTCTTTAATTATTCATATCGTATCATTTCATTTTCCCTTGCCTGATACTTCAGCTTCGCCCACTGAGTACAATTTTTGTAAAGATGACTTAGCAATCGCTTGATATAATGTTGGCTGGTCCCCTAACACATATTAATGCATATTTATCTATTTAATCTTGTATCATTTCAAGTCTCTGCGACGACAGCTTGTTAGGGTAATGCTATATATTATAATGCTTCCACTATTTATTGCGATCAGACGAAATTGTGTAGTGATTTGCAGCAAGGACTTTGATTAAAAAATTATTTAGTTTATTGAAATTCTAAACGTGATAATACGCAGTATTTCATCTCGTCGCAATTCAGTGGAAGTCCATTAATATTTTATACAACTTGTCTCAAACACGTCATCCTTAGCCAATCAGCGGCTTGCGTGCATATTTTATTTGACAAGTTGCATATAATTGACTTCAGCTTTGGAACGAGGCGACATAATAATAACTCATTGAGAAAAACGTTTATCGGTTCACCCCCCCCCCCCCCCCCCCCCATATATTATTATTATTATGATTATCATTATTATTTTTATTTCTTCTATTTACTCTTTGCTATACTGCATGCTAACACAATGATTGATAAAGTTGTCACTAATTACTGAAAACATGAGACGTGCAATGAAAATTTTACTGATTGGCTAACAATGATTTACCCCGTGATTGTTGTTAATCAAATTTTGTTTCTCTAAGCAATTCTAATCATTTGGCTAATCATCTTTGTCGCATAATAAATAATGAAATATTTGCACATATATATATATACATATATATAAATATTTTTTGTTGCAATTGTTAATATAGAGAATATATACAGTTTTTTTTCTAGATTATTTTACATCACCATGGGCTTTTCGATATTGTTTGGATTTTCATTGTTTGTTGTTTTCAACGTTTGGTTTTTTTTTTTCCCTCAAGTACGCTTATTCACGTTCAAGTCCTACACGCATTCTGAATACTTAGAAATTCACCAAAGATCAAATTAGCTGATGCTTCTATATTTATATTAATGCATTAAAATTCGAAAAAAGAAATGAAAAATTGAGTAAATTCATTGGGTCGCCTTTTGTACATTTTCAAATTCATTCATAACATTTAGCTGAAGTTGATATTTTGAGAAATTTAAATTTGAAATTTGACCACTTGAAGGTCATGTAGAATCTTGAAACCAAGTTATTGTCAAACAAAATCCAATTCTAATTTCACTATGTTCTACAGTGATGATGTACGTGAAAAAATGAAGAGTCGATACCTCAGTAATCCTGATTACAACTTTGAAAAGGTGAATCGTGCCAGTATGGCTTGTGGTCCCATGGTGAAATGGGCCATAGCTCAGGTAACTAGACTAACACTGTATAAAACTTATGAATGAAGTTTATCTCAATTCGAGTTATTCGAAATTGTTTTTAATCACTTAGATCGAATATGCGGACATGTTGAAACGCGTTGAACCACTCAGGGATGAACTTCACTCTTTGGAACGTCAAGCGGATACGAATAAATCCAAGGGTGAAGAGGTGAAGGATCTAATAGCTCAGCTGGAGCAAAGCATCGCGTCTTACAAGGAGGAGTATGCTCAGCTCATATCGCAAGCTCAAGCCATCAAAACGGACCTCGAAAATGTGCAGAGTAAGGTAGATCGATCCATTGCGCTGCTTAAGTCCCTTGTTATCGAACGAGAAAGGTGGGAAGCGACCAGCGAAACTTTCAGAAGTCAAATGTCGACTATTATCGGAGACGTACTTCTGTCCTCAGCGTTTCTGGCTTATGCAGGATATTTCGATCAACATGTAAGTTGCTTACTTGTTATAATTAACACATCGACGAGGGTATTCAGTGGTAATTATAGCGTGACATTTTCTTTTTCAATTTCTAGTATCGTCAGAACTTGTTCGCCACTTGGTGCCAGCATTTGCAACAAGCGAATTTGCAGTTCCGTGCCGACATAGCTCGCACGGAGTATCTGTCTAATCCAGACGAACGATTGAGATGGCAGGCAAATGCTTTACCGACAGACGATTTGTGCACTGAGAATGCGATAATGCTGAAACGCTTCAACAGATATCCATTGATTATAGATCCTTCTGGTCAAGCGACAGAGTTCATAATGAATGAATTCAAGGATAAGAAGATAACGAAGACCAGTTTCCTTGACGATTCGTTCAGGAAAAATCTTGAGAGCGCTTTGCGATTTGGTAATCCGTTACTGGTTCAGGACGTTGAAAATTACGATCCAATACTCAACCCTGTATTGAACAGAGAATTGCGTAGAACCGGTGGTAGAGTTTTGATCACTCTTGGAGATCAGGATATCGATCTTTCGCCATCGTTTGTTATATTTTTGTCAACTAGAGATCCAACAGTTGAATTCCCGCCTGACATATGTTCGCGAGTTACCTTTGTCAACTTCACCGTCACCAGGAGTTCACTCCAGAGTCAGTGTCTCAATCAAGTTCTGAAAGCCGAGCGCCCGGATATCGATGAAAAGAGGTCAGACCTGCTTAAACTTCAAGGAGAATTCCACCTCAGATTGCGGCAGCTTGAAAAGTCGCTGCTTCAAGCTCTCAACGATGCCAAAGGAAAGATTCTGGATGACGATTCTGTTATAACAACTTTAGAAACTCTGAAACAAGAAGCTGCAGACATCAGTAAGAAAGTTGAAGAAACCGACAAAGTTATCGGCGAAATTGAGACTGTATCCCAACAGTACTTGCCGCTCTCTCAGGCTTGTTCGAACATGTACTTTACCATGGATAGTCTGAATCAAGTACACTTTTTGTATCAGTATTCGTTACAGATGTTTTTGGACATATTCACATCTGTATTGTGCCAAAATACAAAACTATCTGGTATTTCTGACCATACTCAAAGGCTGTCGCTCATCACCAGCGACTTGTTCTCTGTATGTTACGAACGCGTCGCTAGAGGTATGCTTCACACTGACAGACTCACTTTCGCGTTACTTCTTTGCCGCATCCACCTGAAGGGTATCATCACCGAGTCAACGTACGACAACGAATTCACGTTCTTCTTACGCGGCAAGGAAGGCGTCCTCAACATCCGTGGAGCACCAGTCAACGGACTGAGCTCCGAGCAGCAAGAGGCGATGATGCGTCTAACAATAAGACTTCCAGCGTTCAAGAAACTCGCTGACAAAATACAAAACAATCCCGATTTCGGCACATGGCTCCAATCACCCACACCTGAAACTTGCGTCCCTAAACTATGGGAAGAAGAAAAACCGCTATCTCCTATTGGAATTACTATGCACCAGCTACTGGTCATACAAGCGTTCAGACCAGACCGTGTAATCGCAGCTGCGTCTTTGGTAGTCACATCGGCACTTGGCGAAAGCTTTATGGCAGCAGCTGAGGCGGAGCTAGATTTTGGATCTGTTGTAGAAAATCAGCTCAAGTCCAATGTACCGGCACTGCTTTGTTCCGTTCCAGGATTCGACGCGTCAAGTCGAGTCGATGACCTTGCAGCCGAGCAATCTAAACAAATTGCCAGCATCGCTATTGGTTCCGCCGAGGGATTCAACCAGGCGGAAAGAGCCATAAATATGGCCGTCAAGGCGGGTCGTTGGGTCATGCTCAAAAATGTGCATCTCGCACCTCAGTGGCTGGTTCAGCTTGAGAAGAAGCTGCATAGTTTGCAGCCACACGCTAGCTTCAGGCTGTTCCTGACTATGGAAATCAATCCTAAAGTACCCGTCAATCTGCTCAGAGCTGGTAGAATATTCGTGTTCGAACCACCTCCTGGTATCAGGGCTAATTTATTGCGAACGTTCAGCACTGTGCCGGCATCTCGCATGATGAAAGCGCCGAATGAAAGAGCCAGACTGTATTTCCTTCTCGCTTGGTTCCACGCTATAGTTCAAGAGCGTTTGAGGTATTGTCCGCTGGGATGGGCAAAGTACTATGAATTCAACGAGAGTGACCTGAGGGTGGCTTGCGACACTTTGGACACGTGGATCGAGGCTACTGCAATGGGTAGAACGAATTTGCCCCCTGAAAAAGTTCCATGGGATGCTCTGGTCACGCTATTGTCACAGTGCATATACGGCGGTAAAATCGACAACGACTTTGATCAAAGACTGCTCGCCTCCTTCCTCGGAAAACTTTTCACACCAAGATCATTCGAGGGTGATTTTGCCCTGGTGGCAAATGTTGACGGGGCGCAAGGAAATCAGAGGCATATCACTATGCCCGATGGGACAAGGCGTGATCATTTCTTGAAGTGGATCGAATCCCTTGCAGACAGACAGACTCCGTCTTGGCTTGGACTACCTAACAATGCTGAGAAAGTACTTCTAACGACACGGGGAACGGATCTGGTGTCGAAACTTCTCAAGATGCAACAGCTCGAGGATGAAGACGAGCTCGCTTATTCAAATGAAGAGTCACTCGACGCTCCAAGAGAGGCTGTGGGCGATGGTAGGCCCGCCTGGATGCGGACTTTGCACAACTCTGCTTCTACGTGGCTACAATTACTGCCCAAAAATCTACCAACGCTTAAACGTACCGTCGAAAATATCAAGGATCCATTGTACAGATACTTTGAGAGGGAAGTTAATAGCGGAGCTAAATTACTGCAAGATGTCATTCACGATCTTGAGGACGTTGTACTGATTTGCCAGGTACGCGGGGTAACATTGAATAATATAGATATTTACGCAATACACTATTGCGAATAATTTTCGTATTTCAGCAATGGATAATACAGAGTGAAAGAAATTTTACTAGCGAATGAAATGTTACAGGGTGAAAAGAAGCAGACAAATTATCACCGAACAATGCTATCCGAGTTAGTAAAAGGAATTTTACCGGGTGGATGGAGACGCTACACCGTTCCTAGAGGCTGCACAGTCATTCAATGGATTACAGATTTTAGTCACAGAGTCAGCCAGCTGCAAGAAGTATCCAGATTAGTATCCCAAGGGGGCGCTAAGGAGATAAAGGTATGAAAAGTAAAATGATAAAATAGGAAAGGATTTTTTTACAGCTCGCAACTATTCTGATAAAGATTACTTAAGTGGACTGAAACTAATCATAATCCGAGAAATTTGTAACATCTGTCAATTTCTCTTCCAACAATTCCTGAATTGTACGAGAAATTTCGTAAAGAGAACGGCACGAGAACTTTTCACCGAAAAATGTTATTGTCATTTTGGGTAATTATTTTTGCAGACCTTCCCAGTCTGGCTCGGTGGTCTACTAAACCCAGAAGCGTACATCACTGCGACACGCCAGTGCATCGCACAGGCAAACAGTTGGTCGCTGGAAGAGCTTCAGCTCGATGTGACAATCGGGGATGGAGACAACATAGCAACTGACGATTGCTCGTTCGCTGTGACCGGTCTGAAACTCCAAGGAGCGCATTGCAAGGCTAATCAATTAGTTCTCACTTCGACTATAATGACAGATTTACCTGTGACTATGCTGAGGTGGTTCAGGTCGTCGGCAGAGGAACCGGTGAAGGGCAAACTCTCTTTGCCGGTGTATCTGAATAGCACCAGAACGGAATTACTCTTTACCATTGACTTGAATATTATGAATGGGCAAGAGCAGCACAGTTTCTATGAAAGAGGCGTCGCTGTACTCACGTCCACTGCTTTGAACTAATTATAATCCGTGATCTTGAACGGTTAATTACGTGTGCAACTTTTTCGAACCTTGCTTCACATGTATGTCTAATATCAGAATAATCAAACTCCGTATGTCAATGTTGAGATAATTATGTAGCTATAATTTATTTTCATTTTAATACAACTTTAAACTTGAAGATTAATGTAAGTAGCTGCCACGTGCGGATCGGAGGCATTGGGCTAATGTTAATACTTTAACTTGTGAAAATCAGAGGAGAGCAAGGGACGTTACTCGCTCATAGATGCTATAAATTGCAACGAAAGCACGTACCTCGAAATTCGATTTTTATTTATTTATATGCTTGTATTCGTTTCCAGCTTACTCCAGGCTTAACGCTTTTAGTTTTATGTACTAATTGTTATCCGACCGCACGTGAATATATATAATTATGAAGAGGCATTGTATTGATATTGTAGAAGAAAGTTTTTCTACGTATCGCTGATTGTAACTAATGTGATAAATAAACTCTTCATCTTTTCGTTAGCTCTTGTGAATTTTTTTCTGATTATGACAATTTTCCGAAAAATGTTGAGGCGTCATCTTTGAAGAGTGAATCTTTATTTTAGGTAATACGATACTTTTTATTTTTTTTATTTTTTTGCATTCCTCGTAGTACAGGCGCTAGTTTTGATTAAGTAGACATTATCATCCGGCGGTATAATTACAATCAGCGCGGCCGGTGCAGCTGTTATAAGAATTTTAGAGGGATTGTTTGGAGACGTCGCAATAGTGCATGCTATCTATTTATTGTACATAATTCATTACTATACATGAATAACGATTGATTGTAAATCCGATATGATTGGTTCAAAATTTACTTCATATTGTATTTAACCATTTCACTTGTAATTACAGACCAAGGGTGACGATCGGATTGGTGTAACATATTGTGTACTGTTATAAACGAATCAATGGATCGGGTGCTCGCACATGAAAGGAAGTGATTCCTCGCATCTGTGGTCATTGAGCCCGCCACTCGAGTGTAAAGATCCACAATTTTCAGAGCCATATTTATTGTTGGGTTCTCCTTTCGCCCATTCGTCGAACCCAGCATTGGCCAGAGTTTCCTCGTGGATAGTGATGTGGTGGCCCTCCCGGCAAAGATCGTGGAAACCCAGACTGACATAATCCGGATGTGGGTTTGTTGCTTTGAGCACCGTCACCACTGCATCCCTCTCGGCCCAAGAATTGATGATGGCCAGGTGCCCGCCTTCCTCTTCGCAGATGAATCGAGCTTGGTTCCACGAAACTGCTTTCGAGTGCAGCTTGTAGCCACCGATGCCCGGAAAGTACCTGCATCACATGACACCAGATTTCATCTAAGTTCAAACTCTCTTCGACCAAGCGTCGACGGTGATACTCACGTGTAGTCGTCTCTTCTGGTAACTTGTGGATTTCGAAGAAGGTAGGTCGAATCTGCGTTTCCAGTTGCTCCTGGAACGGTGAAATCGGAAGGCCGTTATCATAGATATACTGGGAATACGCGCTTTCCGCATCGCGTACAAGAATCACACTGTGAACTTGTTGGGAAATACTCACCGGTTGCTCTACGAGCGAGTGCGAGGACAATGGGCTGCGCAGATAATTTTTCCGCCAGATTATAAGATACCAAGCACAGCAGCGTTTGAATCGCGATTATTCTGAACGCCATGGCTGACGTGTGGAAGCCTTATTTCCGCTGCAACCTCAACAACTTGTTCAATCCTCGCGACCAGGAAAACCTGCAGAGACACGGCGAGTACCATGCTGCCTTTATACCGAACTCGCAAGTCGTTAGCTTATCGTTTCACTCTGATCACCTGCGGTGGATCATTTTAAGTATTGAGAGATTACCTTAAAGCGGAAAATATCCGTATCTCTCAACGGTTGCGGGGCGGTAAAAATAATTGTTTGTCCGCTTGTCGTTTATCTCACGAAACGTTAGCATTATCTGTTCCAAAAATGATCGCGTCATTTTGATATCTGCATCCTGCACTCAGCTTACTTTCATCCACGTTGATCTTCATACGATAGCTTACTGCCGGAATCGGATGCTTTTGCAAAGAAACTTTGCGATCGAGGAAATTATCCGCGGATGGGAGTAATCCGAATCCGCATACCAAATGTTACAGACTGATAATATAATCAATGACAATACGTACCACCGCTAATGAAGTAGCTCAAAGCGATCAATCGGTCAATTCCGATGATCCATATCGTCCAGAACTTTCCGACGACATTTAAAGTTCTCACTCTCATAATCTCTGGGGAACGTAAACGTAATGATAAGGGTGATGAAGTAATTGGACCAAGTGATACTTTGGTTCCATTTGCATTATCATGGGTGATTTCACCTTTATCTTCGATGCCCTCCGCGGTAAACGTTCGTCCAGTCCTAAGTACAACCGGGCTGAAGAGATTCGGCACATATTATGTGTCGTCGAAAGTTGGGTATAAGCATCAAAATTTTTTTTAGTTCATTTACGACAGCGCTGTAAAATTACAGGCTTAATTCAGCGCATGAGATAGCAATGAAATCCAAGAGTATGTCTCATTTTCGGCCGACTTAGCGCAAGTTCAATTTGTCGTCATTGATGTGCGGGAGGGTAAGTTTATTCGAGTAACATCCGAAAATTTGCTCCTTTTTCTTTAAACTGTTGCTTTTACTTGCGGTTCAAAGTTTATATTCTCGTTCACGGTTAGCAAAAGTGGGATTTTCCAATTTCTTACGGGCAGAGCATCATCATCCAACCTGAAAATTTTCTCAGTTATTTAGGATGATTGGAAGCCAGGAGCGTTCATGTTACATCGATTTATGAATAAATTATGTCTTGTATGTCGATTGGTATCAGTGAAAATTTGCAAGAAAACTTGTTCGCTAAACGTACGAAACTACGGCGGACGTAAAATCAAAATACTTTTGGCTAATTTCACGTACCGGAAACTTTGAAATATTTTTGCGCCTAATTGAATTTTTTTCTACTGCTTAATCCTAATTCAACCTAAACCAATAATGCTCGTATAAATTAATATGTAAATAACACACAAAAATCCGTGCCGTTTATGCAATTAAAGTAGCCTAAATCACATTTGTGATGTTATTTGATGAAACTTCCCTATTTTGGAATTTGATCATTGCTGATTGCAAATTCGTCACGCCTTGTTACAATTCCAGCTTCTCGGCTGTGTAACTATTCATCCCAGAGTTCGCCCGTGGATAGTGACATGGTGGCCCTCCTCGTAAAGGTCGTGAAAGCCGAGACTGACATAATTCGGATTTGGGTTCATTGCCTTGAGCACCGTCACCACTGCATCCCTCTCGGCCAAAGAATTGATGATGGCCAGGTGCCCGCCTTCCTCTTCGCAGGTGATTCGAGCTTGGTTCCACGAAACTGCTTTCGAGTGCAGCTTATAGCCACCGATGCCCGAAAAGTACCTGCATCACATAACACCAAATTTCATCAACGTTCAAACTTTCTTCGACCAACCATCGACGGTGGCACTCACGTGTAGTCGTCTCTTCTGACAACCGGTGGATTTCGAAGAAGGCAGGTCGGATCTGCGTTTCCAGTTGCTCCTGGAACCGAGACATCGGAAGGCCGTTATCACAGATATAATGTGAATACGCGCTTTCCGCACTGCGTGCGAGAATCACACTGTGAACATGTTCGGGAGATACTCACCGGTTGCTGTACGAGCGAGCACGACGATGATGGGATCCAAGGATGATTGTCCCGCCAGAGTGTAAGTTACGAAGAATAGCAGCGTTTGAATCGCGATTATCCTGACCGCCATGGCTGACGTGTGGATGTACTATTTCCGTTGCAGGCTCAGCGACTTGTTCAATCCTCGCGAATGGAGAAAAAACTGCCGAGTTTCTGCAGCTATGACTTAGGAACGACTGTTCGCTTGATGCCATTTCCGGCATCCCCACACACTGTTCGATTTTATACCAACTCGCTTTGCGTAACCCAAAGGTTATCTTTTCATTCTGACCAGCGATAAATCTTATTGAGGAAATTTATCAGACATTCATTTTTACAGATAAAAACCTGGTTAAGGAAAAAATCTGTTGTTTCGAAGGGAATTACCAAGCACTCCAATTAAATTTGCAATCAATTCTCGTATATCTCCTTAAATTGGCTGGCGAAACACAAAAACCTATTTTGAATTTATTAAATTTTTCGAGTTAATGTATTATATTTATAAGTTTAATGCACATTTACTGTACGGCATTTGAAATTTACTAAACGTACTACCGAATTTACGTGAGACATTTACAAAGAGATACGAATGGTCTGTTGAAATGAAAAATGTATTGTGACGAAAGGATTTGATATCCATAATTTCAAATAACCCATAACTATGATTCGAAAATTACTTGATAGTATGTTAAATGTACTGTACTTATAAAAGTTTTCAACAGTGTTCGGAAATTGTGGGATTTTCTTGTGGATCTACGTAACATGTCCAGGTGTAAACTTTATGTGAAATCCTTAACAGTATATCAGGTTTCAGCAAAGCCCAGAGAACTACTATGTAAATTTCGAAATTAGTGATAAAATTTTCCAATTTGTGACAATCACACCGTCAATTTACAGACAGGTTCTGGAAATTTACTGATTTTCGTTACTGAATGCGTTTGTAAATCGAGTAAACATTGTATTAGTATTATTAGTAATCGCATTTATTAATGTTCATAACAATGTTGGACAACATTGGAATAATCTGTCTCATACGAGTCAATCAATTACAAAATAGAACAAAATCTCGAAAAAAATCCAAAAATACTACTCTAAGAAATAGAACTGCCAGAAAAGATTCAAAATCTCATCCTGCGGATCGCATTCTCGAAGGATAAAATGTATTCTACAATAATCTCTTTGAGGACACGGACTGCTAGAAACTCGACAAACCTAGATGAGGCTGCGGCAATGAGAATACATGAATAAATTTAACGGACGAAGCATACAAGATCGTACACGCGCATTACACAAGGCTAAAGATCGATAAAGGCGTAACAAACTTTCAAACACAAACGCAGCAGGAAAACATCAAGCTGACTACATGGGCAGACAAGTCTAAAACAAACAAGCTCATGAGGTAAGAAAACAGTCAATACTGAAGTTTGGAAAACACGTGAAACAATAGATCTTGGACCGTGGAAGAAAATACTTCGACATTATTACGAACCTAGAATAAAGCTGATCGGAACTAGAAGTCAAAACGGAGGATGGACAAGACCGAACAATAATGCGCGAATCGACTGCTGAGTACTGCATGGCCTACCGATGAGTTTCCAAACTTATGTGAAGAGAACAAAGTACTATATATGTGAGAGTATATTACGGCTTTAGATTCAGGTGTATTTATTCGTGAACAAATACGTAAAAACTGAGACGGGTAACAATGTTTAAGAAGAAAAAATTTATTATTTCCATACGTTGCTCAGATATGCATAAGAATGTAATCATGAACACAAGGGGGTAAATAATAAACAAAATTGAATCACACGAGACGCCTTGAATTTTTGACGGAAATTTCATCGTCTTTGGGAAATGCTGCGAAACATTCTTTTATGCACTATTGCGACGTAATTTTGCGAGCGAAATCGATTGGGCGCAGTCTCAATCGTCTGCAATCAACGCACAAAAAGTTACAGCCAAAAAACGAGAACCTGTGTTTTCGACATTGTTCAGCAGGTGCTTTTTCCTTCGCAATTTTTCTCCTGTTGATCCCACGCTCTTTTCGCTGCGTTTTCTGAGTTCCTGGCGGTCCAATGAGTCCGAAAAGGGTCGTGCAAAACGAATCCGAGACCCAAAATTTTTGGTCGAAAAATGAAGAAAAGGTGAGGCTAACCCCTTTGCATTTGTGGCGAGAGTTTTCGTGATTTTGGAAAGTGCTGGAATAAGCTAATTGCGGCACTATTCGGACGTAATTTTGCGGGAGAAATCGATTGGGTGCAGTCTCAATCGTCTGCGATCAACGCACAGAAAGTTACAGCCAAAAAACGAGAACCTGTGTTTTCGACATTTTTCAGCAGGTGCTTTTTTCTTCGCAATTTCTCTCCTGTTGATCCCACGCTCGTTTCGCTGCGTTTTCTGAGTTCCTGGGTGTCCAATTGTTCAGAAAACGGTCGTTTGGATCAAATCTAGGACCCAAAATTTTTCGGTCAAAAAAAAAGCAAGGCTAACC
The DNA here is from genome assembly GCF_021155775.2 of Neodiprion pinetum. NCBI lineage: Eukaryota > Metazoa > Arthropoda > Insecta > Hymenoptera > Diprionidae > Neodiprion > Neodiprion pinetum. Next base: position 20,610,814 of record NC_060238.1, on the reverse strand, counting down.
CCTTTGCATTTTTTGCGAAAATTTTCGCGATTTTCAAAAGTGCCGGAATAAATTCATTGTGGCACTATTCCGACGTAATTTAGCGAAAGAAATCGATTGGGCGCAGTCCCAATACGCTGCGATTATTGTATAAAAAGTTACAGCCAAAAAACGGAAACCTCTGTTTTCGACATTTTTCAGCGGGTGCTTTTTCCTTCGCCATTTCTCTCCTGTTGATCCCACGCTCTTTTTGCTGCGTTTTCTGAGTTCCCGGGTGTCCAATTGATCAGAAAACGGTCGTTTGGATCAAATCTAGGAACTAAAATTTTTCGGTCAAAAAAAAAGCAAGGCTAACCCCTTTGCATTTTTTGCGAAAATTTTCGCGATTTTTGAAAGTGCCGGAATAAATTCATTGTGGCACTATTCCGACGTAATTTAGCGAGAGAAATCGATTGGGCGCAGTCCCAATACGCTGCGATTATTGTATAAAAAGTTACAGCCAAAAAACGGAAACCTGTGTTTTCGACATTTCTCAGCAGGTGCTTTTTCCTTCGCCATTTCTCTCCTGTTGATCCCACGCTCTTTTTGCTGCGTTTTCTGAGTTCCTGGGTGTCCAATTGATCAGAAAACGGTCGTTTGGATCAAATCTAGGACCCAAAATTTTTCGGTCAAAAAAAAAGCAAGGCTAACCCCTTTGCATTTTTTGCGAAAATTTTCGCGATTTTTAAAAGTGCCGGAATAAATTCATTGTGGCACTATTCCGACGTAATTTAGCGAAAGAAATCGATTGGGCGCAGTCCCAATACGCTGCGATTATTGTATAAAAAGTTACAGCCAAAAAACGGAAACCTCTGTTTTCGACATTTTTCAGCGGGTGCTTTTTCCTTCGCCATTTCTCTCCTGTTGATCCCACGCTCTTTTTGCTGCGTTTTCTGAGTTCCCGGGTGTCCAATTGATCAGAAAACGGTCGTTTGGATCAAATCTAGGACCCAAAATTTTTCGGTCAAAGAAAAAGCAAGGCTAACCCCTTTGCATTTTTTGCGAAAATTTTCGCGATTTTTAAAAGTGCCGGAATAAATTCATTGTGGCACTATTCCGACGTAATTTAGCGAGAGAAATCGATTGGGCGCAGTCCCAATACGCTGCGATTATTGTTTAAAAAGTTACAGCCAAAAAACGGAAACCTGTGTTTTCGACATTTTTCAGCAGGTGCTTTTTCCTTCGCCATTTCTCTCCTGTTGATCCCACGCTCTTTTTGCTGCGTTTTCTGAGTTCCTGGGTGTCCAATTGATCAGAAAACGGTCGTTTGGATCAAATCTAGGACCCAAAATTTTTCGGTCAAAAAAAAAGCAAGGCTAACCCCTTTGCATTTTTTGCGAAAATTTTCGCGATTTTCAAAAGTGCCGGAATAAATTCATTGTGGCACTATTCCGACGTAATTTAGCGAAAGAAATCGATTGGGCGCAGTCTCAATACGCTGCGATTATTGTATAAAAAGTTACAGCCAAAAAACGGAAACCTCTGTTTTCGACATTTTTCAGCGGGTGCTTTTTCCTTCGCCATTTCTCTCCTGTTGATCCCACGCTCTTTTTGCTGCGTTTTCTGAGTTCCCGGGTGTCCAATTGATCAGAAAACGGTCGTTTGTATCAAATCTAGGACCTGAAATTTTTCGGAAAAAAAAAAAGCAAGGCTAACCCCTTTGCATTTTTTGCGAAAATTTTCGCGATTTTTAAAAGTGCCGGAATAAATTCATTGTGGCACTATTCCGACGTAATTTAGCGAGAGAAATCGATTGTGCGCAGTCCCAATACGCTGCGATTATTGAATAAAAAGTTACAGCCAAATAACGGAAACCTGTGTTTTCGACATTTTTCAGCAGGTGCTTTTTCCTTCGCCATTTCTCTCCTGTTGATCCCACGCTCTTTTTGCTGCGTTTTCTGAGTTCCTGGGTGCCCAATTGATCAGAAAACGGTCGTTTGGATCAAATCTAGGGCCAAAATTTTTCGGTCAAAAAAAAAGCAAGGCTAACCCCTTTGCATTTTTTGCGAAAATTTTCGCGATTTTCAAAAGTGCCGGAATAAATTCATTGTGGCACTATTCCGACGTAATGTAGCGAAAGAAATCGATTGGGCGCAGTCCCAATACGCTGCGATTATTGTATAAAAAGTTACAGCCAAAAAACGGAAACCTCTGTATACGACATTTTTCAGCAGGTGCTTTTTCCTTCGCCATTTCTCTCCTGTTGATCCCACGCTCTTTTTGCTGCGTTTTCTGAGTTCCTGGGTGTCCAATTGATCAGAAAACGGTCGTTCGGATCAATTCTAGGACCCAAAATTTTTTGGTCAAAAAAAAAGCAAGGCTAACCCCTTTGCATTATTCGCGAAAATTTTTGCGATTTTCAAAAGTGCCGGAATAAATTCATTGTGGCACTATTCCGACGTAATTTAGCGAAAGAAATCGATTGGGCGCAGTCCCAATACGCTGCAATTATTGTATAAAAAGTTACAGCCAAAAAACGGAAACCTGTGTTTTCGACATTTTCCAGCAGGTGCTTTTTCCTTCGCCATTTCTCTCCTGTTGATCCCACGCTCTTTTTGCTGCGTTTTCTGAGTTCCTGGGTGTACATTTGATCAGAAAACGGTCGTATGAATCAAATCTTAGACCTAAAATTTTTCGGCCAAAACAAAAGCAAGGCTAACCCCTTTGCATGTTTTGCGAAAATTTTCGCGATTTTCAAAAGTGCCGGAATAAATTCATGATGGCACTATTCCGACGTAATTTAGCGAAAGAAATCGATTGGGCGCAGTCCCAATACGCTGCGATTATTGTATAAAAAGTTACAGCCAAAAAACGGAAACCTCTGTTTTCGACATTTTTCAGCGGGTGCTTTTTCCTTCGCCATTTCTCTCCTGTTGATCCCACGCTCTTTTTGCTGCGTTTTCTGAGTTCCCGGGTGTCCAATTGATCAGAAAACGGTCGTTTGGATCAAATCTAGGACCCAAAATTTTTCGGTCAAAGAAAAAGCAAGGCTAACCCCTTTGCATTTTTTGCGAAAATTTTCGCGATTTTTAAAAGTGCCGGAATAAATTCATTGTGGCACTATTCCGACGTAATTTAGCGAGAGAAATCGATTGGGCGCAGTCCCAATACGCTGCGATTATTGTTTAAAAAGTTACAGCCAAAAAACGGAAACCTGTGTTTTCGACATTTTTCAGCAGGTGCTTTTTCCTTCGCCATTTCTCTCCTGTTGATCCCACGCTCTTTTTGCTGCGTTTTCTGAGTTCCTGGGTGTCCAATTGATCAGAAAACGGTCGTTTGGATCAAATCTAGGACCCAAAATTTTTCGGTCAAAAAAAAAGCAAGGCTAACCCCTTTGCATTTTTTGCGAAAATTTTCGCGATTTTCAAAAGTGCCGGAATAAATTCATTGTGGCACTATTCCGACGTAATTTAGCGAAAGAAATCGATTGGGCGCAGTCTCAATACGCTGCGATTATTGTATAAAAAGTTACAGCCAAAAAACGGAAACCTCTGTTTTCGACATTTTTCAGCGGGTGCTTTTTCCTTCGCCATTTCTCTCCTGTTGATCCCACGCTCTTTTTGCTGCGTTTTCTGAGTTCCCGGGTGTCCAATTGATCAGAAAACGGTCGTTTGTATCAAATCTAGGACCTGAAATTTTTCGGAAAAAAAAAAAGCAAGGCTAACCCCTTTGCATTTTTTGCGAAAATTTTCGCGATTTTTAAAAGTGCCGGAATAAATTCATTGTGGCACTATTCCGACGTAATTTAGCGAGAGAAATCGATTGTGCGCAGTCCCAATACGCTGCGATTATTGAATAAAAAGTTACAGCCAAATAACGGAAACCTGTGTTTTCGACATTTTTCAGCAGGTGCTTTTTCCTTCGCCATTTCTCTCCTGTTGATCCCACGCTCTTTTTGCTGCGTTTTCTGAGTTCCTGGGTGTCCAATTGATCAGAAAACGGTCGTTTGGATCAAATCTAGGGCCAAAATTTTTCGGTCAAAAAAAAAGCAAGGCTAACCCCTTTGCATTTTTTGCGAAAATTTTCGCGATTTTCAAAAGTGCCGGAATAAATTCATTGTGGCACTATTCCGACGTAATGTAGCGAAAGAAATCGATTGGGCGCAGTCCCAATACGCTGCGATTATTGTATAAAAAGTTACAGCCAAAAAACGGAAACCTCTGTATACGACATTTTTCAGCAGGTGCTTTTTCCTTCGCCATTTCTCTCCTGTTGATCCCACGCTCTTTTTGCTGCGTTTTCTGAGTTCCTGGGTGTCCAATTGATCAGAAAACGGTCGTTCGGATCAATTCTAGGACCCAAAATTTTTTGGTCAAAAAAAAAGCAAGGCTAACCCCTTTGCATTATTCGCGAAAATTTTTGCGATTTTCAAAAGTGCCGGAATAAATTCATTGTGGCACTATTCCGACGTAATTTAGCGAAAGAAATCGATTGGGCGCAGTCCCAATACGCTGCAATTATTGTATAAAAAGTTACAGCCAAAAAACGGAAACCTGTGTTTTCGACATTTTCCAGCAGGTGCTTTTTCCTTCGCCATTTCTCTCCTGTTGATCCCACGCTCTTTTTGCTGCGTTTTCTGAGTTCCTGGGTGTACATTTGATCAGAAAACGGTCGTATGAATCAAATCTTAGACCTAAAATTTTTCGGCCAAAACAAAAGCAAGGCTAACCCCTTTGCATGTTTTGCGAAAATTTTCGCGATTTTCAAAAGTGCCGGAATAAATTCATGATGGCACTATTCCGACGTAATTTAGCGAGAAAAATCGATTGGGCGCAGTCATAATACGCTGCGATTATTGTATAAAAAGTTACAGCCAAAAAACGGAAACCTGTGTTTTCGACATTTCTCAGCAGGTGCTTTTTCCTTCGCCATTTCTCTCCTGTTGATCCCACGCTCTTTTTGCTGCGTTTTCTGAGTTCCTGGGTGTCCAATTGATCAGAAAACGGTCGTTTGGATCAAATCTAGGACCCAAAATTTTTCGGTCAAAAAAAAAGCAAGGCTAACCCCTTTGCATTTTTTGCGAAAATTTTCGCGATTTTTGAAAGTGCCGGAATAAATTCATTGTGGCACTATTCCGACGTAATTTAGCGAGAGAAATCGATTGGGCGCAGTCCCAATACGCTGCGATTATTGTATAAAAAGTTACAGCCAAAAAACGGAAACCTGTGTTTTCGACATTTCTCAGCAGGTGCTTTTTCCTTCGCCATTTCTCTCCTGTTGATCCCACGCTCTTTTTGCTGCGTTTTCTGAGTTCCTGGGTGTCCAATTGATCAGAAAACGGTCGTTTGGATCAAATCTAGGACCCAAAATTTTTCGGTCAAAAAAAAAGCAAGGCTAACCCCTTTGCATTTTTTGCGAAAATTTTCGCGATTTTCAAAAGCGCCGGAATAAATTCATTGTGGCACTATTCCGACGTAATTTAGCGAAAGAAATCGATTGGGCGCAGTCCCAATACGCTGCGATTATTGTATAAAAAGTTACAGCCAAAAAACGGAAATCTCTGTTTTCGACATTTTTCAGCGGGTGCTTTTTCCTTCGCCATTTCTCTCCTGTTGATCCCACGCTCTTTTTGCTGCGTTTTCTGAGTTCCCGGGTGTCCAATTGATCAGAAAACGGTCGTTTGGATCAAATCTAGGACCTAAAATTTTTCGGAAAAAAAAAAAGCAAGGCTAACCCCTTTGCATTTTTTGCGAAAATTTTCGCGATTTTTAAAAGTGCCGGAATAAATTCATTGTGGCACTATTCCGACGTAATTTAGCGAGAGAAATCGATTGGGCGCAGTCCCAATACGCTGCGATTATTGAATAAAAAGTTACAGCCAAATAACGGAAACCTGTGTTTTCGACATTTTTCAGCAGGTGCTTTTTCCTTCGCCATTTCTCTCCTGTTGATCCCACGCTCTTTTTGCTGCGTTTTCTGAGTTCCTGGGTGTCCAATTGATCAGAAAACGGTCGTTTGGATCAAATCTAGGGCCAAAATTTTTCGGTCAAAAAAAAAGCAAGGCTAACCCCTTTGCATTTTTTGCGAAAATTTTCGCGATTTTCAAAAGTGCCGGAATAAATTCATTGTGGCACTATTCCGACGTAATTTAGCGAAAGAAATCGATTGGGCGCAGTCCCAATACGCTGCGATTATTGTATAAAAAGTTACAGCCAAAAAACGGAAACCTCTGTTTTCGACATTTTTCAGCGGGTGCTTTTTCCTTCGCCATTTCTCTCCTGTTGATCCCACGCTCTTTTTGCTGCGTTCTCTGAGTTCCCGGGTGTCCAATTGATCAGAAAACGGTCGTTTGGATCAAATCTAGGACCTAAGATTTTTCGGTCAAAAAAAAAGCAAGGCTAACCCCTTTGCATTTTTTGCGAAAATTTTCGCGATTTCTAAAAGTGCCGGAATAAATTCATTGTGGCACTATTCCGACGTAATTTAGCGAGAGAAATCGATTAGGCGCAGTCCCAATACGCTGCGATTATTGTACAAAAAGTTACAGCCAAAAAACGGAAACCTGTGTTTTCGACATTTTTCAGCGGGTGCTTTTTCCTTCGCCATTTCTCTCCTGTTGATCCCACGCTCTTTTTGCTGCGTTTTCTGAGTTCCTGGGTGTCCAATTGATCAGAAAACGGTCGTTTGGATCAAATCTAGGACCCAAAATTTTTCGGTCAAAAAAAAAGCAAGGCTAACCCCTTTGCATTTTTTGCGAAAATTCTCGCGATTTTCGAAAGTGCCGGAATAAATTCATTGTGGCACTATTCCGACGTAATTTAGCGAAAGAAATTGATTGGGCGCAGTCCCAATACGCTGCGATTATTGTATAAAAAGTTACAGCCAAAAAACGGTAACCTCCGTTTTCGACATTTTTCAGCGGGTACTTTTTCCTTCGCCATTTCTCTCCTGTTGATCCCACGCTCTTTTTGCTGCGTTTTCTGAGTTCCTGGGTGTCCAATTGATCAGAAAACGGTCGTTTGGATCAAATCTAGGACCCAAAATTTTTCGGTCAAAAAAAAAGCAAGGCTAACCCCTTTGCATTTTTTGCGAAAATTTTCGCGATTTTCAAAAGTGCCGGAATAAATTCATTGTGGCACTATTCCGACGTAATTTAGCGAGAGAAATCGATTGGGCGCAGTCCCAATACGCTGCAATTATTGTATAAAAAGTTACAGCCAAAAAACGGAAACCTGTGTTTTCGACATTTTTCAGCAGGTGCTTTTTCCTTCGCCATTTCTCTCCTGTTGATCCCACGCTCTTTTTGCTGCGTTTTCTGAGTTCCTGGGTGTCCAATTGATCAGAAAACGGTCGTATGAATCAAATCTTAGACCTCAAATTTTTCGGCCAGAAAAAAAGCAAGGCTAACCCCTTTGCATTTTTTGCGAAAATTTTCGCGATTTTCAAAAGTGCCGGAATGAATTCGTTGTGGCACTATTCCGACGTAATTTAGCGAAAGAAATCGATTGGGTGCAGTCTCAATACGCTGCGATTATTGTATAAAAAGTTACAGCCAAAAAACGGGTACCTCTGTTTTCGACATTTTTCAGCGGGTGCTTTTTCCTTCGCCATTTCTCTCCTGTTGATCCCACGCTCTTTTTGCTGCGTTTTCTGAGTTCCTGGGTGTCCAATTGATCAGAAAACGGTCGTTTGGATCAAATCTAGGACCTAGAATTTTTCGGTCAAAAAAAAAGCAAGGCTAACCCCTTTGCATGTTTTGCGAAAATTTTCGCGATTTTCAAAAGTGCCGGAATAAATTCATGATGGCACTATTCCGACGTAATTTAGCGAGAAAAATCGATTGGGCTTAGTCCCAATACGCTGCGATTATTGTATAAAAAGTTACAGCCAAAAAACGGAAACCTGTGTTTTCGACATTTCTCAGCAGGTGCTTTTTCCTTCGCCATTTCTCTCCTGTTGATCCCACGCTCTTTTTGCTGCGTTTTCTGAGTTCCTGGGTGTCCAATTGATCAGAAAACGGTCGTTTGGATCAAATCTAGGACCCAAAATTTTTCGGTCAAAAAAAAAGCAAGGCTAACCCCTTTGCATTTTTTGCGAAAATTTTCGCGATTTTCAAAAGTGCCGGAATAAATTCATTGTGGCACTATTCCGACGTAATTTAGCGAAAGAAATCGATTGGGCGCAGTCCCAATACGCTGCGATTATTGTATAAAAAGTTACAGCCAAAAAACGGAAACCTCTGTTTTCGACATTTTTCAGCGGGTGCTTTTTCCTTCGCCATTTCTCTCCTGTTGATCCCACGCTCTTTTTGCTGCGTTTTCTGAGTTCCCGGGTGTCCAATTGATCAGAAAACGGTCGTTTGGATCAAATCTAGGACCTAAAATTTTTCGGTCAAAAAAAAAGCAAGGCTAACCCCTTTGCATTTTTTGCGAAAATTTTCGCGATTTTTAAAAGTGCCGGAATAAATTCATTGTGGCACTATTCCGACGTAATTTAGCGAGAGAAATCGATTGGGCGCAGTCCCAATACGCTGCGATTATTGTATAAAAAGTTACAGCCAAAAAACGGAAACCTGTGTTTTCGACATTTTTCAGCAGGTGCTTTTTCCTTCGCCATTTCTTTCCTGTTGATCCCACGCTCTTTTTGCTGCGTTTTCTGAGTTCCTGGGTATCCAATTGATCAGAAAACGGTCGTTTGGATCAAATCTAGGACCCAAAATTTTTCGGTCAAAAAAAAAGCAAGGCTAACCCCTTTGCATTTTTTGCGAAAATTTTCGCGATTTTCAAAAGTGCCGGAATAAATTCATTGTGGCACTATTCCGACGTAATTTAGCGAGAGAAATCGATTGGGCGCAGTCCCAATACGCTGCGATTATTGTATAAAAAGTTACAGCCAAAAAACGGAAACCTGTGTTTTCGACATTTTTCAGCAGGTGCTTTTTCCTTCGCCATTTCTTTCCTGTTGATCCCACGCTCTTTTTGCTGCGTTTTCTGAGTTCCTGGGTATCCAATTGATCAGAAAACGGTCGTTTGGATCAAATCTAGGACCCAAAATTTTTCGGTCAAAAAAAAAGCAAGGCTAACCCCTTTGCATTTTTTGCGAAAATTTTCGCGATTTTTAAAACTGCCGGAATAAATTCATTGTAGCACTATTCCGACGTAATTTAGCGAAAGAAATCGATAGGGCGCAGTCCCAATACGCTGCGATTATTGTATAAAAAGTTACAGTCAAAAAACGGAAACCTCTGTTTTCGACATTTTTCAGCGGGTGCTTTTTCCTTCGCCATTTCTCTCCTGTTGATCCCACGCTCTTTTTGCTGCGTTTTCTGAGTTCCCGGGTGTCCAATTGATCAGAAAACGGTCGTTTGGATCAAATCTAGGACCTAAGATTTTTCGGTCAAAAAAAAAGCAAGGCTAACCCCTTTGCATTTTTCGCGAAAATTTTCGCGATTTTTAAAAGTGCCGGAATAAATTCATTGTGGCACTATTCCGACGTAATTTAGCGAGAAAAATCGATTGGGCGCAGTCCCAATACGCTGCGATTATTGTATAAAAAGTTACAGCCAAAAAACGGAAACCTCTGTATACGACATTTTTCAGCGGGTGCTTTTTCCTTCGCTATTTCTCTCCTGTTGATCCCACGCTCTTTTTGTTGCGTTTTCTGAGTTCCTGAGTGTCCAATTGATCAGAAAACGGTCGTTTGGATCAAATCTAGGACCCAAAATTTTTTGGTCAAAAAAAAAGCAAGGCTAACCCCTTTGCATTTTTTGCGAAAATTTTCGCGATTTTCAAAAGTGCCGGAATAAATTCATTGTGGCACTATTCCGACGTAATTTAGCGAAAGAAATCGATTGGGCGCAGTCCCAATACGCTGCAATTATTGTATAAAAAGTTACAGCCAAAAAACGGAAACCTGTGTTTTCGACATTTTCCAGCAGGTGCTTTTTCCTTCGCCATTTCTCTCCTGTTGATCCCACGCTCTTTTTGCTGCGTTTTCTGAGTTCCTGGGTGTACAATTGATCAGAAAACGGTCGTATGAATCAAATCTTAGACCTAAAATTTTTCGGCCAAAACAAAAGCAAGGCTAACCCCTTTGCATGTTTTGCGAAAATTTTCGCGATTTTCAAAAGTGCCGGAATAAATTCATGATGGCACTATTCCGACGTAATTTAGCGAGAGAAATCGATTGGGCGCAGTCCCAATACGCTGCGATTATTGTATAAAAAGTTACAGCCAAAAAACGGAAACCTGTGTTTTCGACATTTCTCAGCAGGTGCTTTTTCCTTCGCCATTTCTCTCCTGTTGATCCCACGCTCTTTTTGCTGCGTTTTCTGAGTTCCTGGGTGTCCAATTGATCAGAAAACGGTCGTTTGGATCAAATCTAGGACCCAAAATTTTTCGGTCAAAAAAAAAGCAAGGCTAACCCCTTTGCATTTTTTGCGAAAATTTTCGCGATTTTCAAAAGTGCCGGAATAAATTCATTGTGGCACTATTCCGACGTAATTTAGCGAAAGAAATCGATTGGGCGCAGTCCCAATACGCTGCGATTATTGTATAAAAAGTTACAGCCAAAAAACGGAAACCTCTGTTTTCGACATTTTTCAGCGGGTGCTTTTTCCTTCGCCATTTCTCTCCTGTTGATCCCACGCTCTTTTTGCTGCGTTTTCTGAGTTCCCGGGTGTCCAATTGATCAGAAAACGGTCGTTTGGATCAAATCTAGGACCTAAAATTTTTCGGTCAAAAAAAAAGCAAGGCTAACCCCTTTGCATTTTTTGCGAAAATTTTCGCGATTTTTAAAAGTGCCGGAATAAATTCATTGTGGCACTATTCCGACGTAATTTAGCGAGAAAAATCGATTGGGCGCAGTCCCAATACGCTGCGATTATTGTATAAAAAGTTACAGCCAAAAAACGGAAACCTGTGTTTTCGACATTTTTCAGCAGGTGCTTTTTCCTTCGCCATTTCTCTCCTGTTGATCCCACGCTCTTTTTGCTGCGTTTTCTGAGTTCCTGGGTGTCCAATTGATCAGCAAACGGTCGTTTGGATCAAATCTAGGACTCAAAATTTTTCGGTCAAAAAAAAAGCAAGGCTAACCCCTTTGCATTTTTTGCGAAAATTTTCGCGATTTTTAAAAGTGCCGGAATAAATTCATTGTGGCACTATTCCGACGTAATTTAGCGAGAGAAATCGATTGGGCGCAGTCTTAATACGCTGCGATTATTGTATAAAAAGTTACAGCCAAAAAACGGAAACCTGTGTTTTCGACATTTTTCAGCAGGTGCTTTTTCCTTCGCCATTTCTCTCCTGTTGATCCCACGCTCTTTTTGCTGCGTTTTCTGAGTTCCTGGGTGTCCAATTGATCAGAAAACGGTCGTTTGGATCAAATCTAGGACCCGAAATTTTTCGGTCAAAAAAAAAGCAAGGCTAACCCCTTTGCATTTTTTGCGAAAATTTTCGCGATTTTCAAAAGTGCCGGAATAAATTCATTGTGGCACTATTCCGACGTAATTTAGCGTGAGAAATCGATTGGGCGCAGTCCCAATACGCTGCAATTATTGTATAAAAAGTGACAGCCAAAAAACGGAAACCTGTGTTTTCGACATTTTTCAGCAGGTGCTTTTTCCTTCGCCATTTCTCTCCTGTTGATCCCACGCTCTTTTTGCTACGTTTTCTGAGTTCCTGGGTGTCCAATTGATCAGAAAACGGTCGTTTGGATCAAATCTAGGACCCAAAATTTTTCGGTCAAAAAAAAAGCAAGGCTAACCCCTTTGCATTTTTTAACAAAATTTTCGCGATTTTCAAAAGTGCCGGAATAAATTCATGATGGCACTATTCCGACGTAATTTAGCGAGAGAAATCGATTGGGCGCAGTCCTAATACGCTGCGATTATTGTATAAAAAGTTACAGCCAAAAAACGGAAACCTGTGTTTTCGACATTTTTCAGCAGGTGCTTTTTCCTTCGCCATTTCTCTCCTGTTGATCCCACGCTCTTTCCGCTGCGTTTTCTGAGTTCCTGGGTGTCCAATTGATCAGCAAACGGTCGTTTGGATCAAATCTAGGACCTAAAATTTTTCGGTCAAAAAAAAAGCAAGGCTAACCCCTTTGCATTTTTTGCGAAAATTTTCGCGATTTTCAAAAGTGCCGGAATAAATTCATTGTGGCACTATTCCGACGTAATTTAGCGAAAGAAATCGATTGGGCGCAGTCCCAATACGCTGCGATTATTGTATAAAAAGTTACAGCCAAAAAACGGAAACCTCTGTTTTCGACATTTTTCAGCGGGTGCTTTTTCCTTCGCCATTTCTCTCCTGTTGATCCCACGCTCTTTTTGCTGCGTTTTCTGAGTTCCTGGGTGTCCAATTGATCAGAAAACGGTCGTTTGGATCAAATCTAGGACCCAAAATTTTTCGGTCAAAAAAAAAGCAAGGCTAACCCCTTTGCATTTTTTGCGAAAATTTTCGCGATTTTCAAAAGCGCCGGAATAAATTCATTGTGGCACTATTCCGACGTAATTTAGCGAAAGAAATCGATTGGGCGCAGTCCCAATACGCTGCGATTATTGTATAAAAAGTTACAGCCAAAAAACGGAAATCTCTGTTTTCGACATTTTTCAGCGGGTGCTTTTTCCTTCGCCATTTCTCTCCTGTTGATCCCACGCTCTTTTTGCTGCGTTTTCTGAGTTCCCGGGTGTCCAATTGATCAGAAAACGGTCGTTTGGATCAAATCTAGGACCTAAAATTTTTCGGAAAAAAAAAAAGCAAGGCTAACCCCTTTGCATTTTTTGCGAAAATTTTCGCGATTTTTAAAAGTGCCGGAATAAATTCATTGTGGCACTATTCCGACGTAATTTAGCGAGAGAAATCGATTGGGCGCAGTCCCAATACGCTGCGATTATTGAATAAAAAGTTACAGCCAAATAACGGAAACCTGTGTTTTCGACATTTTTCAGCAGGTGCTTTTTCCTTCGCCATTTCTCTCCTGTTGATCCCACGCTCTTTTTGCTGCGTTTTCTGAGTTCCTGGGTGTCCAATTGATCAGAAAACGGTCGTTTGGATCAAATCTAGGACCTAAAATTTTTCGGTCAAAAAAAAAGCAAGGCTAACCCCTTTGCATTTTTTGCGAAAATTTTCGCGATTTTCAAAAGTGCCGGAATAAATTCATTGTGGCACTATTCCGACGTAATTTAGCGAAAGAAATCGATTGGGCGCAGTCCCAATACGCTGCGATTATTGTATAAAAAGTTACAGCCAAAAAACGGAAACCTCTGTTTTCGACATTTTTCAGCGGGTGCTTTTTCCTTCGCCATTTCTCTCCTGTTGATCCCACGCTCTTTTTGCTGCGTTCTCTGAGTTCCCGGGTGTCCAATTGATCAGAAAACGGTCGTTTGGATCAAATCTAGGACCTAAGATTTTTCGGTCAAAAAAAAAGCAAGGCTAACCCCTTTGCATTTTTTGCGAAAATTTTCGCGATTTCTAAAAGTGCCGGAATAAATTCATTGTGGCACTATTCCGACGTAATTTAGCGAGAGAAATCGATTAGGCGCAGTCCCAATACGCTGCGATTATTGTACAAAAAGTTACAGCCAAAAAACGGAAACCTGTGTTTTCGACATTTTTCAGCGGGTGCTTTTTCCTTCGCCATTTCTCTCCTGTTGATCCCACGCTCTTTTTGCTGCGTTTTCTGAGTTCCTGGGTGTCCAATTGATCAGAAAACGGTCGTTTGGATCAAATCTAGGACCCAAAATTTTTCGGTCAAAAAAAAAGCAAGGCTAACCCCTTTGCATTTTTTGCGAAAATTCTCGCGATTTTCGAAAGTGCCGGAATAAATTCATTGTGGCACTATTCCGACGTAATTTAGCGAAAGAAATTGATTGGGCGCAGTCCCAATACGCTGCGATTATTGTATAAAAAGTTACAGCCAAAAAACGGTAACCTCCGTTTTCGACATTTTTCAGCGGGTACTTTTTCCTTCGCCATTTCTCTCCTGTTGATCCCACGCTCTTTTTGCTGCGTTTTCTGAGTTCCTGGGTGTCCAATTGATCAGAAAACGGTCGTTTGGATCAAATCTAGGACCCAAAATTTTTCGGTCAAAAAAAAAGCAAGGCTAACCCCTTTGCATTTTTTGCGAAAATTTTCGCGATTTTCAAAAGTGCCGGAATAAATTCATTGTGGCACTATTCCGACGTAATTTAGCGAGAGAAATCGATTGGGCGCAGTCCCAATACGCTGCAATTATTGTATAAAAAGTTACAGCCAAAAAACGGAAACCTGTGTTTTCGACATTTTTCAGCAGGTGCTTTTTCCTTCGCCATTTCTCTCCTGTTGATCCCACGCTCTTTTTGCTGCGTTTTCTGAGTTCCTGGGTGTCCAATTGATCAGAAAACGGTCGTATGAATCAAATCTTAGACCTCAAATTTTTCGGCCAGAAAAAAAGCAAGGCTAACCCCTTTGCATTTTTTGCGAAAATTTTCGCGATTTTCAAAAGTGCCGGAATGAATTCGTTGTGGCACTATTCCGACGTAATTTAGCGAAAGAAATCGATTGGGTGCAGTCTCAATACGCTGCGATTATTGTATAAAAAGTTACAGCCAAAAAACGGGTACCTCTGTTTTCGACATTTTTCAGCGGGTGCTTTTTCCTTCGCCATTTCTCTCCTGTTGATCCCACGCTCTTTTTGCTGCGTTTTCTGAGTTCCTGGGTGTCCAATTGATCAGAAAACGGTCGTTTGGATCAAATCTAGGACCTAGAATTTTTCGGTCAAAAAAAAAGCAAGGCTAACCCCTTTGCATTTTTTGCGAAAATTTTCGCGATTTTCAAAAGTGCCGGAATAAATTCATTGTGGCACTATTCCGACGTAATGTAGCGAAAGAAATCAATTGGGCGCAGTCCCAATACGCTGCGATTATTGTATAAAAAGTTACAGCCAAAAAACGGAAACCTCTGTATACGACATTTTTCAGCGGGTGCTTTTTCCTTCGCCATTTCTCTCCTGTTGATCCCACGCTCTTTTTGCTGCGTTTTCTGAGTTCCTGGGTGTACAATTGATCAGAAAACGGTCGTATGAATCAAATCTTAGACCTAAAATTTTTCGGCCAAAACAAAAGCAAGGCTAACCCCTTTGCATGTTTTGCGAAAATTTTCGCGATTTTCAAAAGTGCCGGAATAAATTCATGATGGCACTATTCCGACGTAATTTAGCGAGAAAAATCGATTGGGCTTAGTCCCAATACGCTGCGATTATTGTATAAAAAGTTACAGCCAAAAAACGGAAACCTGTGTTTTCGACATTTCTCAGCAGGTGCTTTTTCCTTCGCCATTTCTCTCCTGTTGATCCCACGCTCTTTTTGCTGCGTTTTCTGAGTTCCTGGGTGTCCAATTGATCAGAAAACGGTCGTTTGGATCAAATCTAGGACCCAAAATTTTTCGGTCAAAAAAAAAGCAAGGCTAACCCCTTTGCATTTTTTGCGAAAATTTTCGCGATTTTCAAAAGTGCCGGAATAAATTCATTGTGGCACTATTCCGACGTAATTTAGCGAAAGAAATCGATTGGGCGCAGTCCCAATACGCTGCGATTATTGTATAAAAAGTTACAGCCAAAAAACGGAAACCTCTGTTTTCGACATTTTTCAGCGGGTGCTTTTTCCTTCGCCATTTCTCTCCTGTTGATCCCACGCTCTTTTTGCTGCGTTTTCTGAGTTCCCGGGTGTCCAATTGATCAGAAAACGGTCGTTTGGATCAAATCTAGGACCTAAAATTTTTCGGTCAAAAAAAAAGCAAGGCTAACCCCTTTGCATTTTTTGCGAAAATTTTCGCGATTTTTAAAAGTGCCGGAATAAATTCATTGTGGCACTATTCCGACGTAATTTAGCGAGAGAAATCGATTGGGCGCAGTCCCAATACGCTGCGATTATTGTATAAAAAGTTACAGCCAAAAAACGGAAACCTGTGTTTTCGACATTTTTCAGCAGGTGCTTTTTCCTTCGCCATTTCTTTCCTGTTGATCCCACGCTCTTTTTGCTGCGTTTTCTGAGTTCCTGGGTATCCAATTGATCAGAAAACGGTCGTTTGGATCAAATCTAGGACCCAAAATTTTTCGGTCAAAAAAAAAGCAAGGCTAACCCCTTTGCATTTTTTGCGAAAATTTTCGCGATTTTCAAAAGTGCCGGAATAAATTCATTGTGGCACTATTCCGACGTAATTTAGCGAGAGAAATCGATTGGGCGCAGTCCCAATACGCTGCGATTATTGTATAAAAAGTTACAGCCAAAAAACGGAAACCTGTGTTTTCGACATTTTTCAGCAGGTGCTTTTTCCTTCGCCATTTCTTTCCTGTTGATCCCACGCTCTTTTTGCTGCGTTTTCTGAGTTCCTGGGTATCCAATTGATCAGAAAACGGTCGTTTGGATCAAATCTAGGACCCAAAATTTTTCGGTCAAAAAAAAAGCAAGGCTAACCCCTTTGCATTTTTTGCGAAAATTTTCGCGATTTTTAAAACTGCCGGAATAAATTCATTGTAGCACTATTCCGACGTAATTTAGCGAAAGAAATCGATTGGGCGCAGTCCCAATACGCTGCGATTATTGTATAAAAAGTTACAGTCAAAAAACGGAAACCTCTGTTTTCGACATTTTTCAGCGGGTGCTTTTTCCTTCGCCATTTCTCTCCTGTTGATCCCACGCTCTTTTTGCTGCGTTTTCTGAGTTCCCGGGTGTCCAATTGATCAGAAAACGGTCGTTTGGATCAAATCTAGGACCTAAGATTTTTCGGTCAAAAAAAAAGCAAGGCTAACCCCTTTGCATTTTTCGCGAAAATTTTCGCGATTTTTAAAAGTGCCGGAATAAATTCATTGTGGCACTATTCCGACGTAATTTAGCGAGAAAAATCGATTGGGCGCAGTCCCAATACGCTGCGATTATTGTATAAAAAGTTACAGCCAAAAAACGGAAACCTCTGTATACGACATTTTTCAGCGGGTGCTTTTTCCTTCGCTATTTCTCTCCTGTTGATCCCACGCTCTTTTTGTTGCGTTTTCTGAGTTCCTGAGTGTCCAATTGATCAGAAAACGGTCGTTTGGATCAAATCTAGGACCCAAAATTTTTTGGTCAAAAAAAAA
Source organism: Neodiprion pinetum (assembly GCF_021155775.2). Taxonomy (NCBI): domain Eukaryota; kingdom Metazoa; phylum Arthropoda; class Insecta; order Hymenoptera; family Diprionidae; genus Neodiprion; species Neodiprion pinetum. The sequence continues at coordinate 20,593,744 of NC_060238.1, read as the reverse complement.
GCAAGGCTAACCCCTTTGCATTTTTTGCGAAAATTTTCGCGATTTTCAAAAGTGCCGGAATAAATTCATTGTGGCACTATTCCGACGTAATTTAGCGAAAGAAATCGATTGGGCGCAGTCCCAATACGCTGCAATTATTGTATAAAAAGTTACAGCCAAAAAACGGAAACCTGTGTTTTCGACATTTTCCAGCAGGTGCTTTTTCCTTCGCCATTTCTCTCCTGTTGATCCCACGCTCTTTTTGCTGCGTTTTCTGAGTTCCTGGGTGTACAATTGATCAGAAAACGGTCGTATGAATCAAATCTTAGACCTAAAATTTTTCGGCCAAAACAAAAGCAAGGCTAACCCCTTTGCATGTTTTGCGAAAATTTTCGCGATTTTCAAAAGTGCCGGAATAAATTCATGATGGCACTATTCCGACGTAATTTAGCGAGAGAAATCGATTGGGCGCAGTCCCAATACGCTGCGATTATTGTATAAAAAGTTACAGCCAAAAAACGGAAACCTGTGTTTTCGACATTTCTCAGCAGGTGCTTTTTCCTTCGCCATTTCTCTCCTGTTGATCCCACGCTCTTTTTGCTGCGTTTTCTGAGTTCCTGGGTGTCCAATTGATCAGAAAACGGTCGTTTGGATCAAATCTAGGACCCAAAATTTTTCGGTCAAAAAAAAAGCAAGGCTAACCCCTTTGCATTTTTTGCGAAAATTTTCGCGATTTTCAAAAGTGCCGGAATAAATTCATTGTGGCACTATTCCGACGTAATTTAGCGAAAGAAATCGATTGGGCGCAGTCCCAATACGCTGCGATTATTGTATAGAAAGTTACAGCCAAAAAACGGAAACCTCTGTTTTCGACATTTTTCAGCGGGTGCTTTTTCCTTCGCCATTTCTCTCCTGTTGATCCCACGCTCTTTTTGCTGCGTTTTCTGAGTTCCCGGGTGTCCAATTGATCAGAAAACGGTCGTTTGGATCAAATCTAGGACCTAAAATTTTTCGGTCAAAAAAAAAGCAAGGCTAACCCCTTTGCATTTTTTGCGAAAATTTTCGCGATTTTTAAAAGTGCCGGAATAAATTCATTGTGGCACTATTCCGACGTAATTTAGCGAGAGAAATCGATTGGGCGCAGTCCCAATACGCTGCGATTATTGTATAAAAAGTTACAGCCAAAAAACGGAAACCTGTGTTTTCGACATTTTTCAGCAGGTGCTTTTTCCTTCGCCATTTCTCTCCTGTTGATCCCACGCTCTTTTTGCTGCGTTTTCTGAGTTCCTGGGTATCCAATTGATCAGAAAACGGTCGTTTGGATCAAATCTAGGACCCAAAATTTTTCGGTCAAAAAAAAAGCAAGGCTAACCCCTTTGCATTTTTTGCGGAAATTTTCGCGATTTTCAAAAGTGCCGGAATAAATTCATTGTAGCACTATTCCGACGTAATTTAGCGAAAGAAATCGATAGGGCGCAGTCCCAATACGCTGCGATTATTGTATAAAAAGTTACAGTCAAAAAACGGAAACCTCTGTTTTCGACATTTTTCAGCGGGTGCTTTTTCCTTCGCCATTTCTCTCCTGTTGATCCCACGCTCTTTTTGCTGCGTTTTCTGAGTTCCCGGGTGTCCAATTGATCAGAAAACGGTCGTTTGGATCAAATCTAGGACCTAAGATTTTTCGGTCAAAAAAAAAGCAAGGCTAACCCCTTTGCATTTTTCGCGAAAATTTTCGCGATTTTTAAAAGTGCCGGAATAAATTCATTGTGGCACTATTCCGACCTAATTTAGCGAGAAAAATCGATTGGGCGCAGTCCCAATACGCTGCGATTATTGTATAAAAAGTTACAGCCAAAAAACGGAAACCTGTGTTTTCGACATTTTTCAGCAGGTGCTTTTTCCTTCGCCATTTCTCTCCTGTTGATCCCACGCTCTTTTTGCTGCGTTTTCTGAGTTCCTGGGTGTCCAATTGATCAGCAAACGGTCGTTTGGATCAAATCTAGGACTCAAAATTTTTCGGTCAAAAAAAAAGCAAGGCTAACCCCTTTGCATTTTTTGCGAAAATTTTCGCGATTTTTAAAAGTGCCGGAATAAATTCATTGTGGCACTATTCCGACGTAATTTAGCGAGAGAAATCGATTGGGCGCAGTCTTAATACGCTGCGATTATTGTATAAAAAGTTACAGCCAAAAAACGGAAACCTGTGTTTTCGACATTTTTCAGCAGGTGCTTTTTCCTTCGCCATTTCTCTCCTGTTGATCCCACGCTCTTTTTGCTGCGTTTTCTGAGTTCCTGGGTGTCCAATTGATCAGAAAACGGTCGTTTGGATCAAATCTAGGACCCGAAATTTTTCGGTCAAAAAAAAAGCAAGGCTAACCCCTTTGCATTTTTTGCGAAAATTTTCGCGATTTTCAAAAGTGCCGGAATAAATTCATTGTGGCACTATTCCGACGTAATTTAGCGTGAGAAATCGATTGGGCGCAGTCCCAATACGCTGCAATTATTGTATAAAAAGTGACAGCCAAAAAACGGAAACCTGTGTTTTCGACATTTTTCAGCAGGTGCTTTTTCCTTCGCCATTTCTCTCCTGTTGATCCCACGCTCTTTTTGCTACGTTTTCTGAGTTCCTGGGTGTCCAATTGATCAGAAAACGGTCGTTTGGATCAAATCTAGGACCCAAAATTTTTCGGTCAAAAAAAAAGCAAGGCTAACCCCTTTGCATTTTTTAACAAAATTTTCGCGATTTTCAAAAGTGCCGGAATAAATTCATGATGGCACTATTCCGACGTAATTTAGCGAGAGAAATCGATTGGGCGCAGTCCTAATACGCTGCGATTATTGTATAAAAAGTTACAGCCAAAAAACGGAAACCTGTGTTTTCGACATTTTTCAGCAGGTGCTTTTTCCTTCGCCATTTCTCTCCTGTTGATCCCACGCTCTTTCCGCTGCGTTTTCTGAGTTCCTGGGTGTCCAATTGATCAGCAAACGGTCGTTTGGATCAAATCTAGGACCTAAAATTTTTCGGTCAAAAAAAAAGCAAGGCTAACCCCTTTGCATTTTTTGCGAAAATTTTCGCGATTTTCAAAAGTGCCGGAATAAATTCATTGTGGCACTATTCCGACGTAATTTAGCGAAAGAAATCGATTGGGCGCAGTCCCAATACGCTGCGATTATTGTATAAAAAGTTACAGCCAAAAAACGGAAACCTCTGTTTTCGACATTTTTCAGCGGGTGCTTTTTCCTTCGCCATTTCTCTCCTGTTGATCCCACGCTCTTTTTGCTGCGTTTTCTGAGTTCCCGGGTGTCCAATTGATCAGAAAACGGTCGTTTGGATCAAATCTAGGACCTAAAATTTTTCGGTCAAAAAAAAAGCAAGGCTAACCCCTTTGCATTTTTTGCGAAAATTCTCGCGATTTTCGAAAGTGCCGGAATAAATTCATTATGGCACTATTCCGACGTAATTTAGCGAGAGAAATCGATTGGGCGAAGTCCTAATACGCTGCAATTATTGTATAAAAAGTTACAGCCAAAAAACGGAAACCTGTGTTTTCGACATTTTTCAGCAGGTGCTTTTTCCTTCGCCATTTCTCTCCTGTTGATCCCACGCTCTTTTTGCTGCGTTTTCTGAGTTCCTGGGTGTCCAATTGATCAGAAAACGGTCGTTTGGATCAAATCTAGGACCCAAAATTTTTCGGTCAAAAAAAAAGCAAGGCTAACCCCTTTGCATTTTTTGACAAAATTTTCGCGATTTTCAAAAGTGCCGGAATAAATTCATGATGGCACTATTCCGACGTAATTTAGCGAGAGAAATCGATTGGGCGCAGTCCTAATACGCTGCGATTATTGTATAAAAAGTTACAGCCAAAAAACGGAAACCTGTGTTTTTGACATTTTTCAGCAGGTGCTTTTTCCTTCGCCATTTCTCTCCTGTTGATCCCACGCTCTTTTTGCTGCGTTTTCTGAGTTCCTGGGTGTCCAATTGATCAGAAAACGGTCGTTTGGATCAAATCTAGGACCCAAAATTTTTCGGTCAAAAAAAAAGCAAGGCTAACCCCTGTGCATTTTTTGCGAAAATTTTCGCGATTTTCAAAAGTGCCGGAATAAATTCATTGTGGCACTATTCCGACGTAATTTAGCGAAAGAAATCGATTGGGCGCAGTCCCAATACGCTGCGATTATTGTATCAAAAGTTACAGCCAAAAAACGGAAACCTCTGTATACGACATTTTTCAGCGGGTGCTTTTTCCTTCGCCATTCCTCTTCTGTTGATCCCACGCTCTTTTTGCTGCGTTTTCTGAGTTCCTGGGTGTCCAATTGATCAGAAAACGGTCGTTTGGATCAAATCTAGGACCCAAAATTTTTCGGTCAAAAAAAAGCAAGGCTAACCCCTTTGCATTTTTTGCGAAAATTTTCGCGATTTTCAAAAGAGCCGGAATAAATTCATTGTGGCACTATTCCGACGTAATTTAGCGAAAGAAATCGATTGGGCGCAGTCCCAATACGCTGCGATTATTGTATAAAAAGTTACAGCCAAAAAACGGAAACCTCTGTTTTCGACATTTTTCAGCGGGTGCTTTTTTCTTCGCCATTTCTCTCCTGTTGATCCCACGCTCTCTTTGCTGCGTTTTCTGAGTTCCCGGGTGTCCAATTGATCAGAAAACGGTCGTTTGGATCAAATCTAGGACCTAAAATTTTTCGGTCAAAAAAAAAGCAAGGCTAACCCCTTTGCATTTTTTGCGAAAATTTTCGCGATTTTTAAAAGTGCCGGAATAAATTCATTGTGGCACTATTCCGACGTAATTTAGCGAGAGAAATCGATTGGGCGCAGTCCCAATACGCTGCGATTATTGTTTAAAAAGTTACAGCCAAAAAACGGAAACCTGTGTTTTCGACATTTTTCAGCAGGTGCTTTTTCCTTCGCCATTTCTCTCCTGTTGATCCCACGCTCTTTTTGCTGCGTTTTCTGAGTTCCTGGGTGTCCAATTGATCAGAAAACGGTCGTTAGGATCAAATCTAGGACCCAAAATTTTTCGGTCAAAAAAAAAGCAAGGCTAACCCCTTTGCATTTTTTGCGAAAATTTTTGCGATTTTTAAAAGTGCCGGAATAGACTCATTGTGGCACTATTCCGACGTAATTTAGCAAGAGAAATCGATTGGGCGCAGTCCCAATACGCTGCGATTATTGTATAAAAAGTTACAGCCAAAAAACGGAAACCTGTGTTTTCGACATTTTTCAGCAGGTGCTTTTTCCTTCGCCATTTCTCTCCTGTTGATCCCACGCTCTTTTTGCTGCGTTTTCTGAGTTCCTGGGTGTCCAATTGATCAGAAAACGGTCGTTTGGATCAAATCTAGGACCCAAAATTTTTCGGTCAAAAAAAAAGCAAGGCTAACCCCTTTGCATTTTTTGACAAAATTTTCGCGATTTTCAAAAGTGCCGGAATAAATTCATGATGGCACTATTCCGACGTAATTTAGCGAGAGAAATCGATTGGGCGCAGTCCTAATACGCTGCGATTATTGTATAAAAAGTTACAGCCAAAAAACGGAAACCTGTGTTTTCGACATTTTTCAGCAGGTGCTTTTTCCTTCGCCATTTCTCTCCTGTTGATCCCATGCTCTTTCCGCTGCGTTTTCTGAGTTCCTGGGTGTCCAATTGATCAGCAAACGGTCGTTTGGATCAAATCTAGGACCTAAAATTTTTCGGTCAAAAAAAAAGCAAGGCTAACCCCTTTGCATTTTTTGCGAAAATTTTCGCGATTTTCAAAAGTGCCGGAATAAATTCATTGTGGCACTATTCCGACGTAATTCAGCAAGAGAAATCGATTGGGCGCAGTCCCAATACGCCGCGATTATTGTATATAAAGTTACAGCCAAAAAACGGAAACCTGTGTTTTCGACGTTTTTCAGCAGGTGCTTTTTCCTTTGCGATTTCTCTCCTGTTGATCCCACGCTCTTTTCGCTGCGTTTTCTGAGTTCCTGGGTGTCCAATCGATCAGAAAACGGTCGTTTGGATCAAGTCTAGGACCTAAAATTTTTCGGTCAAAAAAAAAGGAAGGCTAACCCCTTTGCATTTTTTGCAAAAATTTTCGCGATTTTCAAAGGTGCCGGAATAAATTCATTGTGGCACTATTCCGACGTAATTCAGCGAGAGAAATCGATTAGGCGCAGTCCCAAAACGCTGCGATTATTGTATAAAAAAATACAGTCAAAAAACGGAAACCTGTGTTTTCGACATTTTTTAGCAGGTGCTTTTTCCTTCGCCATTTCTCTCCTGTTGATCCCACGCTCTTTTCGCTGCGTTTTCTGAGTTCCTGGGTGTCCAATTGATCAGAAAACGGTCGTATGAATCAAATCTTAGACCTAAAATTTTTCGGCCAAAACAAAAGCAAGGCTAACCCCTTTGCATGTTTTGCGAAAATTTTCGCGATTTTCAAAAGTGCCGGAATAAATTCATGATGGCACTATTCCGACGTAATTTAGCGACAGAAATCGATTGGGCGCAGTCCTAATACGCTGCGATTATTGTATAAAAAGTTACAGCCAAAAAACGGAAACCTGTGTTTTCGACATTTTTCAGCAGGTGCTTTTTCCTTCGCCATTTCTCTCCTGTTGATCCCACGCTCTTTTTGCTGCGTTTTCTGAGTTCCTGGGTGTCCAATTGATCAGAAAACGGTCGTTAGGATCAAATCTAGGACCCAAAATTTTTCGGTCAAAAAAAAAGCAAGGCTAACCCCTTTGCATTTTTTGCGAAAATTTTTGCGATTTTTAAAAGTGCCGGAATAGACTCATTGTGGCACTATTCCGACGTAATTTAGCAAGAGAAATCGATTGGGCGCAGTCCCAATACGCTGCGATTATTGTATAAAAAGTTACAGCCAAAAAACGGAAACCTGTGTTTTCGACATTTTTCAGCAGGTGCTTTTTCCTTCGCCATTTCTCTCCTGTTGATCCCACGCTCTTTTTGCTGCGTTTTCTGAGTTCCTGGGTGTCCAATTGATCAGAAAACGGTCGTTTGGATCAAATCTAGGACCCAAAATTTTTCGGTCAAAAAAAAAGCAAGGCTAACCCCTTTGCATTTTTTGACAAAATTTTCGCGATTTTCAAAAGTGCCGGAATAAATTCATGATGGCACTATTCCGACGTAATTTAGCGAGAGAAATCGATTGGGCGCAGTCCTAATACGCTGCGATTATTGTATAAAAAGTTACAGCCAAAAAACGGAAACCTGTGTTTTCGACATTTTTCAGCAGGTGCTTTTTCCTTCGCCATTTCTCTCCTGTTGATCCCATGCTCTTTCCGCTGCGTTTTCTGAGTTCCTGGGTGTCCAATTGATCAGCAAACGGTCGTTTGGATCAAATCTAGGACCTAAAATTTTTCGGTCAAAAAAAAAGCAAGGCTAACCCCTTTGCATTTTTTGCGAAAATTTTCGCGATTTTCAAAAGTGCCGGAATAAATTCATTGTGGCACTATTCCGACGTAATTCAGCAAGAGAAATCGATTGGGCGCAGTCCCAATACGCCGCGATTATTGTATATAAAGTTACAGCCAAAAAACGGAAACCTGTGTTTTCGACGTTTTTCAGCAGGTGCTTTTTCCTTTGCGATTTCTCTCCTGTTGATCCCACGCTCTTTTCGCTGCGTTTTCTGAGTTCCTGGGTGTCCAATCGATCAGAAAACGGTCGTTTGGATCAAGTCTAGGACCTAAAATTTTTCGGTCAAAAAAAAAGGAAGGCTAACCCCTTTGCATTTTTTGCAAAAATTTTCGCGATTTTCAAAGGTGCCGGAATAAATTCATTGTGGCACTATTCCGACGTAATTCAGCGAGAGAAATCGATTAGGCGCAGTCCCAAAACGCTGCGATTATTGTATAAAAAAATACAGTCAAAAAACGGAAACCTGTGTTTTCGACATTTTTTAGCAGGTGCTTTTTCCTTCGCCATTTCTCTCCTGTTGATCCCACGCTCTTTTCGCTGCGTTTTCTGAGTTCCTGGGTGTCCAATTGATCAGAAAACGGTCGTATGAATCAAATCTTAGACCTAAAATTTTTCGGCCAAAACAAAAGCAAGGCTAACCCCTTTGCATGTTTTGCGAAAATTTTCGCGATTTTCAAAAGTGCCGGAATAAATTCATGATGGCACTATTCCGACGTAATTTAGCGACAGAAATCGATTGGGCGCAGTCCTAATACGCTGCGATTATTGTATAAAAAGTTACAGCCAAAAAACGGAAACCTGTGTTTTCGACATTTTTCAGCAGGTGCTTTTTCCTTCGCCATTTCTCTCCTGTTGATCCCACGCTCTTTTCGCTGCGTTTTCTGAGTTCCTGGGTGTCCAATTGATCAGCAAACGGTCGTTTGGATCAAATCTAGGACCTAAAATTTTTCGGTCAAAAAAAAAGCAAGGCTAACCCCATTGCATTTTTTGCGAAAATTTTCGCGATTCTCAAAAGTGCCGGAATAAATTCAGTGTGGCACTATTCCGACGTAATTTAGCGAGAGAAATCGATTGGGCGCAGTCCCAATACGCTGCGATTATTGTATAAAAAGTTACAGCCAAAGAACGGAAACCCGTGTTTTCGACATTTTTCAGCGGGTGCTTTTTCCTTCGCCATTTCTCTCCTGTTGATCCCACGCTCTTTTTGCTGCGTTTTCTGAGTTCCCGGGTGTCCAATTGATCAGAAAACGGTCGTTTGAATCAAATCTAGGACCTTAAATTTTTCGGTCAAAAAAAAAGCAAGGCTAACCCCTTTGCATTTTTTGCGAAAATTTTCGCGATTTTTAAAAGTGCCGGAATAAATTCATTGTGGCACTATTCCGACGTAATTTAGCGAGAGAAATCGATTGGGCGCAGTCTCAATACGCTGCGATTATTGTATAAAAAGTTACAGCCAAAAAACGGAAACCCGTGTTTTCGACATTTTTCAGCAGGTGCTTTTTCCTTCGCCATTTCTCTCCTGTTGATCCCACGCTCTTTCCGCTGCGTTTTCTGAGTTCCTGGGTGTCCAATTGATCAGAAAACGGTCGTATGAATCAAATCTTAGACCTAAAATTTTTCGGCCAAAAAAAAAGCAAGGCTAACCCCTTTGCATTTTTTGCGAAAATTTTCGCGATTTTCAAAAGTGCCGGAATAAATTCATTGTGGCACTATTCCGACGTAATTTAGCGAGATAAATCGATTGGGCGCAGTCCCAATACGCTGCGATTATTGTATAAAAAGTTACAGCCAAAAAACGGAAACCTGTGTTTTCGACATTTTCCAGCAGGTGCTTTTTCCTTCGCCATTTCTCTTCTGTTGATCCCACGCTCTTTTCGCTGCGTTTTCTGAGTTCCTGGGTGTCCAATTGATCAGAAAACGGTCGTTTGGATCAAATCTAGGACCTCAAATTTTTCGGTCAAAAAAAAAGCAAGGCTAACCGCTTTGCATTTTTTGCGAAAATTTTCGCGATTTTTAAAAGTGCCGGAATAAATTCATTGTGGCACTATTCCGACGTAATTTAGCGAGAGAAATCGATTGTGCGCAGTCCCAATACGCTGCGATTATTGTATAAAAAGTTACAGCCAAAAAACGGAAACCTGTGTTTTCGACATTTTTCAGCAGGTGCTTTTTCCTTCGCCATTTCTCTCCTGTTGATCCCACGCTGCGTTTTCTGAGTTCCTGGGTGTCCAATTGATCAGAAAACGGTCGTTTGGATCAAATCTAGGACCTCAAATTTTTCGGTCAAAAAAAAAGCTAGGCTAACCGCTTTGCATTTTTTGCGAAAATTTTCGCGATTTTTAAAAGTGCCGGAATAAATTCATTGTGGCACTATTCCGACGTAATTTAGCAAGAGAAATCGATTGTGCGCAGTCCCAATACGCTGCGATTATTGTATAAAAAGTTACAGCCAAAAAACGGAAACCTGTGTTTTCGACATTTTTCAGCAGGTGCTTTTTCCTTCGCCATTTCTCTCCTGTTGATCCCACGCTCTTTTCGCTGCGTTTTCTGAGTTCCTGGGTGTCCAATTGATCAGAAAACGGTCGTTTGGATCTAATCTAGGACCCAAAATTTTTCGGTCAAAAAAAAAGCAAGGCTAACTTTGCATTTTTTGCGAAAATTTTCGCGATTTTCAAAAGTGCCGGGATGAATTCATTGTGGCACTATTTCGACGTAATTTAGCGCGAGAAATCGTTTGGGCGCAGTCCCAATACGCTGCGATTATTGTATGAAAAGTTACAGCCAAAAAACGGAAACCTGTGTTTTCGACATTTTTCAGCAGGTGCTTTTTCCTTCGCCATTTCTCTCCTGTTGATCCCACGCTCTTTTTGCTGCGTTTTCTGAGTTCCTGGGTGTCCAATTGATCAGAAAACGGTCGTTTGGATCAAATCTAGGACCTCAAATTTTTCGGTCAAAAAAAAAGCAAGGCTAACCGCTTTGCATTTTTTGCGAAAATTTTCGCGATTTTGAAAAGTGCCGGAATAAATTCATTGTGGCACTATTCCGACGTAATTTAGCGAGAGAAATCGATTGGGCGCAGTCCCAATACGCTGCGATTATTGTATAAAAAGTTACAGCCAAAAAACGGAAACCTGTGTTTTCGACATTTTTCAGCAGGTGCTTTTTCCTCCGCCATTTCTCTCCTGTTGATCCCACGCTCTTTTTGCCGCGTTTTCTAAGTTCCTGGGTGTCCAATTGATCAGAAAACGGTCGTATGAATCAAATCTTAGACCTCAAATTTTTCGGCCAGAAAAAAAGCAAGGCTAACCCCTTTGAATTTTTTGCGAAAATTTTCGCGATTTTCAAAAGTGCCGGGATAAATTCATTGTGGCACTATTTCGACGTAATTTAGCGCGAGAAATCGTTTTGGCGCAGTCCCAATACGCTGCGATTATTGTATAACAAGTTACAGCCAAAAAACGGAAACCTGTGTTTTCGACATTTTTCAGCAGGTGCTTTTTCCTTCGCCATTTCTCTCCTGTTGAACCCACGCTCTTTTCGCTGCGTTTTCTGAGTTCCTGGGTGTCCAATTGATCAGAAAACGGTCGTTTGGATCAAATCTAGGACCTAAAATTTTTCGGTCAAAAAAAAAGCAAGGCTAACCCCTTTGCATTTTTTGCGGAAATTTTCGCGATTTTGAAAAGTGCCGGAATAAATTCATTGTTGCACTATTCCGACGTAATTTAGCGAGAGACATCGATTGGGCGCAGTCCCAATACGCTGCGATTATTGTATAAAAAGTTACAGCCAAAAAACGGAAACCTGCGTTTTCGACGTTTTTCAGCAGGTGCTTTTTCCTTCGCCATTTCTCTCCTGTTGATCCCACGCTCTTTTCGCTGCGTTTTCTGAGTTCCTGCGTGTCCAATTGATCAGAAAACGGTCGTTTGGATCAAATCTAGGACCTAAAATTTTTCGGTCAAAAAAAAAGCTAGGCTAACCCCTTTGCATTTTTTGCGAAAATTTTTGCGATTTTTAAAAGTGCCGGAATAAATTCATTGTTGCACTATTCCGACGTAATTTAGCGAGAGACATCGATTGGGCGCAGTCCCAATACGCTGCGATTATTGTATAAAAAGTTACAGCCAAAAAACGGAAACCTGTGTTTTTGACATTTTTCAGCAGGTGCTTTTCCCTTCGCCATTCCTCTCCTGTTGATCCCACGCTTTTTTTGCTGCGTTTTTTGAGTTCCTGGGTGTCCAATTGATCAGAAAACGGTCGTATGAATCAAATCTTAGACCTAAAATTTTCCAGCCAGAAAAAAAGCAAGGCTAACCCCTTTGCATTTTTTGCGAAAATTTTCGCGATTTTTAAAAGTGCCGGAATCAATTCATTGTGGCACTATTCCGACGTAATTTAGCGAGAGAAATCGATTGGGCGCAGTCCCAATACGCTGCGATTATTGTATAAAAAGTTACAGCCAAAAAACGGAAACCTGTGTTTTCGACATTTTCCAGCAGGTGCTTTTTCCTTCGCCATTTCTCTCCTGTTGATCCCACGCTCTTTTCGCTGCGTTTTCTGAGTTCCTGGGTGTCCAATTGATCAGAAAACGGTCGTTTGGATCAAGTCGAGGACCTAAGATTTTTCGGTCAAAAAAAAAGCAAGGCTACCCCCTTTGCATTTTTTGCGAAAATTTTCGCGATTTTTAAAAGTGCCGGAATAAATTCATTGTGGCACTATTCCGACGTAATTTAGCGAGAGAAATCGATTGAGCGCAGTCCTAATACGCTGCGATTATTGTATAACAAGTTACAGCCAAAAAACGGACACCTGTGTTTTCGACATTTTTCAGCAGGTGCTTTTTCATTCGCCATTTCTCTCCTGTTGATCCCACGCTCTTTTCGCTGCGTTTTCTGAGTTCCTGGGTGTCCAATTGATCAGAAAACGGTCGTTTGGATCAAATCTAGGACCTGAAATCTTTCGGTCAAAAAAAAAGCAAGGCTAACCCCTTTGCATTTTTTGCGAAAATTTTCGCGATTTTTAAAAGTGCCGGAATTAATTCATTGTGGCACTATTCCGACGTAATTCAGCGAGAGAAATCGATTGGGCGCAGTCCCAATACGCTGCGATTATTGTATAAAAAGTTACAGCCAAAAAACGGAAACCTGCGTTTTCGACGTTTTTCAGCAGGTGCTTTTTCCTTCGCCATTTCTCTCCTGTTGATCCCACGCTCTTTTCGCTGCGTTTTCTGAGTTCCTGGGTGTCCAATTGATCAGAAAACGGTCGTTTGGATTAAATCTAGGACGTAAAATTTTTTGGTCAAAAAAAAAGCAAGGCTAACCCCTTTGCATTTTTTGCGAAAATTTTTGCGATTTTTAAAAGTGCCGGAATAAATTCATTGTTGCACTATTCCGACGTAATTTAGCGAGAGACATCGATCGGGCGCAGTCCCAATACGCTGCGATTATTGTATAAAAAGTTACAGCCAAAAAACGGAAACCCGAGTTTTCGACATTTTTCAGCAGGTGCTTATTCCTTCGCCATTTCTCTCCTGTTGATCCCACGCTCTTTTTGCTGCGTTTTCTGAGTTCCTGGGTGTCCAATTGACCAGAAAACGGTCGTATGAATCAAATCTTAGACCTAAAATTTTTCGGCCAAAAAAAAAGCAAGGCTAACCCCTTTGCATTTTTTGCAAAAATTTTCGCGATTTTCAAAAGTGCCGGAATAAATTCATTATGGCACTGTTCCGACGTAATTTAGCAAGAGAAATCGATTGGGCGCAGTCCCAATACGCTGCGATTATTGTATAAAAAGTTACGGCCAAAAAACGGACACCTGTGTTTTCGACATTTTTCAGCAGGTGCTTTTTTCTTCGCCATTTCTTTCCTGTTGATCCCACGCTCTTTTTGCTGCGTTTTCTGAGTTCCTGGGTGTCCAATTGACCAGAAAACGGTCGTATGAATCAAATCTTAGACCTAAAATTTTTCGGCCAAAAAAAAAGCAAGGCTAACCCCTTTGCATTTTTTGCAAAAATTTTCGCGATTTTCAAAAGTGCCGGAATAAATTCATTGTGGCACTATTCCGACATAATTCAGCGAGAGAAATCGATTGGGCGCAGTCCCAATACGCTGCGATTATTGTATAAAAAGTTACAGCCAAAAAACGGAAACCTGTGTTTTCGACATTTTTCAGCAAGTGCTTTTTCCTTCGCCATTTCTCTCCTGTTGATCCCACGCTCTTTTCGCTGCGTTTTCTGAGTTCCTGGGTGTCCAATTGATCAGAAAACGGTCGTTTGGATCAAATCTAGGACCTGAAATTTTTCGGTCAAAAAAAAAGCAAGGCTACCCCCTTTGCATTTTTTGCGAAAATTTTCGCGATTTTTAAAAGTGCCGGAATAAATTCATTGTGGCACTATTCCGACGTAATTTAGCGAGAGAAATCGATTGAGCGCAGTCCTAATACGCTGCGATTATTGTATAAAAAGTTACAGCCAAAAAACGGACACCTGTGTTTTCGACATTTTTCAGCAGGTGCTTTTTCCTTCGCCATTTCTCTCCTGTTGATTCCACGCTCTTTTCGCTGCGTTTTCTGAGTTCCTGGGTGTCCAATTGATCAGAAAACGGTCGTTTGGATCAAGTCTAGGACCTAAAATTTTTCGGTCAAAAAAAGAGCAAGGCTAACCCCTTTGCATTTTTTGCGAAAATTTTCGCGATTTTCAAAAGTGCCGGAATAAATTCATTGTGGCACTATTCCGACGTAATTTAGCGAGAAACATCGATTGGGCGCAGTCCCAATACGCTGCGATTATTGTATAAAAAGTTACAGCCAAAAAACGGAAACCTGTGTTTTCGACATTTTTCAGCAGGTGCTTTTTCATTCGCCATTTCTCTCCTGTTGATCCCACGCTCTTTTCGCTGCGTTTTCTGAGTTCCTGGGTGTCCAATTGATCAGAAAACGGTCGTTTGGATCAAATCTAGGACCTGAAATCTTTCGGTCAAAAAAAAAGCAAGGCTAACCCCTTTGCATTTTTTGCGAAAATTTTCGCGATTTTTAAAAGTGCCGGAATTAATTCATTGTGGCACTATTCCGACGTAATTCAGCGAGAGAAATCGATTGGGCGCAGTCCCAATACGCTGCGATTATTGTATAAAAAGTTACAGCCAAAAAACGGAAACCTGCGTTTTCGACGTTTTTCAGCAGGTGCTTTTTCCTTCGCCATTTCTCTCCTGTTGATCCCACGCTCTTTTCGCTGCGTTTTCTGAGTTCCTGGGTGTCCAATTGATCAGAAAACGGTCGTTTGGATTAAATCTAGGACGTAAAATTTTTCGGTCAAAAAAAAAGCAAGGCTAACCCCTTTGCATTTTTTGCGAAAATTTTTGCGATTTTTAAAAGTGCCGGAATAAATTCATTGTTGCACTATTCCGACATAATTTAGCGAGAGAAATCGATTGGGCGCAGTCCCAATACGCTGCGATTATTGTATATAAAGTTACAGCCAAAAAACGGAAACCTGTGTTTTCGACATTTTTCAGCAGGTGCTTTTTTCTTCGCCATTTCTCTCCTGTTGATCCCACGCTCTTTTTGCTGCGTTTTCTGAGTTCTCTGCTTCTACGTGGCTACAATCACCGCCCAAAAATCTACCAACGCTTCAACGTGCCGTCGAAAATATCGAGGATCCACTGTACAGATACTTTGAGAGGAAAGGTTATAGCGGAGCTAAATCAATGCAAGATGTCATTCACGATCTTGTAGACGTTGTACTGATTTGCCAGGTACGCGGGGTAACATTGAATAATATAGATATTTACGCAATACACTATTGCGAATAATTTTCGTATTTCAGCAATGGATAATACAGAGTCAAAGAAATTTCACCAGCGATTGGAATGTTACAGGGTGAAAAGAAGCAGACAAATTATCACCGAACAATGCTATCCGAGTAAGTAAAAGGAATTTTACCGGGCGAATGGGGACGCTACATCGTTCCTAGAGGCTGCACAGTCATTCAATGGATTACAGATTTTAATCACAGAGTCAAAATAAAATGATGAAATAGGAAAGGATTTTTTTACAGCTCGCAACTATTCCGATGAAGATTTCTTAAGTGGACTGAAACTAATCATAATCCGGGAAGTTTGTAACATCTGTCAATTTCTCTTCCAGCAATTCCTGAATTGTACGAGAAATTTCCTAAAGAGAACGGCACGAGAACTTCTCGCAGAAAAATGTTATTGTCATTTTGGGTAATTATTTTTGCAGACCTTCCCAGTCTGGCTCGGTGGTCTACTAAACCCAGAAGCGTACATCACTGCGACACGCCAGTGCATGGCACAGGCAAACAGTTGGTCGCTGGAAGAGCTTCAGCTCGATGTGACAATCGGTGTTAATGTTAATGTTAATACTTTAACTCGTGAAAATCAGAGGAGAGGAAGGGACGTTACTCGCTCATAGATGCTATAAATTGCAACGAAAGCACGTACCTCGAAATTCGATTTTTATTTATTTATATGCTTGTATGGGTTTCCAGCTTACTCCAGGCTCAACGCTTTTAGTTTTATGTACTAATTGTTATCCGACCGCACATGAATATATATAATTATGAAGAGGCATTGTATTGATATTGTAGAAGAAAGTTTTTCTACGTATCGCTGATTGTAACTAATGTGATAAATAAACTCTTCATCTTTTCGTTAGTTCTTATGAATTTTTTTCTGATTATGACAATTTTCCGAAAAATGTCGAGGCGTCATCTTTGAAGAGTGAATTTTTATTTTATGTTATACGATACTTTTTATTTTTTTTATTTTTTTGCATTCCTCGTAGTACAGGCGCTAGTTTTGATTAAGTAGACATTATCATCCGGTGGTATAATTACAATCAGCGCGGCCGGTGCAGCTGTTATAAGAATTTTAGAGGGATTGTTTGGAGACGTCACAATAGTGCATGCTATCTATTTATTGCGCATAATTCATTACTATACATGAATAACGATTGATTGTAAATCCGGTATGATTGGTTCAAAATTTACTTCATATTGTATTTAACCATTTCACTTGTAATTACAGACCAAGGGTGACGATCGGATTGGTGTAACATATTGTGTACTGTTATAAGCGAATCAATGGATCGGGTGCTCGCACACGAAAGGACGTGATTCATCGCATCTGTGGTCGTGGAGCTCGCCACTCAAGTGCAAAGATCCACAACTTTCAGAGCCATCCTTATTGGGTTGTCCTTTCGCCCATTCGTCGAACCCAGCCCTGGCCAGAGTTTGCCCGTGGATAGTGACGTGACGGCCCGCCGCGTAAAGATCGTGGAATCCCAGCATGACACAAACCGGATGTGGGTTTACTGCCTTGAGCACCGTCACCACTGCAGCCCTCTCGGCCAAAGAATTGATGATGGCTAGGTGCCCGCCTTCCTTTTCGCAGGTGATTCGAGCTTGGTTCCACAAAAGATTTTCCGAGTGCAGCTTGTAGCCACCGATGCCCGGAAAGTACCTGCATCACATGACACCAAATTTCATCAAAGTTCAAACTCTCTTTGACCAACCATCGACGGTGATACTTACGTGTAGTCGTTTCTTCTGGCAACCGGTGGATTTCGAAGAAGGCAGTTCGGATCTGCGTTTCCAGTTGCTCCTGGAACCGAGACGTCGGAAGGCCGTTATCACAGACATAATGGAAATACGCGCTTTCCGTGTCGCATGCAAGAATCACACTGTGAACTTGTTTGGGAAATACTCACCGGTTGCTGTACGAGTGGGCACGACGACGAAGGAATCGAAGCATGCTTGTTGCCCCAAAGTATATGATACGAGGCACAGCAGCGTTTGAATCGCGATTATTCTGATCGCCATAGCTGACGTGTAAATGTACTATTTCCGTTGCAGGCTCAACGACTTGATCAATCCTCGCGAATGGAGAAAAAACTGCCGAGTTTCTGCAGCCGCGACTTAGGAACGACTGTTCGCTTGATGCGATTTCCAGCATCCCTACACACCCTGTTCGATTTCATACCAACTTGCTTTGAGTAACCCAAAGGTTATCCTTTTATTCTGACCAGCGATAAATCTCATTGTCGAAGTTTCTCAGACATTTGTTTTTCCAGATAAAAACCTGGTTAAGGAAAAAATCTGTTGTTTCGAAGGGAATTACCAAGCACTCTGATTAAATTTGCAATCAATTCTTGTATGTTTCCTTAAATTGGCTGGCGAAACACAAAAACCTATTTTGAATTTATCACATTTTTCGAGTTAATGTATTATATTTATAAATTTAATGCACATTTACTGTACGGCATTTGGAATTTACTAAACGTACTACCGAATTTACGTGAGACATTTACAAAGAGATACGAATGGTCTGTTGGAATGAAAAATGTATTGTGACGAAAGGATTTAATATCCATAATTTCAAATAACCCATAACTATGATTCGGAAATTACTTGATAGTATGTTAAATGTACTGTACTTATGAAAGTTTTCAACAGTGCTCGGAAATTGTGGGATTTTCTTGTGGATCTACGTAACATGTGTAGGTGAAAACTTCATGCGAAATCCTTGACAGTATATCAGATTTCAGCAAAGCCCAGAGAACTACTACGTAAATTTCGAAATTAGTGATAAAATTTCAATTTGTGACAATCACACCGTGAATTTGCAGACAGGTTCCGGAAATTTACTGAATTTCGTTACTGAATGCGTTTGCAAATCGATTAAACATTGTATTAGTATTATTAGTAATCGCATTTACTAATGTTCATAACAATGTTGGACAACATTGTAATAATCTGTCTCATACGAGTCAATCAATTACAGAATGGAACAAAATCTCGAAAAAAATCCAAAAATACTACTCTAAGAAATAGAACTGCTAGATAAGACTCAGAATCTCATCCTACGAATCGCATTATCGAAGGATGAAATGTATTCTACAGAAAATCTCTTTGAGGACACAGACTGCTAGAAACTCGACAAACCTACATAAGGCTGCGGCAATGAAAATACATGAATAAATTTAACGGACGAAGCATACAAGATCGAACACACGCATAACACAAGGCTAAAGATCGATAAAGGTGTACCAAACTTTAAAACACAAACGCAGCAGGAAAGCATCAAGCTGACTACATGGGCAGAAAAGTCTAAGAAGAACAAGCTGATGAGGTAAGAAAACAGTCGATACTGAAGTTTGGAAATACGTGAAATAATAGATGTTGGACCGTGGAAGAAAATACTTCGACATTATTACGAACCTAGAATAAAACTGATCGGAACTAGAAGTCAAAACGGAGGATGGACAACACGAAACGATAATGCGCGAATCGACTGCTGAGTACTGCATGGCCTACGGATAAGTTTCCAAACTTATGTGAAGAGAACAAAGTACTATACATGTGAGAGTATATTACGGCTTTGGATTTGAGTGTATTTATTCGTGAATAAATACGTAAAAACTAAGACGGGTAAGAATGTTCAAGAAAAATAAATTTATTGTCTCCATACATTGCTCAGACATGTATTAGAATGTAATCATGAACACAAGGGGATCAATAATAAACTAACTTGAATCACACGAGCCGCCTTGAATTTTTGACGAAAATTTCATCGTCTTTGGGAAATGCTGCGAAACATTCTTTCATGCACTATTGCGACGTTATTTTGCGAGAAAAATCGATTGGGCACAGTCCCAATCGTCTGCCATCAAGGCGCGAACAGTTACAGCCAATAAATGAGAACCTATGTTTTCGACATTTTTCAGCAGTCGCTCCTTCCTCCGTGATTTCTCTCCTGTCGATCCTACGCTTTTTTCGCGGCGTTTTCTGAGTTCATGGGGGTCCAATTGGTGAGGAACGGGTTATACAATTCGAATCTGAGACCAACAGTTTTTGGTCGAAATTCGGCAAAAAAGTAAGGCCTTTCCATTTTTGCGAAAATTTTCGCGATTCTGAAAAGTGCTGGAATAAATTCTTTTGTGCACTAATCCAACGTAATTTTGCGAGAGAATTAGATTGCTCGCAGTCTTAACACGCTGCGAGCGACCGATCAAGGTTCATCGCTGAAAAACGTCAAAATTTTCTGACTATTTTCCGAGCTGTTAGTTCTTCGCATTTGTAGATGTCTCACTCATATGTTCGACGGTATAATCAGTCCTTTAATCGTCATTGAATTCGATCAATGGAGGGAAAATTGATAGGACGAAACGACGCAAAAAAGCAAGGATCGTCCGTCGAACAATAAAACAAAACTGATGGCCATAGTACATGAAAGTTGTGAACGGTTTTCAAGAAGGTGGGGAAGACAAAATACAAATTCATAGCTGAAAGTTTCAGTCATTCGTTGTGCCTTAATCCTACTCAAGTGATCAGGTTTTAGTATGGAATAATTATACAAGCTGACAAATTCAATTATAGTGAAAGACAAAGAGGAATTTCAAAATATAATTCTACACTGCGAAAGAAATTCATTTATCATATGATGAAGTAAAATAGCAAAAATACTGTATCGGATAGTTATATCCTTATTCATAAGATATAGCCTTTGTTTCGGCTTGCGTACAGGTGCGGCACATACCTGCAGGATACGATATATGATATTGTGTCGTCTGATTGTCTCTACTGTATGTAACCTGGATAAAAATAAATAAAAAATCAACGTTTACCTCATTTTCTTTGCATTGTTTTAACTGTTAGTCGTCGTTATTCTTGATCTGTCTTTCACTTCCCTGAGGTTTCAATTCGTCAAGGTGGTACAAATTGATACTTTGATGTAAAGTTATTCGCTCACAAAATCGTGAGAAAGTAAGGCTAACCCCCTTGAAGTTTTTGTAAATGGATCAAAACTCTAACGACTCTCAATCATACTGGAATTGATTTTCCGAGGCACTATGTCAGCATAATTAAACGATCAAAAGTTTGCAGCATTCAACGGTGAAACCCTCTTAAATTTAATCCTGTGTTACTTCTTCACAATCTTTCTTAATGTCCTTACTACATTCCTGAAATTGAAGTTAGTCAGAAATCGCTTCTTGAAATTCATTTCCCCACAAAATGTGTCAGTTCTAAAGGTATATTTTCAACTGCAACGTCAACTCTCATCAATATTAACGATAAATTTCGAGAATTTCAACAGTCTGGTAACAATCTGCTCTGTTATTTTCCGATAGAAGTCGATTTCTTCAGGTTTCAGGTCACGTTGTCCAAGCACACACAATATCACAGCTAAAATGCCAATCAAACCTTCCCTTATTTCTAAATGCTAGTCACACGACTTTTTATTGTTAAATGTGATTTTTGCAATCTTTGCACGTCAAAGCCTGGGTTCAAGTTCGTGTCAAGCAATCACACGAACAGACCAAGACTATCGTTTCTCATCGGAAACTTGAACTTTTGTGATAGTCTCAACTTAAGTTAAAGTTGATTTAAAAAGTGGTCAACGAGTACAGGAAGTACAGTCATTTGGAAACAGCACAAATATGGAACGATGTAATACCTTCGACGTTCTAGAGATAATTTACGGCACAATTATAATGAATTTGTGTCTACCTAATTATTTTTTTTTACTTTTTTTTTACATAACAATATGATATTCTGTCGTTTCATAAAATACAATACATTTTCATTCGCATGATAAGTATCTTATTCTCACACGAGACAACGATACTCAGGTCTGAATTACATCAACTAATCAAGTTAGGATTTATCGTAGATTGAATTGGAAGAATGAGACATTCTGCGAATATGAAAAGTTGTACAATAGTGTGATAATAAACTCGCCTGTTAAAGTTAATGTTCCTTAAGTATTTTTTTAGCCCGAGTTACTTTACCTCCCAAACCCGCGTCTTTCGGGAATTTTCTTTCCCTTGATCCACATTATTCTGACTCTCGAGCTGATAAGAGTCACTTACGTAAAGTTCTGGTTCATTCCTTTTTTCCTTCTAATTATTTTGAGCTCCTTCTTTTTAACATGTCGTTTTCATGTGACCAACTGTATGCGATAAGAGCATAACGTATCCGTTATCTATTCTCGTTTCTTAAATACGAATTACCCACGTTTCTAACAATTTTTATCAAGTATATGTATTACTGCGAACACGAGGTTGTATATAACTTATGAAACATGTAAAGATTCTTCTTATCACTCACAAGATTCACGCGTCATTTTCCCCTAATCCGCAATATAATAATTTCGACAACTGGTCCTACAGAAATATTCTAGCGTTAGTCAGAATTTTCGAGTATTTTTCAACGCCGCGCAATCCTCAGTCATAAAAATCGTTACCTGTGATTAATTGGAAACTGCATCAACGGATCGATACTTGAAATCAATTCGGGACCTTTTTAAGTGATTGATTCAACATAAACAGTCAAACGACGTTAACATTATACGATGCGTAAACTTTATCAACGCAAAAATTTTTTGCTACGTATGTGGAACAAGATTCGAAACCGAATCGGGACTTCTGTTCAAAGGGTCATCGAAATGCCGCGAAACCTGTACGTCTTATCGTGAACAAGTCGTGTGGTTGAGAACAAAATTTTTGACCTTTGAACTCGAATAAAAGAGACTGGTTTCGCAAATCTTTTCGAATAAAATCACTTGTTCTTCGAGGTCCGTTGCGAAAAAATGGAAAATGTTTTCGCCAAAATTACACACAGCGTTGGAAGAAAGAAGTTTGGACTTTACTTGATGTAGAAACAGTGACACTGAATCGGAAAAAACGATCAGAGTCTTGGGTCATTTGGTTCTGGAGACGACACGATAAATAATGTAGATACGTGTCAATGTACGCATGTGGTCAATCTTCCGAAACAACAAACTAATTAAACTGCCAGTTTCTCAATACCGCTGCTGCCTTCGACAGCGCTGCAAAACCGCATTTAACTGTTTCGTAAAATTTACTAGCTGATCGGTAATCAATGTGTACCATAAATTGAAAACTGCAGCGCGATTAAACCATAAGTGAATGCGTAAGAAATAATTCGAGACCCAAGTGGCAACTTTGAAAATGTGAATATTGGATCAACACCAAGATAACGAGGATTGTTTTTTATTTTTTTCTTCGTCTACGCGTAAGTATCATTTTGATATGGGTTTGCGCAAGACAAGAAGAAATGCAAACGTTCTTAGTGCCATAACCGCTGGTAACCTCTTAGATATGATCCTCGTTACTATCTTGCATTCGGACGCAAACAGGAAAACTTACTAACCAGGAAAATGTGTACGACGTACGAGTTCATTTATCAGAAATAGACTTGCGAATTCTTCATTCTCATTCATTTCCTAACAATACGAAAATTCCAATAATTCATACTACGTAATTCGATGATGGCTGCGATTTCACGACTCAAACAGAAATAACACGAAGTCAGGTCCGCGATAAGTGAAACTAATCATGGATGTGATTTGTCTTACGTTAAAAAAATATGATTCCTGGTAAAAGTTATAATAACCATAGAGTATGCGTGTCCATAGTAATTAGCATCTGGCAAATTCATTCCATAATAACATTAAACGAAGAATGCATTTATATCTAAACGTCCGGACATAAAATCGTGACAAAGAAAGCCGCAAGCACGCGTCGCAAGTTGGGGCGAAGGCATTTATGTTCCGCTGTTCATGCATGAATTAGCTTGCAATTAATTCCGTCGTTTCCTTGAATAATCTTTTTCTCCACAGCTAATTGCGCGTCACTTTTAGTACACTTTTACCATCACCAAACGATTAATCGTCTCATACTACTGGTAAGCTTAAATTATTTGCTGTGAAAAAAATTTAGAGCATATACATATCTGAAAATGACTAGAAATCGATCTTTCCCAACGCCAATTCCATTTTTACGCATCACTATATTGTTATTATTCCGAAAGTTGGAATAACTCCAACAAGAAATTTTGCGATTGAATCAATTTGACGATTTCAACTGGAATCATTCAAGCAGCCCATAAATCGTTTATCGTTAGCTTCTGCACGCGTAGCGTAATACGTGGTTAATTTAAGGGATACTAATAAACTCTGGATAAGCTCAACGACGCATTTGATTGTACCTGGGCAGGTGCTTTAATTAATTCATAATTGTTTTGGTACGTAATCGGTGGTATTCGAACCTGATCGTTCTGCGACTCCACCGAGTTAAGCGTGCGGTCAGTAGAACGAGAGCTATCTGCGCAAGCCAGACGGGCTAACCGAGACTCGTGTCTTTGTAATTTACAACAGCCGCTGCGTAATGAACTGGGAAGACTAATTAATTGCTCAGTTATTAGTCCGCTTGTTGCGATGGATAAAGGACGCGATTTCTCTGCCTACAGGAAAATGTACCGTGGCTGTGGCAACTTGCCGTGATAAAGAGGAAAAGAAACCGAAACCTCGGAAGAGGTAAAGCAAATCGAAAAAAATCTGCCAATTCTCATCATAAGTCTGGAGAAGGAAGTAAAACCATAAGCGTCGAACTTCGTAGTTACTTCCATTTTTGGCGGAAAAGAAAAGTTTCACCTTCCGATTCCACTAAGATGTTCGAAAAGCAGTTGCTGCACCGATTCTAAACAGTGGCTTTGTAAAATAGTTGGATTAATTGATCGATTTATCGCTGCAATAACGGAATTGCCGGGACTGAAAAGACGATAATATTGGTATTATTATAACCAAAGAATTGGATAGAATTTTTTTCAACGTCCGAATCAAGGAAGCTCGTGCATTCCTGGCCCATTCACCTTATCGCTGTGCCACGTAGTCGAGGGCATATATTATTCGACTTTGGACAAGGTATTTCGTTATCGGCAAACTGACTTGCCGGAATTAATTTTCCTACCGACAAAAGTTTTCAGCAGCTTCTCCAAAAATGCCGTACGAATCCTTGTATGTGCTGCCTTTCGCAGATGAATCGAGCTTGGTTCCACGAGACTGCTTTCGAGTGCAGCTTGTAGCCACCAATGCCCGGAAAGTACCTGCATCACATGATACCAAATTTCATCAAAGTTCAAACTCTCTTTGACCAACCGTCGACGGTGACACTCACGTGTAGTCGTTTCTTCCGGCAACCGGTGGATTTCGAAGAAGGCAGGTCGGATCTGCGTTTCCAGTTGCTCCTGGAACGGTGAAATCGGAAGGCCGTTATCATAGACATAATGGGAATACGGGATTTCCAGCATACCCACACACTCTGTTCGATTTTATACCAACTCACTTTGAGTAACTCAAAGGTTATCCTCTCATTCTGAACAGCGATAAATCTTATTGACGAAGTTTCTCAGACATTTGTTTGTCCAGATAAATACCTGGTTAAGGAAAAAATCTGTTGTTTCGAAGGGAATTACCAAGCACTCTGAATTAATTTGCAATCAATTCTCGTATATTTCCTTCAATTGGCTGGCGAAACACAAACACCTATTTTAAATTTATTACATTTTTCGAGTTAATGTATTATATTTATAAATTTAATGCACATTTACTGTACGGCATTTGGAATTTACTAAACGTACTACCGAATTTACGTGAGACATTTACAAAGAGATACAAATGGTCTGTTAAAATGATTAATGTATTGTGACGAAAGGATTTAGTATCCATACTTTCAAATAACCCATAACTATGATTCGGAAATTACTTGATAGTATGTTCAATGTACTGTACTCATGAAAGTTTTCAACAGTGTTCGGAAATTGTGGGATTTTCTTGTGGATCTACGTAACATGTGTAGGTGTAAACTTTATGCGAAATCCTCAACGGTATATCAGATTTCAGCAAAGCCCAGAGAACTACTATGTAAATTTTGAAATTAGTGATAAAATTTTCAATATGTGAAAATTACACCGTCAATTTACAGACAGGTTCTGGAAATTTACTGAATTTCGTTACTGAATGCATTTGGAAATCGAGTAAACATTGTTTTAGTATTATTAGTAATCGCATTTATTAATGTTCATAACAATGTTGGACAGCATTGGAATAATCTGTCTCATACGAGTCAATCAATTACAAAATAGAACAAAATCTCGTAAAAAATCCTAATATACTACTCTAAGAAATAGAAATGCTAGATAAGACTCAGAATCTCATCCTGCGGATCGCATTCTCGAAGGATAAAATGTATTCTACAGAAAATCTCTTTGAGGACACGGACTGCTAGAAACTCGACAAACCTAGATAAGGCTGCGGCAATGAAAGTACATGAATAAATTTAACGGACGAAGCATACATGATCGTACACGCGCATTACACGAGGCTAAAGATCGATAAAGGTGTAACAAACTTTAAAACACAAACGCAGCAGGAAAACATCAAGCTGACTACATGGGCAGACAAGTCTAAAAGAAACAAGCTAATGAGGTAAGAAAACAGTCAATACTGAAGTTTGGAAAACACGTGAAACAATAGATTTTGGACCGTGGAAGAAATTACTTCGACATCATTACGAACCTAGAATAAAGCTGATCGGAACTAGAAGTCAAAACGGAGGATGGACAAGACCAAACAATAATGCGCGAATCGACTGCTGAGTACTGCATGGCCTACGGATAAGTTTCCAAACTTATGTAAAAAGAACAAAGTACTATACATGTGAGAGTATATTACGGCTTTGGGTTGAGGTGTATTTATTCGTGAATAAATACGTGAGAACTAAGACGGGTAACAATGTCCAAGAAAAAAAAATTTATTGTCTCCATACATTGCTCAGACATGCATGAGAATGTAATCATGAACATACGAGGGTCGAAAATAAACTAAATTGAATCACACGAGACGCCTTGAATTTTTGACGAAAAATTCATCGTCTTTGGGAAATGCTGCGAAACATTCTTTCATGCTCTGTTGCGACGTCATTTTGCAAGAGAAATCGATTGGGCGCAGTCCCAGTCGTCTGCGATCAACGCACAAAAAATTACAGTTGAAAAACGAGAACTTTTGTTTTCGACATTTTTCAGCAGGTGCCTTTTCCCTCGTGATTTCTCTGTTGTTGGTCCTACGCTCTTTTCGCTGCGTTTGCTGAGTTCCTGGGGGTCCAGTTAGTCAGGAAAAGGTCATACAAATCGAATCTGAGACCAAGAATTTTCGGTCGAAAAATGAAGAAAAATTAACGATAAGGGTCATGAAGTAATTGGAATAAGTGATACTTCGGTTCGATTTGCATTCTCATGTGTGATTTCACCTTTATCTTCGATGCCCTCCGCGGTAAACGTTAGTCCAGTGGTCAGTACAACCGGGCTGAAGATATTCGG
Organism: Neodiprion pinetum; assembly: GCF_021155775.2. Classification (NCBI taxonomy): domain Eukaryota; kingdom Metazoa; phylum Arthropoda; class Insecta; order Hymenoptera; family Diprionidae; genus Neodiprion; species Neodiprion pinetum. The sequence continues at coordinate 20,567,141 of NC_060238.1, read as the reverse complement.
CTTATACTATGTGTCTTCGAAAGTTGGGTGTAAACATCAAAATTTGTTTTGTTCCAGTTACGACAGTGCTGTGAAATTACTGGCTTAATTCAGCGCGTGAGATAGCAATGAAATCCAAGAGTATGTCTCATTTCCGGCCGACTTAGCGCAAGTTCAATTTGTCGTCATTGATGTGCGGAAGGGTAAGTTTATTCAAGTCACATCCAAAAATTAGCTCCTTTTCTCTTTAAACTGTTGCTCTTACTTGCGGTTTAAAGTTTATATTCTCGTTCACGGTTAGCAAAAGTGGGATTTTCCAATTCCTTGCGGGCAGAGAATCATCCGATCTAAAAATTTTCTCAGTTACTCAGGATGATTAGAAGCCATGAGCGTTCATGTAACACCGATTTATGAATAAATTATGTCTTGTATGTCGATTGGTATCAGTGAAAATCTGCAAAAAAACTTGTTCGCTAAACGTACGAAACTACGGCGGACGTGAAATCAAAATACTTTTGGGGAATTTCACGTACCGAGAACTTTGAAATACTTTTGCGCCTAATTGAATTTTTTTCTACTACTTAATCCTAATTTCAACCTAAACCAATAATGCTGGTATAAAGTAGTATGTAAATAACACACGAAAATCCGTGCCTCTTATGCAATTAAAGTGGCCTAAATCACATTTATGATGTTATTTGATGAAACATCACTATTTCGCAATTTGATCATTGCTGATTGCAAATTCGTCACGCCTTGTTACAATTCCAGCTTCTCGGTTGTGTAACTATTCATTTCGTTATCAAACACGCCCTTTCCTGTGCATGAATATGTTACATGTATAATACGTATGCATAATACGCATGCGTGTCGGAAATAGTATTTACATGCACACACCTACCGAAATAACTATACAGTGAAACTGTCATCGGGACCTTCCAACTTGATTCGAAATAATGCGCTCACTTTGCGTGGTATTAAGGGAAGCACATAGTGGGCAATCGCAATAAATTATACCGCGTAAGAAGTTTCAATTTTTCATTACATTTTCACGGCTTATATTGTATATCAACATGAGTTTTTGTTTTGAAATTCTGACTGGATTATATATTTTGCTTCGTTGACGTTTCTTGCAATCTGCTTAACGGTTTTCCAGCCACTGTCAATGGATTGGTAGCTCGCATATGAAATGATGTGGGATATTGCATATGTGGTCGTTGAGCCCGCCACTCAAGTGCAAAGATCCACAATTTCCAGAGCCCGCATCATTATTGGGTTCTCCGTCCGCCCATTCGTTGAACCCAGCCCTGGCCAGAGTTTGCCCGTGGATAGTGACGTAGTGGCCCTCCTCGTAAAGGTCGTGGAAGCCGAGACTGACATAATTCGGATTTGGGTTCATTGCCTTGAGCACCGTGACCACTGCATCCCTCTCGGCCAAAGAATTGATGATGGCCAGGTGCCCGCCTTCCTCTTCGCAGGTGATTCGAGCTCGGTTCCACGAAACTGCTTTCAAGTGCAGCTTGTAGCCACCGATGCCCGGAAAGTACCTGCATCACATGACAAAAATTTCATGAACGTTCAAACTCTCTTCGACCAAGCGTCGACGATGACACTCACGTGTAGTCGTTTCTTCTGACAATCGGTGGATTTCGAAGAAGGCAGGTCGGATCTGCGTTTCCAGTTGCTCCTGGAACCGAGACATCGGAAGGCCGTTATCACAGATATAATGTGAATACGCGCTTTCCGCACTGCGTGCGAGAATCACACTGTGAACATGTTCGGGAGATACTCACCGGTTGCTGTACGAGCGAGCACGACGATGATGGGATCCAAGGATGATTGTCCCGCCAGAGTGTAAGTTACGAAGAATAGCAGCGTTTGAATCGCGATTATCCTGACCGCCATGGCTGACGTGTGGATGTACTATTTCCGTTGCAGGCTCAGCGACTTGTTCAATCCTCGCGAATGGAGAAAAAACTGCCGAGTTTCTGCAGCTATGACTTAGGAACGACTGTTCGCTTGATGCCATTTCCGGCATCCCCACACACTGTTCGATTTTATACCAACTCGTTTTGCGTAACCCAAAGGTTATCTTTTCATTCTGACCAGCGATAAATCTTATTGAGGAAATTTATCAGACATTCATTTTTACAGATAAAAACCTGGTTAAGGAAAAAATCTGTTGTTTCGAAGGGAATTACCAAGCACTCCAATTAAATTTGCAATCAATTCTCGTATATCTCCTTAAATTGGCTGGCGAAACACAAAAACCTATTTTGAATTTATTAAATTTTTCGAGTTAATGTATTATATTTATAAGTTTAATGCACATTTACTGTACGGCATTTGAAATTTACTAAACGTACTACCGAATTTACGTGAGACATTTACAAAGAGATACGAATGGTCTGTTGAAATGAAAAATGTATTGTGACGAAAGGATTTGATATCCATAATTTCAAATAACCCATAACTATGATTCGAAAATTACTTGATAGTATGTTAAATGTACTGTACTTATAAAAGTTTTCAACAGTGTTCGGAAATTGTGGGATTTTCTTGTGGATCTACGTAACATGTCCAGGTGTAAACTTTATGTGAAATCCTTAACAGTATATCAGGTTTCAGCAAAGCCCAGAGAACTACTATGTAAATTTCGAAATTAGTGATAAAATTTTCCAATTTGTGACAATCACACCGTCAATTTACAGACAGGTTCTGGAAATTTACTGATTTTCGTTACTGAATGCGTTTGTAAATCGAGTAAACATTGTATTAGTATTATTAGTAATCGCATTTATTAATGTTCATAACAATGTTGGACAACATTGGAATAATCTGTCTCATACGAGTCAATCAATTACAAAATAGAACAAAATCTCGAAAAAAATCCAAAAATACTACTCTAAGAAATAGAACTGCCAGAAAAGATTCAAAATCTCATCCTGCGGATCGCATTCTCGAAGGATAAAATGTATTCTACAATAATCTCTTTGAGGACACGGACTGCTAGAAACTCGACAAACCTAGATGAGGCTGCGGCAATGAGAATACATGAATAAATTTAACGGACGAAGCATACAAGATCGTACACGCGCATTACACAAGGCTAAAGATCGATAAAGGCGTAACAAACTTTCAAACACAAACGCAGCAGGAAAACATCAAGCTGACTACATGGGCAGACAAGTCTAAAACAAACAAGCTCATGAGGTAAGAAAACAGTCAATACTGAAGTTTGGAAAACACGTGAAACAATAGATCTTGGACCGTGGAAGAAAATACTTCGACATTATTACGAACCTAGAATAAAGCTGATCGGAACTAGAATTCAAAACGGAGGATGGACAAGACCGAACAATAATGCGCGAATCGACTGCTGAGTACTGCATGGCCTACCGATGAGTTTCCAAACTTATGTGAAGAGAACAAAGTACTATATATGTGAGAGTATATTACGGCTTTAGATTCAGGTGTATTTATTCGTGAACAAATACGTAAAAACTGAGACGGGTAACAATGTTTAAGAAGAAAAAATTTATTATTTCCATACGTTGCTCAGATATGCATGAGAATGTAATCATGAACACAAGGGGGTGAATAATAAACAAAATTGAATCACGCGAGACGCCTTGAATTTTTGACGGAAATTTCATCGTCTTTGGGAAATGCTGCGAAACATTCTTTTATGCACTATTGCGACGTAATTTTGCGAGCGAAATCGATTGGGCGCAGTCTCAATCGTCTGCAATCAACGCACAAAAAGTTACAGCCAAAAAACGAGAACCTGTGTTTTCGACATTGTTCAGCAGGTGCTTTTTCCTTCGTAATTTTTCTCCTGTTGATCCCACGCTCTTTTCGCTGCGTTTTCTGAGTTCCTGGCGGTCCAATGAGTCCGAAAAGGGTCGTGCAAAACGAATCCGAGACCCAAAATTTTTGGTCGAAAAATGAAGAAAAGGTGAGGCTAACCCCTTTGCATTTGTGGCGAGAGTTTTCGTGATTTTGGAAAGTGCTGGCATAAGCTAATTGCGGCACTATTCGGACGTAATTTTGCGGGAGAAATCGATTGGGTGCAGTCTCAATCGTCTGCGATCAACGCACAGAAAGTTACAGCCAAAAAACGAGAACCTGTGTTTTCGACATTTTTCAGCAGGTGCTTTTTTCTTCGCCATTTCTCTCCTGTTGATCCCACGCTCGTTTCGCTGCGTTTTCTGAGTTCCTGGGTGTCCAATTGTTCAGAAAACGGTCGTTTGAATCAAATCTAAGACCTAAAATTTTTCGGCCAAAAAAAAAGCAAGGCTAACCCCTTTGCATTTTTTGCGAAAATTTTCGCGATTTTTAAAAGTGCCGGAATAAATTCATTGTGGCACTTTTCCGACGTAATTTAGCAAGAAAAGTCGATTGGGCGCAGTCCCAATACGCTGCGATTATTGTATAAAAAGTTACAGCCAAAAAACGGAAACACGTGTTTTCGACATTTTTCAGCAGGTGCTTTTTCCTTCGCCATTTCTCTCCTGTTGATCCCACGCTCTTTTTGCTGCGTTTTCTGAGTTCCTGGGTGTCCAATTGATCAGAAAACGGTCGTTTGGATCAAATCTAGGACCTAAAATTTTTCGGTCAAAAAAAAAGCAAGGCTAACCCCTTTGCATTTTTTGCGAAAATTTTCGCGATTTTCAAAAGTGCCGGAATAAATTCATTGTGGCACTATTTCGACTTAATTTAGCGAGAGAAATCAATTGGGCGCAGTCTCGATACGCTGCGATTATTGTATAAAAAGTTACAGCCAAAAAACGGAAACCTGCGTTTTCGACATTTTTCAGCAGGTGCTTTTTCCTTCGCCATTTCTCTCCTGTTGATCCCACGCTCTTTTTGCTGCGTTTTCTGAGTTCCTGGGTGTCCAATTGATCAGAAAACGGTCGTTTGGATCTAATCTAGGACCCAAAATTTTTCGGTCAAAAAAAAAGCAAGGCTAACCCCTTTGCATTTTTTGCGAAAATTTTCGCGATTTTCAAAAGTGCCGGGATAAATTCATTGTGGCACTATTTCGACGTAATTTAGCGCGAGAAATCGTTTGAGCGCAGTCCCAATACGCTGCGATTATTGTATGAAAAGTTACAGCCAAAAAACGGAAACCTGTGTTTTCGACATTTTTCAGCAGGTGCTTTTTCATTCGCCATTTCTCTCCTGTTGATCCCACGCTCTTTTCGCTGCGTTTTCTGAGTTCCTGGGTGTCCAATTGATCAGAAAACGGTCGTATAAATCAAATCTTGGACCTCAAATTTTTCGGCCAGAAAAAAAGCAAGGCTAACCCCTTTGCATTTTTTGCGAAAATTTTCGCGATATTTAGAAGTGCCGGAATAAATTCATTGTGGCACTATTCCGACGTAATTTAGCGAGAGACATCGATTGGGCGCAGTCCCAATACGCTGCGATTATTGTATACAAAGGTACAGCCCAAAAACGGAAACCTGAGTTTCCGACATTTTTCAGCAGGTGCTTTTTCCTTCGCCATTTCTCTCCTGTTGATCCCACGCTCTTTTTGCTGCGTTTTCTGCGTTCCTGGGTGTCCAATTGATCAGAAAACGGTCGTTTGGATCTAATCTAGGACCCAAAATTTTTCGGACAAAAAAAAAGCAAGGCTAACCCCTTTGCATTTTTTGCGAAAATTTTCGCGATATTTAAAAGTGCCGGAATAAATTCATTGTGGCACTATTCCGACGTAATTTAGCGAGAGAAATCGATTGGGCGCAGTCCCAATACGCTGCGATTATTGTATAAAAAGTTACAGCCAAAAAACGGAAACCTGTGTTTTCGACATTTTCCAGCAGGTGCTTTTTCCTTCGCCATTTCTCTCCTGTTGATCCCACGCTCTTTTTGCTGCGTTTTCTGCGTTCCTGGGTGTCCAATTGATCAGAAAACGGTCGTATGAATCAAATCTTAGACCTCAAGTTTTCGGCCAGAAAAAAAGCAAGGCTAACCCCTTTGCATTTTTTGCGAAAATTTTCGCGATATTTAAAAGTGCCGGAATAAATTCATTGTGGCACTATTCCGACGTAATTTAGCGAGAGAAATCGATTGGGCGCAGTCCCAATACGCTGCGATTATTGTATAAAAAGTTACAGCCAAAAAACGGAAACCTGTGTTTTCGACATTTTCCAGCAGGTGCTTTTTCCTTCGCCATTTCTCTCCTGTTGATCCCACGCTCTTTTCGCTGCGTTTTCTGAGTTCCTGGGTGTCCAATTGATCAGAAAACGGTCGTTTGGATCAAATCTAGGACCTAAAATTTTTCGGTCAAAAAAAAAGCAAGGCTAACCCTTTGCATTTTTTGCGAAAATTTTCGCGATTTTTAAAAGTGCCGGAATAAATTCATTGTGGCACTATTCCGACGTAATTTAGCGAGAGAAATCGATTGGGCGCAGTCCCAATACGCTGCGATTATTGTATAAAAAGTTACAGCCAAAAAACGGAAACCTGTGTTTTCGACATTTTCCAGCAGGTGCTTTTTCCTTCGCCATTTCTCTCCTGTTGATCCCACGCTCTTTTCGCTGCGTTTTCTGAGTTCCTGGGTGTCCAATTGATCAGAAAACGGTCGTTTGGATCAAATCTAGGACCTCAAATTTTTCGGTCAAAAAAAAAGCAAGGCTAACCGCTTTGCATTTTTTGCGAAAATTTTCGCGATTTTAAAAGTGCCGGAATGAATTCATTGTGGCACTATTCCGACGTAATTTAGCGAGAGAAATCGATTGGGCGCAGTCCCAATACGCTGCGATTATTGTATAAAAAGTTACAGCCAAAAAACGGAAACCTGTGTTTTCGACATTTTTCAGCAGGTGCTTTTTCCTTCGCCATTTCTCTCCTGTTGATCCCACGCTCTTTTCGCTGCGGGTTCTGAGTTCCTGGGTGTCCAATTGATCAGAAAACGGTCGTTTGGATCTAATCTAGGACCCAAAATTTTTCGGTCAAAAAAAAAGCAAGGCTAACTTTGCATTTTTTGCGAAAATTTTCGCGATTTTCAAAAGTGCCGGGATAAATTCATTGTGGCACTATTTCGACGTAATTTAGCGCGAGAAATCGTTTGGGCGCAGTCCCAATACGCTGCGATTATTGTATGAAAAGTTACTGCCAAAAAACGGAAACCTGTGTTTTCGACATTTTTCAGCAGGTGCTTTTTCCTTCGCCATTTCTCTCCTGTTGATCCCACGCTCTTTTTGCTGCGTTTTCTGAGTTCCTGGGTGTCCAATTGATCAGAAAACTGTCGTATGAATCAAATCTTAGACCTCAAATTTTTCGGCCAGAAAAAAAGCAAGGCTAACCCCTTTGCATTTTTAGCGAAAATTTTCGCGATTTTTAAAAGTGCCGGAATAAATTCATTGTGGCACTATTCCGACGTAATTTAGCGAGAGAAATCGATTGGGCGCAGTCCCAATACGCTGCGATTATTGTATAAAAAGTTACAGCCAAAAAACGGAAACCTGTATTTTCGACATTTTTCAGCAGGTGCTTTTTCCTCCGCCATTTCTCTCCTGTTGATCCCACGCTCTTTTTGCCGCGTTTTCTAAGTTTCTGGGTGTCCAATTGATCAGAAAACGGTCGTATGAATCAAATCTTAGACCTCAAATTTTTCGGCCAGAAAAAAAGCAAGGCTAACCCCTTTGAATTTTTTGCGAAAATTTTCGCGATTTTCAAAAGTGCCGGGATAAATTCATTGTGGCACTATTCCGACGTAATTTAGCGAGAGAAATCGATTGGGCGCAGTCCCAATACGCTGCGATTATTGTATAACAAGTTACAGCCAAAAAACGGAAACCTGTGTTTTCGACATTTTTCAGCAGGAGCTTTTTCATTCGCCATTTCTCTCCTGTTGATCCCACGCTCTTTTCGCTGCGTTTTCTGAGATCCTGGGTGTCCAATTGATCAGAAAACGGTCGTTTGGATCAAATCTAGGACCTAAAATTTTTCGGTCAAAAAAAAAGCAAGGCTAACCCCTTTGCATTTTTTGCGAAAATTTTCGCGATTTTGAAAAGTGCCGGAATAAATTCATTGTGGCACTATTCCGACGTAATTTAGCGAGAGAAATCGATTGGGCGCAGTCCCAATACGCTGCGATTATTGTATAAAAAGTTACAGCCAAAAAACGGAAACCTGCGTTTTCGACGTTTTTCAGCAGGTGCTTTTTCCTTCGCCATTTCTCTCCTGTTGATCCCACGCTCTTTTCGCTGCGTTTTCTGAGTTCCTGCGTGTCCAATTGATCAGAAAACGGTCGTTTGGATCAAATCTAGGACGTAAAGTTTTTCGGTCAAAAAAAAAGCAAGGCTAACCCCTTTGCATTTTTTGCGAAAATTTTTGCGATTTTTAAAAGTGCCGGAATAAATTCATTGTTGCACTATTCCGACGTAATTTAGCGAGAGACATCGATTGGGCGCAGTCCCAATACGCTGCGATTATTGTATAAAAAGTTACAGCCAAAAAACGGAAACCTGTGTTTTTGACATTCTTCAGCAGGTGCTTTTCCCTTCGCCATTCCTCTCCTGTTGATCCCACGCTTTTTTTGCTGCGTTTTTTGAGTTCCTGGGTGTCCAATTGATCAGAAAACGGTCGTATGAATCAAATCTTAGACCTTTAATTTTCCAGCCAAAAAAAAAGCAAGGCTAACCCCTTTGAATTTTTTGCGAAAATTTTCGCGATTTTTAAAAAAGCCGGAATAAATTCATTGTGGCACTATTCCGACGTAATTTAGCGAGAGAAATCGATTGGGCGCAGTCCCAATACGCTGCGATTATTGTATAAAAAGTTACAGCCAAAAAACGGAAACCTGTGTTTTCGACATTTTTCAGCAGGTGCTTTTTCCTTCGCCATTTCTCTCCTGTTGATCCCACGCTCTTTTTGCTGCGTTTTCTGAGTTCCTGGGTGTCCAATTGATCAGAAAACGGTCGTATGAATCAAATCTTAGACCTCAAATTTTTCGGCCAGAAAAAAAGCAAGGCTAACCCCTTTGCATTTTTAGCGAAAATTTTCGCGATTTTTAAAAGTGCCGGAATAAATTCATCGTGGCACTATTCCGACGTAATATAGCGAGAGAAATCGATTGGGCGCAGTCCCAATACGCTGCGATTATTGTATAAAAAGTTACAGCCAAAAAACGGAAACCTGTGTTTTCGACATTTTTCAGCAGGTTCTTTTTCCTCCGCCATTTCTCTCCTGTTGATCCCACGCTCTTTTTGCCGCGTTTTCTAAGTTCCTGGGTGTCCAATTGATCAGAAAACGGTCGTATGAATCAAATCTTAGACCTCAAATTTTTCGGCCAGAAAAAAAGCAAGGCTAACCCCTTTGAATTTTTTGCGAAAATTTTCGCGATTTTCAAAAGTGCCGGGATAAATTCATTGTGGCACTATTTCGACGTAATTTAGCGCGAGAAATCGTTTTGGCGCAGTCCCAATACGCTGCGATTATTGTATAACAAGTTACAGCCAAAAAACGGAAACCTGTGTTTTCGACATTTTTCAGCAGGTGCTTTTTCCTTCGCCATTTCTCTCCTGTTGAACCCACGCTCTTTTCGCTGCGTTTTCTGAGTTCCTGGGTGTCCAATTGATCAGAAAACGGTCGTTTGGATCAAATCTAGGACCTAAAATTTTTCGGTCAAAAAAAAAGCAAGGCTAACCCCTTTGCATTTTTTGCGGAAATTTTCGCGATTTTGAAAAGTGCCGGAATAAATTCATTGTTGCACTATTCCGACGTAATTTAGCGAGAGACATCGATTGGGCGCAGTCCCAATACGCTGCGATTATTGTATAAAAAGTTACAGCCAAAAAACGGAAACCTGTGTTTTTGACATTTTTCAGCAGGTGCTTTTCCCTTCGCCATTCCTCTCCTGTTGATCCCACGCTTTTTTTGCTGCGTTTTTTGAGTTCCTGGGTGTCCAATTGATCAGAAAACGGTCGTACGAATCAAATCTAGGACCCAAAATTTTTCGGTCAAAAAAAAAGCAAGGCTAACTTTGCATTTTTTGCGAAAATTTTCGCGATTTTCAAAAGTGCCGGGATGAATTCATTGTGGCACTATTTCGACGTAATTTAGCGCGAGAAATCGTTTGGGCGCAGTCCCAATACGCTGCGATTATTGTATGAAAAGTTACAGCCAAAAAACGGAAACCTGTGTTTTCGACATTTTTCAGCAGGTGCTTTTTCCTTCGCCATTTCTCTCCTGTTGATCCCACGCTCTTTTTGCTGCGTTTTCTGAGTTCCTGGGTGTCCAATTGATCAGAAAACGGTCGTATGAATCAAATCTTAGACCTCAAATTTTTCGGCCAGAAAAAAAGCAAGGCTAACCCCTTTGCATTTTTAGCGAAAATTTTCGCGATTTTTAAAAGTGCCGGAATAAATTCATCGTGGCACTATTCCGACGTAATATAGCGAGAGAAATCGATTGGGCGCAGTCCCAATACGCTGCGATTATTGTATAAAAAGTTACAGCCAAAAAACGGAAACCTGTGTTTTCGACATTTTTCAGCAGGTGCTTTTTCCTCCGCCATTTCTCTCCTGTCGATCCCACGCTCTTTTTGCCGCGTTTTCTAAGTTCCTGGGTGTCCAATTGATCAGAAAACGGTCGTATGAATCAAATCTTAGACCTCAAATTTTTCGGCCAGAAAAAAAGCAAGGCTAACCCCTTTGAATTTTTTGCGAAAATTTTCGCGATTTTCAAAAGTGCCGGGATAAATTCATTGTGGCACTATTTCGACGTAATTTAGCGCGAGAAATCGTTTTGGCGCAGTCCCAATACGCTGCGATTATTGTATAACAAGTTACAGCCAAAAAACGGAAACCTGTGTTTTCGACATTTTTCAGCAGGTGCTTTTTCCTTCGCCATTTCTCTCCTGTTGATCCCACGCTCTTTTCGCTGCGTTTTCTGAGTTCCTGGGTGTCCAATTGATCAGAAAACGGTCGTTTGGATTAAATCTAGGACCTAAAATTTTTCGGTCAAAAAAAAAGCAAGGCTAACCCCTTTGCATTTTTTGCGAAAATTTTCGCGATTTTGAAAAGTGCCGGAATAAATTCATTGTGGCACTATTCCGACGTAATTTAGCGAGAGAAATCGATTGGGCGCAGTCCCAATACGCTGCGATTATTGTATAAAAAGTTACAGCCAAAAAACGGAAACCTGCGTTTTCGACGTTTTTCAGCAGGTGCTTTTTCCTTCGCCATTTCTCTCCTGTTGATCCCACGCTCTTTTCGCTGCGTTTTCTGAGTTCCTGCGTGTCCAATTAATCAGAAAACGGTCGTTTGGATCAAATCTAGGTCGTAAAATTTTTCGGTCAAAAAAAAAGCAAGGCTAACCCCTTTGCATTTTTTGCGAAAATTTTTGCGATTTTTAAAAGTGCCGGAATAAATTCATTGTTGCACTATTCCGACGTAATTTAGCGAGAGACATCGATTGGGCGCAGTCCCAATACGCTGCGATTATTGTATAAAAAGTTACAGCCAAAAAACGGAAACCTGTGTTTTTGACATTTTTCAGCAGGTGCTTTTCCCTTCGCCATTCCTCTCCTGTTGATCCCACGCTTTTTTTGCTGCGTTTTTTGAGTTCCTGGGTGTCCAATTAATCAGAAAACGGTCGTATGAATCAAATCTTAGACCTAAAATTTTCCAGCCAAAAAAAAAGCAAGGCTAACCGCTTTGAATTTTTTGCGAAAATTTTCGCAATTTTTAAAAAAGCCGGAATAAATTCATTGTGGCACTATTCCGACGTAATTTAGCGAGAGAAATCGATTGGGCGCAGTCCCAATACGCTGCGATTATTGTATAACAAGTTACGGCCAAAAAACGGAAACCTGTGTTTTCGACATTTTTCAGCAGGTGCTTTTTTCTTCGTCATTTCTCTCCTGTTGATCCCACGCTCTTTTCGCTGCGTTTTCTGAGTTCCTGGGTGTCCAATTGATCAGAAAACGGTCGTTTGGATCAAATCTAGGACCTAAAATTTTTCGGTAAAAAAAAAAGCAAGGCTAACCCCTTTGCATTTTTTGCGAAAATTTTCGCGATTTTGAAAAATGCCGGAATAAATTCATTGTGGCACTATTCCGACGTAATTTAGCGAGAGAAATCGATTGTGCGCAGTCCCAATACGCTGCGATTATTGTATAAAAAGTTACAGCCAAAAAACGGAAACCTGCGTTTTCGACGTTTTTCAGCAGGTGCTTTTTCCTTCGCCATTTCTCTCCTGTTGATCCCACGCTCTTTTCGCTGCGTTTTCTGAGTTCCTGCGTGTCCAATTGATCAGAAAACGGTCGTTTGGATCAAATCTAGGACGTAAAATTTTTCGGTCAAAAAAAAAGCAAGGCTAACCCCTTTGCATTTTTTGCGAAAATTTTTGCGATTTTTAAAAGTGCCGGAATAAATTCATTGTTGCACTATTCCGACGTAATTTAGCGAGAGACATCGATTGGGCGCAGTCCCAATACGCTGCGATTATTGTATAAAAAGTTACAGCCAAAAAACGGAAACCTGTGTTTTTGACATTTTTCAGCAGGTGCTTTTCCCTTCGCCATTCCTCTCCTGTTGATCCCACGCTTTTTTTGCTGCGTTTTTTGAGTTCCTGGGTGTCCAATTGATCAGAAAACGGTCGTATGAATCAAATCTTAGACCTAAAATTTTCCAGCCAAAAAAAAAGCAAGGCTAACCCCTTTGCATTTTTTGCGAAAATTTTCGCGATTTTTAAAAGTGCCGGAATAAATTCATTGTGGCACTATTCCGACGTAATTTAGCGAGAGAAATCGATTGGGCGCAGTCCCAATACGCTGCGATTATTGTATAAAAAGTTACAGCCAAAAAACGGAAACCTGTGTTTTCGACATTTTCCAGCAGGTGCTTTTTCCTTCGCCATTTCTCTTCTGTTGATCCCACGCTCTTTTCGCTGCGTTTTCTGAGTTCCTGGGTGTCCAATTGATCAGAAAACGGTCGTTTGGATCAAATCTAGGACCTCAAATTTTTCGGTCAAAAAAAAAGCAAGGCTAACCGCTTTGCATTTTTTGCGAAAATTTTCGCGATTTTTAAAAGTGCCGGAATAAATTCATTGTGGCACTATTCCGACGTAATTTAGCGAGAGAAATCGATTGTGCGCAGTCCCAATACGCTGCGATTATTGTATAAAAAGTTACAGCCAAAAAACGGAAACCTGTGTTTTCGACATTTTTCAGCAGGTGCTTTTTCCTTCGCCATTTCTCTCCTGTTGATCCCACGCTGCGTTTTCTGAGTTCCTGGGTGTCCAATTGATCAGAAAACGGTCGTTTGGATCAAATCTAGGACCTCAAATTTTTCGGTCAAAAAAAAAGCAAGGCTAACCGCTTTGCATTTTTTGCGAAAATTTTCGCGATTTTTAAAAGTGCCGGAATAAATTCATTGTGGCACTATTCCGACGTAATTTAGCAAGAGAAATCGATTGTGCGCAGTCCCAATACGCTGCGATTATTGTATAAAAAGTTACAGCCAAAAAACGGAAACCTGTGTTTTCGACATTTTTCAGCAGGTGCTTTTTCCTTCGCCATTCCTCTCCTGTTGATCCCACGCTCTTTTCGCTGCGTTTTCTGAGTTCCTGGGTGTCCAATTGATCAGAAAACGGTCGTTTGGATCTAATCTAGGACCCAAAATTTTTCGGTCAAAAAAAAAGCAAGGCTAACTTTGCATTTTTTGCGAAAATTTTCGCGATTTTCAAAAGTGCCGGGATGAATTCATTGTGGCACTATTTCGACGTAATTTAGCGCGAGAAATCGTTTGGGCGCAGTCCCAATACGCTGCGATTATTGTATGAAAAGTTACAGCCAAAAAACGGAAACCTGTGTTTTCGACATTTTTCAGCAGGTGCTTTTTCCTTCGCCATTTCTCTCCTGTTGATCCCACGCTCTTTTTGCTGCGTTTTCTGAGTTCCTGGGTGTCCAATTGATCAGAAAACGGTCGTTTGGATCAAATCTAGGACCTCAAATTTTTCGGTCAAAAAAAAAGCAAGGCTAACCGCTTTGCATTTTTTGCGAAAATTTTCGCGATTTTGAAAAGTGCCGGACTAAATTCATTGTGGCACTATTCCGACGTAATTTAGCGAGAGAAATCGATTGGGCGCAGTCCCAATACGCTGCGATTATTGTATAAAAAGTTACAGCCAAAAAACGGAAACCTGTGTTTTCGACATTTTTCAGCAGGTGCTTTTTCCTCCGCCATTTCTCTCCTGTTGATCCCACGCTCTTTTTGCCGCGTTTTCTAAGTTCCTGGGTGTCCAATTGATCAGAAAACGGTCGTATGAATCAAATCTTAGACCTCAAATTTTTCGGCCAGAAAAAAAGCAAGGCTAACCCCTTTGAATTTTTTGCGAAAATTTTCGCGATTTTCAAAAGTGCCGGGATAAATTCATTGTGGCACTATTTCGACGTAATTTAGCGCGAGAAATCGTTTTGGCGCAGTCCCAATACGCTGCGATTATTGTATAACAAGTTACAGCCAAAAAACGGAAACCTGTGTTTTCGACATTTTTCAGCAGGTGCTTTTTCCTTCGCCATTTCTCTCCTGTTGAACCCACGCTCTTTTCGCTGCGTTTTCTGAGTTCCTGGGTGTCCAATTGATCAGAAAACGGTCGTTTGGATCAAATCTAGGACCTAAAATTTTTCGGTCAAAAAAAAAGCAAGGCTAACCCCTTTGCATTTTTTGCGGAAATTTTCGCGATTTTGAAAAGTGCCGGAATAAATTCATTGTTGCACTATTCCGACGTAATTTAGCGAGAGACATCGATTGGGCGCAGTCCCAATACGCTGCGATTATTGTATAAAAAGTTACAGCCAAAAAACGGAAACCTGCGTTTTCGACGTTTTTCAGCAGGTGCTTTTTCCTTCGCCATTTCTCTCCTGTTGATCCCACGCTCTTTTCGCTGCGTTTTCTGAGTTCCTGCGTGTCCAATTGATCAGAAAACGGTCGTTTGGATCAAATCTAGGACCTAAAATTTTTCGGTCAAAAAAAAAGCTAGGCTAACCCCTTTGCATTTTTTGCGAAAATTTTTGCGATTTTTAAAAGTGCCGGAATAAATTCATTGTTGCACTATTCCGACGTAATTTAGCGAGAGACATCGATTGGGCGCAGTCCCAATACGCTGCGATTATTGTATAAAAAGTTACAGCCAAAAAACGGAAACCTGTGTTTTTGACATTTTTCAGCAGGTGCTTTTCCCTTCGCCATTCCTCTCCTGTTGATCCCACGCTTTTTTTGCTGCGTTTTTTGAGTTCCTGGGTGTCCAATTGATCAGAAAACGGTCGTATGAATCAAATCTTAGACCTAAAATTTTCCAGCCAGAAAAAAAGCAAGGCTAACCCCTTTGCATTTTTTGCGAAAATTTTCGCGATTTTTAAAAGTGCCGGAATCAATTCATTGTGGCACTATTCCGACGTAATTTAGCGAGAGAAATCGATTGGGCGCAGTCCCAATACGCTGCGATTATTGTATAAAAAGTTACAGCCAAAAAACGGAAACCTGTGTTTTCGACATTTTCCAGCAGGTGCTTTTTCCTTCGCCATTTCTCTCCTGTTGATCCCACGCTCTTTTCGCTGCGTTTTCTGAGTTCCTGGGTGTCCAATTGATCAGAAAACGGTCGTTTGGATCAAGTCGAGGACCTAAGATTTTTCGGTCAAAAAAAAAGCAAGGCTACCCCCTTTGCATTTTTAGCGAAAATTTTCGCGATTTTTAAAAGTGCCGGAATAAATTCATCGTGGCACTATTCCGACGTAATATAGCGAGAGAAATCGATTGGGCGCAGTCCCAATACGCTGCGATTATTGTATAAAAAGTTACAGCCAAAAAACGGAAACCTGTGTTTTCGACATTTTTCAGCAGGTTCTTTTTCCTCCGCCATTTCTCTCCTGTTGATCCCACGCTCTTTTTGCCGCGTTTTCTAAGTTCCTGGGTGTCCAATTGATCAGAAAACGGTCGTATGAATCAAATCTTAGACCTCAAATTTTTCGGCCAGAAAAAAAGCAAGGCTAACCCCTTTGAATTTTTTGCGAAAATTTTCGCGATTTTCAAAAGTGCCGGGATAAATTCATTGTGGCACTATTTCGACGTAATTTAGCGCGAGAAATCGTTTTGGCGCAGTCCCAATACGCTGCGATTATTGTATAACAAGTTACAGCCAAAAAACGGAAACCTGTGTTTTCGACATTTTTCAGCAGGTGCTTTTTCCTTCGCCATTTCTCTCCTGTTGAACCCACGCTCTTTTCGCTGCGTTTTCTGAGTTCCTGGGTGTCCAATTGATCAGAAAACGGTCGTTTGGATCAAATCTAGGACCTAAAATTTTTCGGTCAAAAAAAAAGCAAGGCTAACCCCTTTGCATTTTTTGCGGAAATTTTCGCGATTTTGAAAAGTGCCGGAATAAATTCATTGTTGCACTATTCCGACGTAATTTAGCGAGAGACATCGATTGGGCGCAGTCCCAATACGCTGCGATTATTGTATAAAAAGTTACAGCCAAAAAACGGAAACCTGTGTTTTTGACATTTTTCAGCAGGTGCTTTTCCCTTCGCCATTCCTCTCCTGTTGATCCCACGCTTTTTTTGCTGCGTTTTTTGAGTTCCTGGGTGTCCAATTGATCAGAAAACGGTCGTACGAATCAAATCTAGGACCCAAAATTTTTCGGTCAAAAAAAAAGCAAGGCTAACTTTGCATTTTTTGCGAAAATTTTCGCGATTTTCAAAAGTGCCGGGATGAATTCATTGTGGCACTATTTCGACGTAATTTAGCGCGAGAAATCGTTTGGGCGCAGTCCCAATACGCTGCGATTATTGTATGAAAAGTTACAGCCAAAAAACGGAAACCTGTGTTTTCGACATTTTTCAGCAGGTGCTTTTTCCTTCGCCATTTCTCTCCTGTTGATCCCACGCTCTTTTTGCTGCGTTTTCTGAGTTCCTGGGTGTCCAATTGATCAGAAAACGGTCGTATGAATCAAATCTTAGACCTCAAATTTTTCGGCCAGAAAAAAAGCAAGGCTAACCCCTTTGCATTTTTAGCGAAAATTTTTCGCGATTTTTAAAAGTGCCGGAATAAATTCATCGTGGCACTATTCCGACGTAATATAGCGAGAGAAATCGATTGGGCGCAGTCCCAATACGCTGCGATTATTGTATAAAAAGTTACAGCCAAAAAACGGAAACCTGTGTTTTCGACATTTTTCAGCAGGTGCTTTTTCCTCCGCCATTTCTCTCCTGTCGATCCCACGCTCTTTTTGCCGCGTTTTCTAAGTTCCTGGGTGTCCAATTGATCAGAAAACGGTCGTATGAATCAAATCTTAGACCTCAAATTTTTCGGCCAGAAAAAAAGCAAGGCTAACCCCTTTGAATTTTTTGCGAAAATTTTCGCGATTTTCAAAAGTGCCGGGATAAATTCATTGTGGCACTATTTCGACGTAATTTAGCGCGAGAAATCGTTTTGGCGCAGTCCCAATACGCTGCGATTATTGTATAACAAGTTACAGCCAAAAAACGGAAACCTGTGTTTTCGACATTTTTCAGCAGGTGCTTTTTCCTTCGCCATTTCTCTCCTGTTGAACCCACGCTCTTTTCGCTGCGTTTTCTGAGTTCCTGGGTGTCCAATTGATCAGAAAACGGTCGTTTGGATCAAATCTAGGACCTAAAATTTTTCGGTCAAAAAAAAAGCAAGGCTAACCCCTTTGCATTTTTTGCGAAAATTTTCGCGATTTTGAAAAGTGCCGGAATAAATTCATTGTTGCACTATTCCGACGTAATTTAGCGAGAGACATCGATTGGGCGCAGTCCCAATACGCTGCGATTATTGTATAAAAAGTTACAGCCAAAAAACGGAAACCTGTGTTTTTGACATTTTTCAGCAGGTGCTTTTCCCTTCGCCATTCCTCTCCTGTTGATCCCACGCTTTTTTTGCTGCGTTTTTTGAGTTCCTGGGTGTCCAATTGATCAGAAAACGGTCGTATGAATCAAATCTTAGACCTAAAATTTTCCAGCCAAAAAAAAAGCAAGGCTAACCCCTTTGAATTTTTTGCGAAAATTTTCGCAATTTTTAAAAAAGCCGGAATAAATTCATTGTGGCACTATTCCGACGTAATTCAGCGAGAGAAATCGATTGGGCGCAGTCCCAATACGCTGCGATTATTGTATAAAAAGTTACAGCCAAAAAACGGAAACCTGTGTTTTCGACATTTTTCAGCAGGTGCTTTTTCCTTCGCCATTTCTCTCCTGTTGATCCCACGCTCTTTTCGCTGCGTTTTCTGAGTTCCTGGGTGTCCAATTGATCAGAAAACGGTCGTTTGGATTAAATCTAGGACCTAAAATTTTTCGGTCAAAAAAAAAGCAAGGCTAACCCCTTTGCATTTTTTGCGAAAATTTTCGCGATTTTGAAAAGTGCCGGAATAAATTCATTGTGGCACTATTCCGACGTAATTTAGCGAGAGAAATCGATTGGGCGCAGTCCCAATACGCTGCGATTATTGTATAAAAAGTTACAGCCAAAAAACGGAAACCTGCGTTTTCGACGTTTTTCAGCAGGTGCTTTTTCCTTCGCCATTTCTCTCCTGTTGATCCCACGCTCTTTTCGCTGCGTTTTCTGAGTTCCTGCGTGTCCAATTAATCAGAAAACGGTCGTTTGGATCAAATCTAGGTCGTAAAATTTTTCGGTCAAAAAAAAAGCAAGGCTAACCCCTTTGCATTTTTTGCGAAAATTTTTGCGATTTTTAAAAGTGCCGGAATAAATTCATTGTTGCACTATTCCGACGTAATTTAGCGAGAGACATCGATTGGGCGCAGTCCCAATACGCTGCGATTATTGTATAAAAAGTTACAGCCAAAAAACGGAAACCTGTGTTTTTGACATTTTTCAGCAGGTGCTTTTCCCTTCGCCATTCCTCCCCTGTTGATCCCACGCTTTTTTTGCTGCGTTTTTTGAGTTCCTGGGTGTCCAATTAATCAGAAAACGGTCGTATGAATCAAATCTTCGACCTAAAATTTTCCAGCCAAAAAAAAAGCAAGGCTAACCGCTTTGAATTTTTTGCGAAGATTTTCGCAATTTTTAAAAAAGCCGGAATAAATTCATTGTGGCACTATTCCGACGTAATTTAGCGAGAGAAATCGATTGGGCGCAGTCCCAATACGCTGCGATTATTGTATAACAAGTTACAGCCAAAAAACGGAAACCTGTGTTTTCGACATTTTTCAGCAGGTGCTTTTTTCTTCGTCATTTCTCTCCTGTTGATCCCACGCTCTTTTCGCTGCGTTTTCTGAGTTCCTGGGTGTCCAATTGATCAGAAAACGGTCGTTTGGATCAAATCTAGGACCTAAAATTTTTCGGTAAAAAAAAAAGCAAGGCTAACCCCTTTGCATTTTTTGCGAAAATTTTCGCGATTTTGAAAAATGCCGGAATAAATTCATTGTGGCACTATTCCGACGTAATTTAGCGAGAGAAATCGATTGTGCGCAGTCCCAATACGCTGCGATTATTGTATAAAAAGTTACAGCCAAAAAACGGAAACCTGCGTTTTCGACGTTTTTCAGCAGGTGCTTTTTCCTTCGCCATTTCTCTCCTGTTGATCCCACGCTCTTTTCGCTGCGTTTTCTGAGTTCCTGCGTGTCCAATTGATCAGAAAACGGTCGTTTGGATCAAATCTAGGACGTAAAATTTTTCGGTCAAAAAAAAAGCAAGGCTAACCCCTTTGCATTTTTTGCGAAAATTTTTGCGATTTTTAAAAGTGCCGGAATAAATTCATTGTTGCACTATTCCGACGTAATTTAGCGAGAGACATCGATTGGGCGCAGTCCCAATACGCTGCGATTATTGTATAAAAAGTTACAGCCAAAAAACGGAAACCTGTGTTTTTGACATTTTTCAGCAGGTGCTTTTCCCTTCGCCATTCCTCTCCTGTTGATCCCACGCTTTTTTTGCTGCGTTTTTTGAGTTCCTGGGTGTCCAATTGATCAGAAAACGGTCGTATGAATCAAATCTTAGACCTAAAATTTTCCAGCCAAAAAAAAAGCAAGGCTAACCCCTTTGCATTTTTTGCGAAAATTTTCGCGATTTTTAAAAGTGCCGGAATAAATTCATTGTGGCACTATTCCGACGTAATTTAGCAAGAGAAATCGATTGTGCGCAGTCCCAATACGCTGCGATTATTGTATAAAAAGTTACAGCCAAAAAACGGAAACCTGTGTTTTCGACATTTTCCAGCAGGTGCTTTTTCCTTCGCCATTTCTCTTCTGTTGATCCCACGCTCTTTTCGCTGCGTTTTCTGAGTTCCTGGGTGTCCAATTGATCAGAAAACGGTCGTTTGGATCAAATCTAGGACCTCAAATTTTTCGGTCAAAAAAAAAGCAAGGCTAACCGCTTTGCATTTTTTGCGAAAATTTTCGCGATTTTTAAAAGTGCCGGAATAAATTCATTGTGGCACTATTCCGACGTAATTTAGCGAGAGAAATCGATTGTGCGCAGTCCCAATACGCTGCGATTATTGTATAAAAAGTTACAGCCAAAAAACGGAAACCTGTGTTTTCGACATTTTTCAGCAGGTGCTTTTTCCTTCGCCATTTCTCTCCTGTTGATCCCACGCTGCGTTTTCTGAGTTCCTGGGTGTCCAATTGATCAGAAAACGGTCGTTTGGATCAAATCTAGGACCTCAAATTTTTCGGTCAAAAAAAAAGCTAGGCTAACCGCTTTGCATTTTTTGCGAAAATTTTCGCGATTTTTAAAAGTGCCGGAATAAATTCATTGTGGCACTATTCCGACGTAATTTAGCAAGAGAAATCGATTGTGCGCAGTCCCAATACGCTGCGATTATTGTATAAAAAGTTACAGCCAAAAAACGGAAACCTGTGTTTTCGACATTTTTCAGCAGGTGCTTTTTCCTTCGCCATTTCTCTCCTGTTGATCCCACGCTCTTTTCGCTGCGTTTTCTGAGTTCCTGGGTGTCCAATTGATCAGAAAACGGTCGTTTGGATCTAATCTAGGACCCAAAATTTTTCGGTCAAAAAAAAAGCAAGGCTAACTTTGCATTTTTTGCGAAAATTTTCGCGATTTTCAAAAGTGCCGGGATGAATTCATTGTGGCACTATTTCGACGTAATTTAGCGCGAGAAATCGTTTGGGCGCAGTCCCAATACGCTGCGATTATTGTATGAAAAGTTACAGCCAAAAAACGGAAACCTGTGTTTT
This sequence comes from Neodiprion pinetum, assembly GCF_021155775.2. NCBI lineage: Eukaryota > Metazoa > Arthropoda > Insecta > Hymenoptera > Diprionidae > Neodiprion > Neodiprion pinetum. The sequence goes on along the minus strand of NC_060238.1, from coordinate 20,545,975 downwards.
CGACATTTTTCAGCAGGTGCTTTTTCCTTCGCCATTTCTCTCCTGTTGATCCCACGCTCTTTTTGCTGCGTTTTCTGAGTTCCTGGGTGTCCAATTGATCAGAAAACGGTCGTTTGGATCAAATCTAGGACCTCAAATTTTTCGGTCAAAAAAAAAGCAAGGCTAACCGCTTTGCATTTTTTGCGAAAATTTTCGCGATTTTGAAAAGTGCCGGAATAAATTCATTGTGGCACTATTCCGACGTAATTTAGCGAGAGAAATCGATTGGGCGCAGTCCCAATACGCTGCGATTATTGTATAAAAAGTTACAGCCAAAAAACGGAAACCTGTGTTTTCGACATTTTTCAGCAGGTGCTTTTTCCTCCGCCATTTCTCTCCTGTTGATCCCACGCTCTTTTTGCCGCGTTTTCTAAGTTCCTGGGTGTCCAATTGATCAGAAAACGGTCGTATGAATCAAATCTTAGACCTCAAATTTTTCGGCCAGAAAAAAAGCAAGGCTAACCCCTTTGAATTTTTTGCGAAAATTTTCGCGATTTTCAAAAGTGCCGGGATAAATTCATTGTGGCACTATTTCGACGTAATTTAGCGCGAGAAATCGTTTTGGCGCAGTCCCAATACGCTGCGATTATTGTATAACAAGTTACAGCCAAAAAACGGAAACCTGTGTTTTCGACATTTTTCAGCAGGTGCTTTTTCCTTCGCCATTTCTCTCCTGTTGAACCCACGCTCTTTTCGCTGCGTTTTCTGAGTTCCTGGGTGTCCAATTGATCAGAAAACGGTCGTTTGGATCAAATCTAGGACCTAAAATTTTTCGGTCAAAAAAAAAGCAAGGCTAACCCCTTTGCATTTTTTGCGGAAATTTTCGCGATTTTGAAAAGTGCCGGAATAAATTCATTGTTGCACTATTCCGACGTAATTTAGCGAGAGACATCGATTGGGCGCAGTCCCAATACGCTGCGATTATTGTATAAAAAGTTACAGCCAAAAAACGGAAACCTGCGTTTTCGACGTTTTTCAGCAGGTGCTTTTTCCTTCGCCATTTCTCTCCTGTTGATCCCACGCTCTTTTCGCTGCGTTTTCTGAGTTCCTGCGTGTCCAATTGATCAGAAAACGGTCGTTTGGATCAAATCTAGGACCTAAAATTTTTCGGTCAAAAAAAAAGCTAGGCTAACCCCTTTGCATTTTTTGCGAAAATTTTTGCGATTTTTAAAAGTGCCGGAATAAATTCATTGTTGCACTATTCCGACGTAATTTAGCGAGAGACATCGATTGGGCGCAGTCCCAATACGCTGCGATTATTGTATAAAAAGTTACAGCCAAAAAACGGAAACCTGTGTTTTTGACATTTTTCAGCAGGTGCTTTTCCCTTCGCCATTCCTCTCCTGTTGATCCCACGCTTTTTTTGCTGCGTTTTTTGAGTTCCTGGGTGTCCAATTGATCAGAAAACGGTCGTATGAATCAAATCTTAGACCTAAAATTTTCCAGCCAGAAAAAAAGCAAGGCTAACCCCTTTGCATTTTTTGCGAAAATTTTCGCGATTTTTAAAAGTGCCGGAATCAATTCATTGTGGCACTATTCCGACGTAATTTAGCGAGAGAAATCGATTGGGCGCAGTCCCAATACGCTGCGATTATTGTATAAAAAGTTACAGCCAAAAAACGGAAACCTGTGTTTTCGACATTTTCCAGCAGGTGCTTTTTCCTTCGCCATTTCTCTCCTGTTGATCCCACGCTCTTTTCGCTGCGTTTTCTGAGTTCCTGGGTGTCCAATTGATCAGAAAACGGTCGTTTGGATCAAGTCGAGGACCTAAGATTTTTCGGTCAAAAAAAAAGCAAGGCTACCCCCTTTGCATTTTTTGCGAAAATTTTCGCGATTTTTAAAAGTGCCGGAATAAATTCATTGTGGCACTATTCCGACGTAATTTAGCGAGAGAAATCGATTGAGCGCAGTCCTAATACGCTGCGATTATTGTATAACAAGTTACAGCCAAAAAACGGACACCTGTGTTTTCGACATTTTTCAGCAGGTGCTTTTTCATTCGCCATTTCTCTCCTGTTGATCCCACGCTCTTTTCGCTGCGTTTTCTGAGTTCCTGGGTGTCCAATTGATCAGAAAACGGTCGTTTGGATCAAATCTAGGACCTGAAATCTTTCGGTCAAAAAAAAAGCAAGGCTAACCCCTTTGCATTTTTTGCGAAAATTTTCGCGATTTTTAAAAGTGCCGGAATTAATTCATTGTGGCACTATTCCGACGTAATTCAGCGAGAGAAATCGATTGGGCGCAGTCCCAATACGCTGCGATTATTGTATAAAAAGTTACAGCCAAAAAACGGAAACCTGCGTTTTCGACGTTTTTCAGCAGGTGCTTTTTCCTTCGCCATTTCTCTCCTGTTGATCCCACGCTCTTTTCGCTGCGTTTTCTGAGTTCCTGGGTGTCCAATTGATCAGAAAACGGTCGTTTGGATTAAATCTAGGACGTAAAATTTTTTGGTCAAAAAAAAAGCAAGGCTAACCCCTTTGCATTTTTTGCGAAAATTTTTGCGATTTTTAAAAGTGCCGGAATAAATTCATTGTTGCACTATTCCGACGTAATTTAGCGAGAGACATCGATCGGGCGCAGTCCCAATACGCTGCGATTATTGTATAAAAAGTTACAGCCAAAAAACGGAAACCCGAGTTTTCGACATTTTTCAGCAGGTGCTTATTCCTTCGCCATTTCTCTCCTGTTGATCCCACGCTCTTTTTGCTGCGTTTTCTGAGTTCCTGGGTGTCCAATTGACCAGAAAACGGTCGTATGAATCAAATCTTAGACCTAAAATTTTTCGGCCAAAAAAAAAGCAAGGCTAACCCCTTTGCATTTTTTGCAAAAATTTTCGCGATTTTCAAAAGTGCCGGAATAAATTCATTATGGCACTGTTCCGACGTAATTTAGCAAGAGAAATCGATTGGGCGCAGTCCCAATACGCTGCGATTATTGTATAAAAAGTTACGGCCAAAAAACGGACACCTGTGTTTTCGACATTTTTCAGCAGGTGCTTTTTTCTTCGCCATTTCTTTCCTGTTGATCCCACGCTCTTTTTGCTGCGTTTTCTGAGTTCCTGGGTGTCCAATTGACCAGAAAACGGTCGTATGAATCAAATCTTAGACCTAAAATTTTTCGGCCAAAAAAAAAGCAAGGCTAACCCCTTTGCATTTTTTGCAAAAATTTTCGCGATTTTCAAAAGTGCCGGAATAAATTCATTGTGGCACTATTCCGACATAATTCAGCGAGAGAAATCGATTGGGCGCAGTCCCAATACGCTGCGATTATTGTATAAAAAGTTACAGCCAAAAAACGGAAACCTGTGTTTTCGACATTTTTCAGCAAGTGCTTTTTCCTTCGCCATTTCTCTCCTGTTGATCCCACGCTCTTTTCGCTGCGTTTTCTGAGTTCCTGGGTGTCCAATTGATCAGAAAACGGTCGTTTGGATCAAATCTAGGACCTGAAATTTTTCGGTCAAAAAAAAAGCAAGGCTACCCCCTTTGCATTTTTTGCGAAAATTTTCGCGATTTTTAAAAGTGCCGGAATAAATTCATTGTGGCACTATTCCGACGTAATTTAGCGAGAGAAATCGATTGAGCGCAGTCCTAATACGCTGCGATTATTGTATAAAAAGTTACAGCCAAAAAACGGACACCTGTGTTTTCGACATTTTTCAGCAGGTGCTTTTTCCTTCGCCATTTCTCTCCTGTTGATTCCACGCTCTTTTCGCTGCGTTTTCTGAGTTCCTGGGTGTCCAATTGATCAGAAAACGGTCGTTTGGATCAAGTCTAGGACCTAAAATTTTTCGGTCAAAAAAAGAGCAAGGCTAACCCCTTTGCATTTTTTGCGAAAATTTTCGCGATTTTCAAAAGTGCCGGAATAAATTCATTGTGGCACTATTCCGACGTAATTTAGCGAGAAACATCGATTGGGCGCAGTCCCAATACGCTGCGATTATTGTATAAAAAGTTACAGCCAAAAAACGGAAACCTGTGTTTTCGACATTTTTCAGCAGGTGCTTTTTCATTCGCCATTTCTCTCCTGTTGATCCCACGCTCTTTTCGCTGCGTTTTCTGAGTTCCTGGGTGTCCAATTGATCAGAAAACGGTCGTTTGGATCAAATCTAGGACCTGAAATCTTTCGGTCAAAAAAAAAGCAAGGCTAACCCCTTTGCATTTTTTGCGAAAATTTTCGCGATTTTTAAAAGTGCCGGAATTAATTCATTGTGGCACTATTCCGACGTAATTCAGCGAGAGAAATCGATTGGGCGCAGTCCCAATACGCTGCGATTATTGTATAAAAAGTTACAGCCAAAAAACGGAAACCTGCGTTTTCGACGTTTTTCAGCAGGTGCTTTTTCCTTCGCCATTTCTCTCCTGTTGATCCCACGCTCTTTTCGCTGCGTTTTCTGAGTTCCTGGGTGTCCAATTGATCAGAAAACGGTCGTTTGGATTAAATCTAGGACGTAAAATTTTTCGGTCAAAAAAAAAGCAAGGCTAACCCCTTTGCATTTTTTGCGAAAATTTTTGCGATTTTTAAAAGTGCCGGAATAAATTCATTGTTGCACTATTCCGACATAATTTAGCGAGAGAAATCGATTGGGCGCAGTCCCAATACGCTGCGATTATTGTATATAAAGTTACAGCCAAAAAACGGAAACCTGTGTTTTCGACATTTTTCAGCAGGTGCTTTTTTCTTCGCCATTTCTCTCCTGTTGATCCCACGCTCTTTTTGCTGCGTTTTCTGAGTTCTCTGCTTCTACGTGGCTACAATCACCGCCCAAAAATCTACCAACGCTTCAACGTGCCGTCGAAAATATCGAGGATCCACTGTACAGATACTTTGAGAGGAAAGGTTATAGCGGAGCTAAATCAATGCAAGATGTCATTCACGATCTTGTAGACGTTGTACTGATTTGCCAGGTACGCGGGGTAACATTGAATAATATAGATATTTACGCAATACACTATTGCGAATAATTTTCGTATTTCAGCAATGGATAATACAGAGTCAAAGAAATTTCACCAGCGATTGGAATGTTACAGGGTGAAAAGAAGCAGACAAATTATCACCGAACAATGCTATCCGAGTAAGTAAAAGGAATTTTACCGGGCGAATGGGGACGCTACATCGTTCCTAGAGGCTGCACAGTCATTCAATGGATTACAGATTTTAATCACAGAGTCAAAATAAAATGATGAAATAGGAAAGGATTTTTTTACAGCTCGCAACTATTCCGATGAAGATTTCTTAAGTGGACTGAAACTAATCATAATCCGGGAAGTTTGTAACATCTGTCAATTTCTCTTCCAGCAATTCCTGAATTGTACGAGAAATTTCCTAAAGAGAACGGCACGAGAACTTCTCGCAGAAAAATGTTATTGTCATTTTGGGTAATTATTTTTGCAGACCTTCCCAGTCTGGCTCGGTGGTCTACTAAACCCAGAAGCGTACATCACTGCGACACGCCAGTGCATGGCACAGGCAAACAGTTGGTCGCTGGAAGAGCTTCAGCTCGATGTGACAATCGGTGTTAATGTTAATGTTAATACTTTAACTCGTGAAAATCAGAGGAGAGGAAGGGACGTTACTCGCTCATAGATGCTATAAATTGCAACGAAAGCACGTACCTCGAAATTCGATTTTTATTTATTTATATGCTTGTATGGGTTTCCAGCTTACTCCAGGCTCAACGCTTTTAGTTTTATGTACTAATTGTTATCCGACCGCACATGAATATATATAATTATGAAGAGGCATTGTATTGATATTGTAGAAGAAAGTTTTTCTACGTATCGCTGATTGTAACTAATGTGATAAATAAACTCTTCATCTTTTCGTTAGTTCTTATGAATTTTTTTCTGATTATGACAATTTTCCGAAAAATGTCGAGGCGTCATCTTTGAAGAGTGAATTTTTATTTTATGTTATACGATACTTTTTATTTTTTTTATTTTTTTGCATTCCTCGTAGTACAGGCGCTAGTTTTGATTAAGTAGACATTATCATCCGGTGGTATAATTACAATCAGCGCGGCCGGTGCAGCTGTTATAAGAATTTTAGAGGGATTGTTTGGAGACGTCACAATAGTGCATGCTATCTATTTATTGCGCATAATTCATTACTATACATGAATAACGATTGATTGTAAATCCGGTATGATTGGTTCAAAATTTACTTCATATTGTATTTAACCATTTCACTTGTAATTACAGACCAAGGGTGACGATCGGATTGGTGTAACATATTGTGTACTGTTATAAGCGAATCAATGGATCGGGTGCTCGCACACGAAAGGACGTGATTCATCGCATCTGTGGTCGTGGAGCTCGCCACTCAAGTGCAAAGATCCACAACTTTCAGAGCCATCCTTATTGGGTTGTCCTTTCGCCCATTCGTCGAACCCAGCCCTGGCCAGAGTTTGCCCGTGGATAGTGACGTGACGGCCCGCCGCGTAAAGATCGTGGAATCCCAGCATGACACAAACCGGATGTGGGTTTACTGCCTTGAGCACCGTCACCACTGCAGCCCTCTCGGCCAAAGAATTGATGATGGCTAGGTGCCCGCCTTCCTTTTCGCAGGTGATTCGAGCTTGGTTCCACAAAAGATTTTCCGAGTGCAGCTTGTAGCCACCGATGCCCGGAAAGTACCTGCATCACATGACACCAAATTTCATCAAAGTTCAAACTCTCTTTGACCAACCATCGACGGTGATACTTACGTGTAGTCGTTTCTTCTGGCAACCGGTGGATTTCGAAGAAGGCAGTTCGGATCTGCGTTTCCAGTTGCTCCTGGAACCGAGACGTCGGAAGGCCGTTATCACAGACATAATGGAAATACGCGCTTTCCGTGTCGCATGCAAGAATCACACTGTGAACTTGTTTGGGAAATACTCACCGGTTGCTGTACGAGTGGGCACGACGACGAAGGAATCGAAGCATGCTTGTTGCCCCAAAGTATATGATACGAGGCACAGCAGCGTTTGAATCGCGATTATTCTGATCGCCATAGCTGACGTGTAAATGTACTATTTCCGTTGCAGGCTCAACGACTTGATCAATCCTCGCGAATGGAGAAAAAACTGCCGAGTTTCTGCAGCCGCGACTTAGGAACGACTGTTCGCTTGATGCGATTTCCAGCATCCCTACACACCCTGTTCGATTTCATACCAACTTGCTTTGAGTAACCCAAAGGTTATCCTTTTATTCTGACCAGCGATAAATCTCATTGTCGAAGTTTCTCAGACATTTGTTTTTCCAGATAAAAACCTGGTTAAGGAAAAAATCTGTTGTTTCGAAGGGAATTACCAAGCACTCTGATTAAATTTGCAATCAATTCTTGTATGTTTCCTTAAATTGGCTGGCGAAACACAAAAACCTATTTTGAATTTATCACATTTTTCGAGTTAATGTATTATATTTATAAATTTAATGCACATTTACTGTACGGCATTTGGAATTTACTAAACGTACTACCGAATTTACGTGAGACATTTACAAAGAGATACGAATGGTCTGTTGGAATGAAAAATGTATTGTGACGAAAGGATTTAATATCCATAATTTCAAATAACCCATAACTATGATTCGGAAATTACTTGATAGTATGTTAAATGTACTGTACTTATGAAAGTTTTCAACAGTGCTCGGAAATTGTGGGATTTTCTTGTGGATCTACGTAACATGTGTAGGTGAAAACTTCATGCGAAATCCTTGACAGTATATCAGATTTCAGCAAAGCCCAGAGAACTACTACGTAAATTTCGAAATTAGTGATAAAATTTCAATTTGTGACAATCACACCGTGAATTTGCAGACAGGTTCCGGAAATTTACTGAATTTCGTTACTGAATGCGTTTGCAAATCGATTAAACATTGTATTAGTATTATTAGTAATCGCATTTACTAATGTTCATAACAATGTTGGACAACATTGTAATAATCTGTCTCATACGAGTCAATCAATTACAGAATGGAACAAAATCTCGAAAAAAATCCAAAAATACTACTCTAAGAAATAGAACTGCTAGATAAGACTCAGAATCTCATCCTACGAATCGCATTATCGAAGGATGAAATGTATTCTACAGAAAATCTCTTTGAGGACACAGACTGCTAGAAACTCGACAAACCTACATAAGGCTGCGGCAATGAAAATACATGAATAAATTTAACGGACGAAGCATACAAGATCGAACACACGCATAACACAAGGCTAAAGATCGATAAAGGTGTACCAAACTTTAAAACACAAACGCAGCAGGAAAGCATCAAGCTGACTACATGGGCAGAAAAGTCTAAGAAGAACAAGCTGATGAGGTAAGAAAACAGTCGATACTGAAGTTTGGAAATACGTGAAATAATAGATGTTGGACCGTGGAAGAAAATACTTCGACATTATTACGAACCTAGAATAAAACTGATCGGAACTAGAAGTCAAAACGGAGGATGGACAACACGAAACGATAATGCGCGAATCGACTGCTGAGTACTGCATGGCCTACGGATAAGTTTCCAAACTTATGTGAAGAGAACAAAGTACTATACATGTGAGAGTATATTACGGCTTTGGATTTGAGTGTATTTATTCGTGAATAAATACGTAAAAACTAAGACGGGTAAGAATGTTCAAGAAAAATAAATTTATTGTCTCCATACATTGCTCAGACATGTATTAGAATGTAATCATGAACACAAGGGGATCAATAATAAACTAACTTGAATCACACGAGCCGCCTTGAATTTTTGACGAAAATTTCATCGTCTTTGGGAAATGCTGCGAAACATTCTTTCATGCACTATTGCGACGTTATTTTGCGAGAAAAATCGATTGGGCACAGTCCCAATCGTCTGCCATCAAGGCGCGAACAGTTACAGCCAATAAATGAGAACCTATGTTTTCGACATTTTTCAGCAGTCGCTCCTTCCTCCGTGATTTCTCTCCTGTCGATCCTACGCTTTTTTCGCGGCGTTTTCTGAGTTCATGGGGGTCCAATTGGTGAGGAACGGGTTATACAATTCGAATCTGAGACCAACAGTTTTTGGTCGAAATTCGGCAAAAAAGTAAGGCCTTTCCATTTTTGCGAAAATTTTCGCGATTCTGAAAAGTGCTGGAATAAATTCTTTTGTGCACTAATCCAACGTAATTTTGCGAGAGAATTAGATTGCTCGCAGTCTTAACACGCTGCGAGCGACCGATCAAGGTTCATCGCTGAAAAACGTCAAAATTTTCTGACTATTTTCCGAGCTGTTAGTTCTTCGCATTTGTAGATGTCTCACTCATATGTTCGACGGTATAATCAGTCCTTTAATCGTCATTGAATTCGATCAATGGAGGGAAAATTGATAGGACGAAACGACGCAAAAAAGCAAGGATCGTCCGTCGAACAATAAAACAAAACTGATGGCCATAGTACATGAAAGTTGTGAACGGTTTTCAAGAAGGTGGGGAAGACAAAATACAAATTCATAGCTGAAAGTTTCAGTCATTCGTTGTGCCTTAATCCTACTCAAGTGATCAGGTTTTAGTATGGAATAATTATACAAGCTGACAAATTCAATTATAGTGAAAGACAAAGAGGAATTTCAAAATATAATTCTACACTGCGAAAGAAATTCATTTATCATATGATGAAGTAAAATAGCAAAAATACTGTATCGGATAGTTATATCCTTATTCATAAGATATAGCCTTTGTTTCGGCTTGCGTACAGGTGCGGCACATACCTGCAGGATACGATATATGATATTGTGTCGTCTGATTGTCTCTACTGTATGTAACCTGGATAAAAATAAATAAAAAATCAACGTTTACCTCATTTTCTTTGCATTGTTTTAACTGTTAGTCGTCGTTATTCTTGATCTGTCTTTCACTTCCCTGAGGTTTCAATTCGTCAAGGTGGTACAAATTGATACTTTGATGTAAAGTTATTCGCTCACAAAATCGTGAGAAAGTAAGGCTAACCCCCTTGAAGTTTTTGTAAATGGATCAAAACTCTAACGACTCTCAATCATACTGGAATTGATTTTCCGAGGCACTATGTCAGCATAATTAAACGATCAAAAGTTTGCAGCATTCAACGGTGAAACCCTCTTAAATTTAATCCTGTGTTACTTCTTCACAATCTTTCTTAATGTCCTTACTACATTCCTGAAATTGAAGTTAGTCAGAAATCGCTTCTTGAAATTCATTTCCCCACAAAATGTGTCAGTTCTAAAGGTATATTTTCAACTGCAACGTCAACTCTCATCAATATTAACGATAAATTTCGAGAATTTCAACAGTCTGGTAACAATCTGCTCTGTTATTTTCCGATAGAAGTCGATTTCTTCAGGTTTCAGGTCACGTTGTCCAAGCACACACAATATCACAGCTAAAATGCCAATCAAACCTTCCCTTATTTCTAAATGCTAGTCACACGACTTTTTATTGTTAAATGTGATTTTTGCAATCTTTGCACGTCAAAGCCTGGGTTCAAGTTCGTGTCAAGCAATCACACGAACAGACCAAGACTATCGTTTCTCATCGGAAACTTGAACTTTTGTGATAGTCTCAACTTAAGTTAAAGTTGATTTAAAAAGTGGTCAACGAGTACAGGAAGTACAGTCATTTGGAAACAGCACAAATATGGAACGATGTAATACCTTCGACGTTCTAGAGATAATTTACGGCACAATTATAATGAATTTGTGTCTACCTAATTATTTTTTTTTACTTTTTTTTTACATAACAATATGATATTCTGTCGTTTCATAAAATACAATACATTTTCATTCGCATGATAAGTATCTTATTCTCACACGAGACAACGATACTCAGGTCTGAATTACATCAACTAATCAAGTTAGGATTTATCGTAGATTGAATTGGAAGAATGAGACATTCTGCGAATATGAAAAGTTGTACAATAGTGTGATAATAAACTCGCCTGTTAAAGTTAATGTTCCTTAAGTATTTTTTTAGCCCGAGTTACTTTACCTCCCAAACCCGCGTCTTTCGGGAATTTTCTTTCCCTTGATCCACATTATTCTGACTCTCGAGCTGATAAGAGTCACTTACGTAAAGTTCTGGTTCATTCCTTTTTTCCTTCTAATTATTTTGAGCTCCTTCTTTTTAACATGTCGTTTTCATGTGACCAACTGTATGCGATAAGAGCATAACGTATCCGTTATCTATTCTCGTTTCTTAAATACGAATTACCCACGTTTCTAACAATTTTTATCAAGTATATGTATTACTGCGAACACGAGGTTGTATATAACTTATGAAACATGTAAAGATTCTTCTTATCACTCACAAGATTCACGCGTCATTTTCCCCTAATCCGCAATATAATAATTTCGACAACTGGTCCTACAGAAATATTCTAGCGTTAGTCAGAATTTTCGAGTATTTTTCAACGCCGCGCAATCCTCAGTCATAAAAATCGTTACCTGTGATTAATTGGAAACTGCATCAACGGATCGATACTTGAAATCAATTCGGGACCTTTTTAAGTGATTGATTCAACATAAACAGTCAAACGACGTTAACATTATACGATGCGTAAACTTTATCAACGCAAAAATTTTTTGCTACGTATGTGGAACAAGATTCGAAACCGAATCGGGACTTCTGTTCAAAGGGTCATCGAAATGCCGCGAAACCTGTACGTCTTATCGTGAACAAGTCGTGTGGTTGAGAACAAAATTTTTGACCTTTGAACTCGAATAAAAGAGACTGGTTTCGCAAATCTTTTCGAATAAAATCACTTGTTCTTCGAGGTCCGTTGCGAAAAAATGGAAAATGTTTTCGCCAAAATTACACACAGCGTTGGAAGAAAGAAGTTTGGACTTTACTTGATGTAGAAACAGTGACACTGAATCGGAAAAAACGATCAGAGTCTTGGGTCATTTGGTTCTGGAGACGACACGATAAATAATGTAGATACGTGTCAATGTACGCATGTGGTCAATCTTCCGAAACAACAAACTAATTAAACTGCCAGTTTCTCAATACCGCTGCTGCCTTCGACAGCGCTGCAAAACCGCATTTAACTGTTTCGTAAAATTTACTAGCTGATCGGTAATCAATGTGTACCATAAATTGAAAACTGCAGCGCGATTAAACCATAAGTGAATGCGTAAGAAATAATTCGAGACCCAAGTGGCAACTTTGAAAATGTGAATATTGGATCAACACCAAGTTAACGAGGATTGTTTTTTATTTTTTTTCTTCGTCTACGCGTAAGTATCATTTTGATATGGGTTTGCGCAAGACAAGAAGAAATGCAAACGTTCTTAGTGCCATAACCGCTGGTAACCTCTTAGATATGATCCTCGTTACTATCTTGCATTCGGACGCAAACAGGAAAACTTACTAACCAGGAAAATGTGTACGACGTACGAGTTTATTTATCAGAAATAGACTTGCGAATTCTTCATTCTCATTCCTTTCCTAACAATACGAAAATCCCAATAATTCATACTACGTAATTCGATGATGGCTGCGATTTCACGACTGAAACAGAAATAACACGAAGTCAGGTCCGCGATAAGTGAAACTAATTATGGATGTGATTTGTCTTACGTTAAAAATATGATTCCTGGTAAAAGTTATAATAACCATAGAGTATGCGTGTCCATAGTAATTACCATCCGGTAAATTCATTCCATAATAACATTAAACGAAGAATGCATTTATATCTAAACGTCCGGACATAAAATCGTGACAAAGAAAGCCGCAAGCACGCGTCGCAAGTTGGGGCGAAGGCATTTATGTTCCGCTGTTCATGCATGAATTAGCTTGCAATTAATTCCGTCGTTTCCTTGAATAATCTTTTTCTCCACAGCTAATTGCGCGTCACTTTTAGTACACTTTTACCATCACCAAACGATTAATTGTTTCATACTATTGGTAAGCTTAAATTATTTGCTATGAAAAAAATTTAGAGCATATACATATTTGAAAATGACTAGAAATCGATCTTTCCCAACGCCAATTTCATTTTTACGCGTCACTATATTGTTATTATTCCGAAAGTTGGAATAACTCCAACAAGAAATTTTGCGCTTGAATCAATTCGACGATTTCAACTGGAATCATTCAAGCAGCCCATAAATCGTTTATCGTTAGCTTCTGCACGCGTTGCGTAATACGTTGTTAATTTAAGGGATGCTAATAAGCTCTGGATAAGCTCAACGACGCATTTGATTGTACCTGGGCAGGTGCTTTAATTAATTCATAATTGTTTTGGTACGTAATCGGTGGTATTCGAACCTGATCGTTCTGCGACTCCACCGAGTTAAGCGTGCGGTCAGTAGAACGAGAGCTATCTGCGCAAGCCAGACGGGCTAACCGAGACTCGTGTCTTTATAATTTACAACAGCCGCTGCGTAATGAACTGGGAAGACTAATTAATTGCTCAGTTATTAGTCCGCTTGTTGCGATGGATAAAGGACGCGATTTCTCTGCCTACAGGAAAATGTACCGTGGCTGTGGCAACTTGCCGTGATAAAGAGGAAAAGAAACCGAAACCTCGGAAGAGGTAAAGCAAATCGAAAAAAATCTGCCAATTCTCATCATAAGTCTGGAGAAGAAAGTAAAACCATAAGCGTCGAACTTCGTAGTTACTTCATTTTTTGCGGAAAAGAAAAGTTTCACCTTCCGATTCCACTAAGATGTTCGAGAAGCAGTTGCTGCACCGATTCTAAACAGTGGCTTTGTGAAATAGTTGGATTAATTGATCGATTTATCGCTGCAATAACGGAATTGCCGGGACTGAAAAGACGATAATATTGGTATTATTATAACCAAAGAATTGGATAGAATTTTTGTCGACGTCCGAATCGAGGAAGCTCGTGCATTCCTGGCCCATTCACCTTATCGCTGTGCGACGTAGTCGAGGGCATATATTATTCGACTTTGGACAAGATATTTCGTTATCCGCAAACTGACTCGCCGGAATTAATTTTCCTACCGACAAAAGTTTTCAACAGCTTCTCCAAAAATGCCGTACGAATCCTTGCATGTGCTGCCTTTGAGTCTCTTCATCCTGATCCCGGTCACGTTCATGATCACGTAAGTATCCACCGAGACTTTAAATGTAACTGATTCTCTCGTTTTTATAAGATTTACTCGAAATATATTGAAAAAAAAAAAAAAAAATGAATGTTTCTCGTCTCAAGAATAATTCAGTCCAGTTAAAATGCGTGAAGAAATTCTGCAGAATATTAAATTCAGCTCGTATGTCAACCAGCCAGCGATAAGTAATCGGACGCTTTCCTTTTGTTTCGAACTCTTGCTGTACCATATTCATGGCGTCATCGCCTCGCAATTCTAATGCAATTATTAATTTTTAAACATTTGTGTCACCTCGATTGATTATCGCCGGCGAACAATAGCGTGGAATTTCATATGACTGGGTGTTCGGTTGAACAATAGATGTTATGGTCAGCTGAAAGGTAAACTGCGTACATGCTATCGAGTATGATCTTGAATCCACGATCCATTTGGAAGACGTAAAGCAGGCGTTGTTGCACGATCGTTGCAAGATCGGTTGAATGGGATTTGACGGATGAAAAATCTGTTATAATAATGGAATAACGAAAAACGATCCATGCAATTTCAAATAGATTTTCAAGACACCGCGTATAACTATCAAACACATGGCGATATCGGTCCGATAGTGAATTGACGATATAGGAGCATCGCGTTCATGTTCTTCACCTTGCCTTGTATTTCGCACTTTCACAATCAATGACACATTAAACGGTGTTGTATTTCAGTTATACTATATCAGTACAATGGGGTCACGTGGTGCCCGGTTTCCCTTACATATCAGAAACCGGTACATTGTCACCCGAGTCCTGCATATTCGCGCAGCTCCTGAACATAGCGGCGTTCCTGCGTAAGTTATAACCGAAGGATGTCCACCCGGCACCCCTCATTTTTTTTATGGACTTGAAGCCGACGATCGGCAAGTAATAACAAGTAGGATAACACCGAACGAATTAACGGTTTGAATTGCAGTTGCCTGCTTCGTCTACATCAGGCATCGACAGGTAGAACAGTGGCGAATTGAACGGGGCGACAACTCCGTGAATCGCTCGACGGTTCTGCTGACGGCATGGAGTGGTTTTCTGTCGTGCTTGGGCCTCGACATCCTGGCGAACTTCCAGGAGGCCCGAGTTGTTGCGGCCCACATGACCGGCGCGATGACATGCTTCACGGCTGGGACCCTTTACTTCGTTCTCCAGGTGAGAGTGAAACTGCATAGATTTGATTGCTTCTTACAATATGGATGTCCAAGGATTCTAGACTCCGCCGATTCCACATTTCAGACTTACTTGAGCCAGAAGATGGTCAACGCATTGAATGGTCAGACCATTGTCTGGGTTCGCGGTGCACTCTCGGCTCTCACAGTAATTCTCACAATCGTAGTCGTCATTCCTGGCTATATATCGACGCTGGAGTTCAAAGGTGAGCGAGTTCTACCCTGAGCGCATTTGGCGAATACAGATTGATTCCAACAATCCCCCTTATCCAGTGAATGTGGAAGCAGGAGTATCTTTACTTTGGCCCGAGAGTGTGCGTTAAAAGTTTTTTTTTTTAATCGGCTTGTCCTAATCCCAACCTTTCTCAACCTCTTCTTGCGGGCATTCCATCACTGTGTGTGATTGTGGTGTTTTCTGATGGTTGATCGATAACGAGCTGATCAATTCTCCTAGGATCCGACTACAAGAAGTGGCAGCCTGAGAATGGCGGGTGGGAATGGCACGTGACCAGCGTGGCTGCCGAATGGATGCTGGCCATCGTATTCTGCGCATTTTTGGTCACCTTCGTTCCAGAGTTTCGGTTGATAAATTTTGAGGCACCTGAAGTCACTGTAAGTGAACGTCACCCGGAGCTCATTGAGTTTACGGTAACGAGTCATCGAAAGATTGTTATTAATTGCAGGTGACTTACCTGGACAATGAAAGACGAAACTCGAAACTGTCCGAGACGCAGGAAACTACGATACAAGAAGTATAAAATATGACAAGTGTAGCTTCCGAAATTTTGTCAACCACCGTAAATTCACCCTCTTAGCAAGGACGGGAACTCTGACCATGACTCTCACATATTCGGAACATCTGCTACAGGTTTCGCTAAAGTGTGGCGAAACTTTTGGTAATCACTGATCTAAGGGTCGAAGATAAGTCACTGAATCGTTGTCGTCTTTTGCGAATAGTCCATGCTGACGCGAGATGGACTCTATAGTACTTAATGATCGATATTCTCAAAGTCACTACGATAAGCAAGTGAAAGACTTGGTCATTCGTCAATGTGATGTTGGTCAATTGACCGAGCCAGTGATCGTGAAAGGTAGAATAAATACCGAATGATTTTTATCTATACACGAAACGAAATTCTTACTTAAGACGAACTGGATTCGTTATATACTGCAAGAATTAGTGAATTATAGTTATTTATACACTAGCACTGCACTGTAACCAATGTCAATATGAAACATTGCAGCAACTATCAAGTATTGTTCAATAAAACATTGCAAGCTGTAATCCCGAAGCGGAATATCCCTGGTGATCAAACGGTTCCTACTCAGCTTGTTGTTTCGATTCTAAAACACGGTTCAATTGCGGTTCGGTAAATGGTGCGGCTGAAAATACCGAGATGACGAATTCTTGCTACAATTTATTGCTACACCTGATTATAGTTTTAATTACTTCGTAAATATTAACATAATAATGATTAGTACCGATTCATCACTGCATTCATTACTCGATTCCGATACTCGTACGTCATTCTGGATAGATTTCAATTCGCAAACGCGGAAGCTGTTGTTTGAATAACAAGTTCGATTAATCGAGTATAATCGATTAATTATTGTTCAAACCCGATTAATCGACCGACTCGATTATTTTTTTATCACAATCTTGGCCTTTGGCCTTTGACCTTTTCTAAGAATAGGCTTCGGTTAATACGTAGGTATGTTCCGGACACATCTTGACTAATCTATGATCAACACCGGTACTGATAGGTCCACACAAATGACACTAAAATTAAGGTTATCGACGGATAGCTAAAGGTGCATCGATTTGCTCCTCCCATTCCGGAAACTATAGTTCAGGAGATATAGGGACATGAGCGTTATTTTCTTGGGGCAAGCCGATGTTTTTGGTGCGGGTAGTGAAAACGGTGGGCATCCATAATAATTAAAGAAAAAAAAATGCATTTTGCAACCAAGGGATTTCTTTTTATACGCCCTTAGCTGCGCAATTAAACTGACGGCTTATTCGACTGTTTTTGTAACATTTAATATGGATCTGAACGGAGCGTGAGAAAAGCGTTAATTTGAAAAAAGTTTTTTGTGATTCGTTAGAAAATAATGGAGTCGATGGCCTGATGTTCGGCAATTTAGCGAGTTCACTGGCGTTCAATACAACGGCTCGACTTCAGTCGCACTTTTCTTGGAAACTGTTTCCGATAAGTGAGTTATTTTTTTTTTTTATCTTCTAATTTGATACTATGCAACGAGGCGAATCGAATTCCGTGACCCAAAATTATAAAATTTATAAAGCAAAGTTGTCGTTAGCGCATTGATGAAATATACATATTTAGTCATGTTTTTCTTTCAAAAGAAAATTTTTTTTTTTTAATGAAAAATAAGTTAAATCTACTTTCTGAATAAAGAGAAGAGATTGTTTTTCAATGTTTCCAGTTACGTTGACGATCGTAATAAGAAATATTACATCAATTGTCGTATCATACGTTGATTGTTCGTAATTGACAATTGCTATGGAAAAAAAAAAAAAAAAAAAAAACGATTATTTAAGAAATTTATTTCTGGTTACTGCGTGCTTGCGTTGGAATTGAAAATACCAAGTTTTCTAGGAAAGAACGTAGCAGCCACTTTCTTTGTCAGCTAGCGAAGTCGAAGGAAGGACGCAGGTATACGAATTTTAAATAGGATCGGGAATTTTGGGCCTCGGGTTCGAAAGAACAGATGCCGATGCAGTCGTGGTTTGGCTTTCAAACAGTTTGCTTCGCCGTAGCTGAGTGTTATAAATAAATCTGTGACTAAAAATTTTCGCATGAGTATCAAACTTCCAACAAAAATAACTCATTTATAGCAAATAGTTAGCGAGAAAAGTACGACTAAAGTCGCGCCGTGTGAATTGAACGCCCGTGTTGCAAATTTTTTTTCACTCGCTTGCCAAACAACAGGTCGTAAACTTTTTTCAAATTGAAGTTTTTTTCACGCTCTTTTCATGTCCGTAATTAAATGTTACAAAAACAGTCGAATAAATGGTCAGTTCAATTTTGCAGCTAAGAGCGTATGAAAAAAAATTCCCTTCGTTGCAAAATTGAATTTAAAGAAAAAAAATAAATATGGATTCCGATATTTTACTGTGAAATTGTGACGTCGGATAACTCTTAGAATTGTAGAGGCCGATGTTTAGCTAATTTGTTTATAAGGCCATAAGTTGTAAACTATTCAACCAACAGAAACCAGCTTCCGCGCGAATTATTTATCTGTGGTAAAAAATAGTTAAATGTGACGGGAAGACGTTATTCTGATAAATACTCACTTTATTATTATACATTTAAAACGACGTAATTAATGGTTTTTCACCAATAACTTTTGATCTAATCAATATTTTTTCAATTCGCTACGTCTAGTAGAAAAGTGTCGAAGTTTTGTTCTGTGCAATTGAAAGGAAAAAAAAAATATACGCGAAAAACGTTAAAATCATAGTTTTCATAAATTTTTAAACAATGTTTCCACGCGATTTCAAAGGGCGGGATTATATAACATATATGTTCATGTACACCATTTTTACAACCCACGACAAAAAAGTTAGCTTACCCCAAGAACTTCGTCACCCAAAGTCGATGTGGGGAATTCAGTAAAATAAATTCTGATGCAGAATTGATGTACCGTACAGAACGTTTTCAACCGCACGTAGCTGTCATTTGGTTTTATCCTCAGGCGATTATTGCAATGCAGAGACTAGCTGCGGAATCACCGGCAAAGTTCTATCTTACCGTCGGTAGATAAGTCTCAAACTGAAACAGATCTTACACACACGTTTGTAGATTTCGGATATCGATTGAACTTGCAACCTCGTTTGAAAAAATCTCTGATCAAAAAATGGTAGCCTATTTTCTTTTCCAACTCCTGGGTAATCGCGATTATGTGTTTGAGATTCGTTGAAGTTCCAGGCCACGGTTGAAACCTCGCTGCATCTTGCGAGAGTTTTTATCGACCGAGTAGAACGAATCTTTGTTACAAAAGTCGACGAAGAGATGCCGGTGCGATGTCAAACCGTCACAATCAATTTATAAATCTAGCCGAGCGATAAACAACCGAGGCGCAATCGCTATTCACGATGTTATTTTTACCTCGTGCGGATGCAGTCGTCGTTTTCATTCCCCGTTTTCGAGTTCCGTCGGTAAATCGACATCTCGGAATATTTTTCACCCTGTCAAACATCGAAAGTATGAAAAGCGCGGGTTTTTTGAACCGGTTTATCGTAAAACCTCCCCAAAGTCCGAGCGAAAACGGCGAGATAAGAGGTGCTAAGTCAGACCGTGGCGTTCGAAATTTCGCTATGCAATTCGCATTTGTCGCGCGTCCGCAGTAGAACTCGCGGTGTTTGGTGCGATGCCAAGTTCGCAGCGCCGCGGTTCCGACATCGATCGTCCTCCGGAGAAAAACCGAGGGCCGTATTATTCGGTCTATAACAACTTCCCACGGCGTTGCAAAACACTACGGAACAACCGTCCCCCAGTCGACACCTCGAGGTATCCAAGTGCCGTGAAGTTTTCGAATAATAAAACTAGGCGACAAAGACCACCGCCCAAAAAAAGATATCGGGTTCAGTCAGTCAGTGATCAGTGTCCTCCCGGTCCGAAGCCGTGATATTCGAGTCATCGGCTTCGCTGCGACGCGACGCTTCGAATCCAGATCAGTGCCTCGTTCTCTGCAACGTTTTTGATTAGTTACAACAGGTGAATATAGACAGGTGTTTGATATCTCGATCACTCACAAGTGCAGTGTAGTGTGTCATCCTAATCCAAAGCTGCGCAACATCGTTGCGCCATTTGGTCTGCGTAATTCGAGCTACTCGACGTACGTACGTACGTCTGTTTCATTTTTCAAGAACGTCAGATCAGCTGCGCTGCATTTTTTTACCACTTCGAGTCAACGTCGTCTCGTATTATCTTATCTAAGCGCGCGAGACTTTGTGACAAGTCAGTTTACGTGCGTAGAATGGAATAGTTTTAGAATTGTTCGTTTCGGAATTGATACAGACCCTGTCGAATATGTTCACGTGATAAATCGTAAGATGTTATGACCGACGTCGCGACGTGTCATTTGTCTTGTAAATTCGAGAAAAATGTATTAAAAAAAAAAAAAAAATTACCTAATAAATTACAAAGTCAATGTTTTTACATTGCTTTACGTCATAACGTTGTATGATTTAAGACGTGGCTTATTTTCGGTAGGGGAGTGCCTCTACTTTATGTTTGATCCATCAGCGGAATGGTGGAAATGATGATGAGAAGAAAAGAGTGAGATGAACTGTGTGGGCGTACACGTGAAATAGCGGATTAATTGAAACCCGTGGGAAGGAGAGGTCAGTTTACAAACGATAAGGAGACTATACTGCGACAGATCATTTTAAGGATCGAAGCATCACCGAGATAAGAAGGCATGGGGGGGGGGGGGGGTAAGATATGAGTTAAACGTATGCCTAACAAAGAAACAAAAAAAAAAATAAATAAATAAATAAAAATCGTCATATAAGCGCTTTTCTTTTGTTTTTACAGTGGCGTTAAGCACTTAATTTCGTGCCAACTGACATGAGAGGGTCGTTGAAAATAGAATTAATTTTTGCCGGATCGAAGTACGCGCACTATTATTGACAAGAAGATAGTCGATCCTTTGACAATCGCAATTTGTTAACGTACATTCGACGTTTGGCAACGGGAAGTGGCTATTTTTGATCGGAGACAAAGAAGCGAGTTCGCGCTTAGCTACACACGCATCATTGTTATTGTTAGAAAAGAGGTCGGAGACGTGTAGTTGGAGTTAAACTTTCGAGTTGCCTAATGTTTAATCGTAGGAAGCTACGATAAGATAGATTCTCTCGCAGCGTAGTATGGAGCGAAAATAACTTCCCGGATGTGAAGGATGATGAGTTTCTCAGTTTCATACCGATAGTTATTATCAGGAAAGTCTCGTTTGCGTTTAGTTTCGTCGGTTAATCGCGCGTTCCCACTTTTTATCGACTCGGTCGAGAGAATTTTGAAAACGGGAAATGAATTTCATAGGAAAAGTATATTTGAACGATAGAACCTGGTACGCAGGACTGATGACTTGAATTTTTACAGCCTTGGAAACTTGTCATATACAACGCAGCCATTATGCGGTTTACGTCGCGGATAGACTTTCTTTCTTTTTTTTTTTTCCTCTGTAATCTTGATACGCGTGTATAATATTTCATCGTTGCGCGTGATTGGATATTAATTACACTACAACGTTCGTACTCCGTAACAGTAATTTTCCTTATCTCATACTTATTATTACACTTTCCGTGTACGCTGATCATCAGCTGACAATTTATTGTAGATTAATTGAAACGAAGTCGCAGCGTTGTTTCATTGTCCGATGAAAATATTCGGTTGCAAGGGTGAAAAAAAATGTCAATCGTTCTGCGATTCATCGAACGAGTTTATTGGCCCTGATCGCGATCCTCGATATATTTGCGTATTTACTCAACTCACGAATTTACTTGGAAATCTTATATTCACCTTTTCGAATCTGATTGTGAATACAGCAAATTATGTAACGCCTTACAATTAGCTTAAAGTCATTAACCTGCCTGATTTCATCCATTCTTATTACGCCTTCGCTGATACTTTACACTTACTGGAAAGTGAAATATTCTCGTCATCAGGGTATCCAAGAAAATCAATTTCAGGATTTTCGTTTCAAAGTTTCTATTGTTTGATTCAGATTAAATTTAGTAATCTGTTGCGTTAGTTTATCATAAATTGTTTCATATTTTTCTCCTCTTCGCGCAATGTTTCATTTTCTTCATCCGCTTCTGGGATTTTATCTGGTTACGTCGTCTTTCCTTCCTCCACTGTAAACGAAGTAGTCTTAATGATAATCTGGATAAGCCGCCTTGTATTTTAAATATTTTTTCGAATATCGAATGAATACCTTCCAGTATCTTCGAGGATATGACAAATATCATTAACGATTCACGCTCGAAGTTTCATTTCAAGAAAATAAATTTTCGACTCGAGACAAAGTTTCCGGGGCGTTTCAAGTATTAAGAATTCATTCATTGCCGTTTCCGTTTCCGGAATTTAGACAATGACCGGAGACTTTGCGTCGCGTAACAGAGCGCTGAATATTCGCGGTTTTCCCAACGGACGTTAACACATCGTATATGGAAGTGGTGACTGCACGCGATAAGTTTACTTACTTTTGCCTCGGTAGTCTGGTGACAATTTTGCAACCGTTGATATCAATTTCTCGTTCTCCTATTATTATTATATAACTATTCGTGAGCACGGTTTTGTACGCTGTGAAATTTTTTTCCAGATCTAGAACCTCCGAATTTTTTCCTTTCTCAATTTGAAAAGCAGGAGATTAAAAAGTGTTATATTGTTATAAATAATTTCATTCATCTTTAAGGAAACTGATACGGATGTTCATTTAAAGTGCAATTAAATTCCAGTCATATGAAATTTTTACGAAGATTAACATCAACGTAGATGAAAACTTGACAATCTTTTAAAAAAAGGTAAATTTTTCGTATGCTGTGAATAGTCTTTATTTTCCGCGAATATTTCCGTGAATCCATGAGTTCTTCTGGATCGATCCAAGGAAGGTAACACCTGCAAACATAAAACAGAATCGTATTTTTAGACACCAGATAAAGTAATAAACACGTGACGAAAGAAGCGGCGCAGAATTTTACACTAATAAAAAAAAAAACAAAAAAAAAAAAAAAAGAAACTGTGCGAATCGATGAACTCGTCATAGTAAAAAAAAAAGAAGGAAACTGCACATTTATGTCGTCTGGCGTGTACGAAGGTTATGATCGTGTTTATGATAATTGGGAACAGCATTTGACCGTGAGAATTTGCGAATAAGTATCCAGTGAATTCATTTTCCGGAACTTGATGGAAGAATCAGCATTATTATGGGCATTTCATTACGAGATATTCGCATATAATATAGCATTCGTAATATTTATACATTCGCAAGCTACGATGATTCGATTTCGCACTCCAATTACTGACACGTTCAATATTTAATTTTTTAAGGCGACGTTGATATCGATGTAATGATTTCGATCAAAGAAAAAGGAAACAATTAACTAAATTGAGTATAAATAATAATAAAAATAAAAAAAAAAAAAGCAAATCAAAGAAATAAAATAGAAAAAATAGTATCCTCAAAAAAATAGGCTATCCTGAAATTGCATTTAACGAATCCACAAAATTTTCTTACCACTTCGAAACGGTTCAAATTAAAAGCTCCATTGTGTATTTAAAGGTGTCGTTTAATAATTCCAGTAAATTTTTTTTTTTTTTTTTTCACACACATTTCTCAATATCGCGTGTTAATCTGAAAAATGACGAAACGTGCGAAGATTTCTAAGTAAAATAAAGAAGAAGTTGTACCGATTATCAATTCAATAATCTCCGGCGTGACAACGACCGGTGGTGGTTGAGTGAGCGGAATTATAACCGCGTGTATTTTACTTCGCAGAAGGATCCACGGGCAGGCAAGTCTGCGGTTCGGATTGAAAGTTCAACACGAGCCATGGCAAGGTTCGATAACGCTTCCTGGAGATTTTGCCGCAATAGCACATGAGTGTTCGGTGCCTCTGACAGAGTAGCTTCGGAGCTTGAGTCGTGAAGAACGATTTAGACACGCGGTCGAAACGCGACGAGTATCACCGGACCCTGTTTCGGGCCCTTCCACAGCCATGGAGATCGAAAAGACCCTCGAGAATCTTCACTACGTTCCGATATTCTTGTTCATCCTCATACCGACGACCTTCATCGCCACGTAAGTTTTACCTTTCAAATCGGCACCTTTCGAAGAATCTTTGGAAATTTACACCAAGAAAAATTTCATTCGTTACGGTAATTGGAAAAATTCAGTAACAACATTTTGTGCTATCGTCGATCCTTTTTTGGTTATTGCAACGCAAAATCAGTTTCTGAGGTTTACTCTACTTTTTTAGCTAAACAAGGCTTCAACGTCAATTTATTAATTTCAAGGACTGAACGGTACCGGAATTAAAAATTTCTCTCAGTGTACGCTGTTTCAATACAAGTGTTTTTCAACTCGGAACAATCGAGCAGATTCACAAATGCTTTAAAACGACTTAACGCGGATCCATCGAAGTAAAAATGACGCCAAACTTAAGATGTCTCACAAACTGCATACTTGAAGTTTTCTTCAAAATTTCTAATTTATATTACGGTGTATAATTTTAATTTTTGACGTAGAAGTGATTCGACGATTTTCTTTTCCATTTGAAAACAATAAATTGTCGTAACACGGGATGTAATTGCATATCAGATCGACAGAGACAGGTATAAAACGTGACTGGGAATTTTTTTTTATCATAAACACCGCCGCAGTCTTCTTCTGCAAATATCTAAAGAATGTATGGATCGACTTAAGACTTTCAGCTCGACTTGGAGTCTAAAAAAATCTATTGCAATTTCTCAACTCGACCAAAGAAGAAGAAGAAGAAGAAGTAAAGTTTATCAAAAAACAATAGTCAATTACAACGTGCGATCGAGTAATGATTTCTCACAGCGTTTTTCAATCTTGACCGATTAATTCGAACTTGCGAAATACTTCCGATAAGGCAACTTTTTTACTACCAAAGAACAACTTCACGTAAGTTTCTCAACGAATTCTCACAGCTGTTATAAAACAGATATCCACGAGTCATATTATTATGGGTGCCTACTTTGTAATTCGAGGGCAAACACTGCACATTGCTTCAAATGCATACGTATACATATCCATGGAAGGTAATCAAAGTGCGTGTGTGATTAGTCGAAGTATAAGTCGAGTTGCCCAACCGTTCGCCTCTCGTTTAATGACTCTAAGGTTCTTATTAAATCTCAGGGTTTCGTCAAGGTCTTTTTCATGCAGCTTGAGCTGCTGCTGCACACGAATCAAGCAGGCGTTTAATTACGGATTAGAAAAAGTTTCAGCGATAAAACTCCCGTGACACGATAAAATCTACTAATTACTCAGATGCACCGAGTAATAAATAACAGCAATAAAGAGGCTGACAAACGTACCTTCTTTTTTTTTTTTTTTTTTCTCGGACCACAGAGAATTCAGGTCAATAGAACCAGACGGTGCCGAATTGCTTCTTTATTGTCATCGTAATCGTTAGCGTATACTTTTACCCTTTTCTAACCGTTTAAATACGTGACCGTTTGCACTTTGTTTAACGTGCCTAAGTACACACTTGCAGACGTAAATGCAAATTATTCGCTGTGTTTATACTCGTAAGAATTTCATTAACACCACGGCACGTTTCACCAAGACGTGATGCAATACCTACTTACCAATCCTCGACACACGTATAAACACGCATACGTGTTTATACATACATGCATATCGTATACGTCGTCAGTTAAATTAGATGAAATTTGATTACACAACGTGTAATAGGATTGTTCAATTATTCGCAGTGCTGCAACGGTTTTCGATTGTTGAAAGGTTTGAAAATCCACCACAGGATAGATTCACGGATACTACGCGATTTTGTACATCCCGCAGTAGATATAAAAGATATTTTTGGCAACGGTTGAATACCCTGGCACTTATTTCTCATCGTCATTGTTATTATTATGTCTGAAAAATTACGCGGAATCTCAAAGGATAAAAATCTATGCGCGGTATTAAACGAGTCGCGAATCTTTTTTCTTGTTTTTTTCGCCCCCATTAAAGACGTTGGAGTTGGACTGAAGGAATTATAAAAAAATAAAAAATAAAAAAAAAATAAAAAAACACAAACACCAACAAGCAGAGAAACCAAAAGGAAAAAGTGACGCGGAGTTACGCGAATAAGAAAAACAAGATACTTGAAGGAAAAAAAAAAAAGAAAAAAAAAGAAATGATTTATCATGCACTTCGGGCTATTCAAGGCTTACCTGGGATTGTTACTCTCGGTTTTAAATCCGTCGATACGATAATATTCGCCGACAATGTTTTATTCTTTATATTATTATCGGCATCTTTCGCACCTACGTAACAGCAACGATAAACACAACCTAAGATTGCCAGAATTCTTACCCCAACTTGACGCGATGTTTGCTGTGTCTGATAATGATTCAATAAAGTACATATTTGCGAATTCATCATTGTATAAATAAATTTTCAACAATTGATATCGTATCGCTTATAAAAACACTATAATCGCATTAGTATCGATGAAAAGTGATCAAAGATATGAAATTACGTACAAACTCATCGCACGTTATACCTAAGCTCACAACTTACGACACCTTGATTAAATGGATATAAATTCATTCTAATTCGGGTTGAAAGAAGTGAGAAAAAAAAAATAAAAAAAAAAAAAAATAATAAAATATGCCACCTGGTGTCGAATATTCATTAGGCAGCTTCTTTACGGCTTGAAACTTGTGTTTTTGGTGTTTCGAATTCGTACACGTCAAGATTTGTAAGACAACAACTTTTTGTTGTGAGAATGATAATTTCGATAATACATGCTCTTGTTTTATTGCAGATACATCATTGCCGTTACGTTGGGACACGTGGAGGCGGGATTCCCTTATATTTCAGACACGGCGACTTACCCGCCGGAAAGTTGCATCTTCGCTCAAATAATAAACATGGCAGCTGCGACAAGTGAGTAGAGAAATATTGGATAGCCGTTTACTTTGTGTAAACATCATTAAGACTCGTTCTATATTAGGTAGGATCAAATTGACATTTCGAAAGAATCTCATGGGCACACTGAGCGGTAACCGGAAATAAAAATTTCTCTCAGTGCAATATATTACGCGATCACCGCCGAATTATTCACCTTGAACAATATTGTACGTTAATTAATGCGCTCGGTAATTATTCAAGTACGTAAAAACATTGATATTTGATAAACACGGTCCAAGTCGCATACGTGATCCGACTACCACACATGCGATTTAAATATTGTGTAACATCTTGATATGCGCGTACTTGGGCAGTTAAAGATCCTCCCACAGTCTATATCTTATCCACGAAGCATCTTCTAAGCATAACGTAGTTCTACAAGATGTTGCTTAATTTTTACGTGCATAAATCTCGCAATCACAACTTGACAGTAATCGTGGAGAAGGTTTTGTGACCTTAAATCACAATGATGATAATTATTTGCCGATATGTTTACTGGTTCACGGAAGCCTTGGAAGTGAGATGACACTGCGATGCAAGGTCAAGACTTAAAGAGAGAGCGAGAGAGAGAGAATGCAGCCTTCGGTCGATCCATTCACTGATCCGACAGTGAGGCTCGGCTTGACGTAACCGCGGGGTCTTTGAACCAGCCGTATTACCGATTAGGAAGTAGTTAACGTCCGTTTCTAACTGGCTATAAAGTATCGATGAAACGGTACACAAGCGTGTATAGACGAACATAAATTGCCGCTTGTCACAGACGATGAGCGATTCCGATACGTGACATAGTGGGAAAAATGAAGAAGCGCCAATGCTGGAACAGTACCAAAGTCATCTCCGAAACTAGGGAAGGAGTGCCATGTACAAAGTCGAGCGAATTTGTCACTTCACTTAATGATCACGAAGTAAGAACTTTAAACGGACCTCAAGTGTCGACTGACTTACACAATGAGGTTGAAGCTGGTAACGTTACTTTAACGATGCATGTTTCGGAAAATCGTTACTTCGCAACCTTGGGATTGTCTGAAATCCAGCAAGTCAATCGTAACGAAGAAAATGTGTTCATATTTTGGAAAGGAAACTTCTTGGAAGTTCGTATAAGATTGTAGAAAGATTTATTCCATGACATTTGGTTACCTTAATGTTACTAACGTCAACATGGTCTTCCTCAGTTTGCTACTTTCACACCAGAAATAGACTTGATTACGTCTAACTCGCTACCGGATCATTTTTCTCGGCAACGGTACGAGGGTGACGCGTCGAATTGGCATAAAAATTCTAAAAATATCTGTCGATGTATATCCGTTCCCGAGAAGGTGTGAACAGTTAAACGATTCATTGTTTGTCAGCATCGGTATTGCTTACTGCAGTTGAACAACTGTTAGGTAGATTTTTTATTGTTATTATATTTTTACAATTATATTATTGCTCCCATTACCCGTTTTCTCAATGATTCTAACAGTCATCGGATGATTACGCAATGAGTGGGTATAACGTTACATTCTTCGAGTGTATTATCTCCGTATTCAAGTGGTTTATCGGATTATTCAATGACCGCAATTTATTGGTACTCACATTGTTTACTTGCGAGAAAATGACTTGGCGAAAATTTCACTCATCACCGCTGGTGTAGTAAACTCGATGAGATGATAAGGTGTTTATCGGTAGAATCGATCCGCAAGTGGATGAGGTAAATTGTTGCTAAAATTCCGTGGTAAGCTACATCATGGGCTCACTCAGAAGTTCCATGAATTTATTCTGAATTCAAGACTTTAAACTTTGACCACCGATGAATAATCCACACAAACCGATTCCGACTCATAATAATGTCCAAAAGTATGAGAGTCCTTGAATCGAGCACCGCATTCTCACTATCCTTGACATTTCTACGACTTCGATGTATCGTTGTCTATTCCTAGTGTGTAAAAGAGTAAACAAGCTCCTCGCTGATCTCTGCTTCGTTTGTATTACAGTGTGCGTCGTTATCTACATACGGTATTCTCACACCAAGGAACTCTCCAGCTCCTACCAGTTCAACGCTTCGCTGCCAAAGTGGAACAGGGCTGCTCTGATCCTCGGCCTCCTGACGTGCCTGGGATTGTCCATGGTCGCAAACTTCCAGGAGACCAATGTCATTGTCGTTCATCTGATCGGAGCGCTAGTCTGCTTCGGATGTGGAACGGCCTACTTTTGGACCCAGGTGAGCCTCGACTTGATCAAGGTCAGGATCAGCGTGCTCTTGCAATAATAACCAGAAGCTTCCGACCATAAGTTCTTTCTTCTCCCTTTGTGCCACTTACTTTCAAGTTTGATTCTAAAGCTTTGGGTGATTCGCTTTTTTCAGGTAGTCTGCTCCTACTATCTACATCCACTGGGGTGCTCGATCAAGATTGCGCATCTTCGTTTGTCCCTGGTAGTCTCATGTACAATCCTGTTCATCATCGGCACCGTTACTGCGGTGTTGGCCCGTCTGAACTATCACGGTTAGTCGAGAGCAAGGTGTTGGAAAATATCCAGACGAGCCGTTTTGCAAGCATTTTTTTTTTTTTTTTTTGATCATAAATTCCTCGCGTGAACTCAACCTTCTCGCATAAATCTGCACCGGTTTGTATGCGAGAACGTAGTGGAAGGTTGATAAATAATTCAGTGGGTTGATTTTTTATCAGCTCCTTGAATGAGTCGAATAACCGATATTGGATGTTCGGGTCTTTGAAACCAACATGCA
Source organism: Neodiprion pinetum (assembly GCF_021155775.2). Lineage (NCBI taxonomy): Eukaryota > Metazoa > Arthropoda > Insecta > Hymenoptera > Diprionidae > Neodiprion > Neodiprion pinetum. The sequence continues at coordinate 20,516,288 of NC_060238.1, read as the reverse complement.
TTATGCAATTATGTATATGCAGGAGACGAACTTGTGGCCAGTTTTGCGCACCGTTTAACCTTACGGTCACGCTGCAATGGGCGATGCTGGACAGAAACGAGATACCAAACTTCACAGTTGATAATTCAGCATGATGTTTTCAGGTAACAATCCCAGGAAGTGGTACAAGGCAGATGGCGGTTGGGAACTGCACATGGCAAGCACGGTTGCCGAATGGCTGTGTGCCGGATGCTTCTGCGTCTACATCCTTACCTTCACCGACGAGTTTCGAGGCGTTCAGCTGAAACGACCGAAGGTGAGCCCACTGGATCCTCATTACTTATTCATTAAGTTTTATCGCAATAGAAACCGCGGTGACAATGGCCAGGTAGCCGGAGACACGTGAGCAGAATCCCGAAGCTATGATCGGATTCTTCGATCAGGAACGATAAATATACTCTGATGCACGCTACGCACGTATATAACAGTTGATGATGATGATTATGAGGAAGGTTGAATCACCGAAGAGTATTAACGATGATTCTAGTAACCACGGAAATATCTTCCGCAGATACTGTTTAAACCGTGTCGCCTGAGGACCAGCAACGAGGTATTGAACGAGAGCCAGGACGAGGTGCCACAGCCGAAACCGCCAACGACGATCATTTGATCGGGCAGAAGATGGGGCGGCGGTCAGTTGGCGAACGGTATGGCACATTCGCCGGTGAACACACCTTGCCCGAGCTACAGAGCCCAAGCCTACGACTTCCTGGACGAGAGGACCTCGGTCGATCACCGGGACAACTACAACTCGATGATAGGACGTTCGCGGGTGCTATGCCCGGTGGAGATCCACGTCGACGCGAGTGTTGAGAACGCGGAAGGAGCAGACGGGTCCCGGAGGAACCTTCTGAACCTGGACAGCGATGACGAGAACATCCTCGGGAGCCGTTGCATGTTCCTTGAGGGTTCCCAGAGCTCGGACAACACCCCGGAGCGCGCTACCTACCCGGACGCGAATAGCCACAGCAACTACAACCTGCTAACCGAGGACACTCACAGCTTCGATTCATGGACCAGGAGAATTCGGGCGTCGCACAGTTCCGAGGCGAATAGCCATTGCGTGTCCATAGCCAACAGCCACGAGACGTACCGTGTGCTCTCCGAGAGCTGTAGCGACTGTCGGACCGGGCCAGAGGCCGAGGAAATTTCGGTTGAGAACCTTATTCCGCGGGACGAGGCCAACTACGAGATTGCCAACAGCCACAGCAACTACCAGGTCTTCTACAACAGCCAAAATCGATTCGACCTCGCATCTAGTCCGACGCGCAGCGACTCCAGTCGCACCTCAAGGTCCACCGAGGAGACCAGCACCACATGCGACATCGAGGAGTGCCTTGTACAGATTGAGGAAAGCCTGCTCAACATTGAGCAGAACTTGCTCCAGGTCCAGGACCTTGATATTCCGGAGCTGAAGAACCTGCTGTACAAGAGTCCAAGCATCGAGCGTAGCTTGTTCGAAGTCCAGGACCTACTTTGCACGGAGAACATAGAGTCCGTTAAGCGCGGGCAGCTGTTCTCATTCACATTCAACGAGGAGCGCGACGAACTCGTCAAAATCTCGGGGAAGGACGTGACGCCAGATTCCGATCACGACACCTTTACAAACGACGACAATCTCTTGCAGTTTAACGATGAAAAGCCCTTTGCAAGCGCTCCTCCGAATCTCGGGGAACTCGTCGGGACTTGTAACTCAACGTTCTGCGGATCGAACGACAAGAATGTTAACTTCATACCGAATAGTCTGAGCAAGACACCGACGAAGGGGCGTTTCAAGCAGGCAGGGAAGAACATTAAATCCTACTCGATGAACAGCGGGGACTTATCGTCGAATTACGGTGAGATAAATGACAATTTGAACAGCAGGATCGAGGACAAGAAGTTAGTGGAGAGTAAGAAGTGCCACAGTAGGACCAACTCGCTGGACGAGAACGAGATGATGTTCCAGGTAACGGGTGACCCTTGCTGGAGGGGCAAGTCCTCTTTCGAAAGCCTTCAGTTCAAGGGTGAAAACGAATGCGGTGACGGATATCTAGAGATCAACGTCAAGGCGAAGTCGGACGATACGCTGGACAACAAGTCGCTGTACGGGAGAAAGCGAAGCGAGCAATCGAGTCGAAGGTCGAGTCGGAAGTCGAAGGAGAATCGGCTGGCCGAAGTCGAGGCGAAGACCGACGAGTTCCGGCGAAAAATCGAGAGCATAATATCAAGTCGACAGTCGGCATTGCCGAGCGGTGAGAAGGCTAGGAAGAATTCAAGGTCGAATATAGGCGTCGGTAATGTGATGGAGACGCGGAAAAACTCCCAGGAGAGATCACCCAGAATGAGAAAAAGCTCCCTGGACAAAATCACCGCCGGAAGAGGAAACTCTCCGAATGCAAAACCGTTCAAGTCAAACAGCTTCGAGAAACGGAAGCGGAAAAAAACGGGCCGCATTCAAAGCTCTGACAACGCCGCCCTCGTTCCGAGCAAGCTGATCTCTTTGTCGTTGTCTCTTCTTCTCGCAGCGCTTTTACAGGCTGTCAGGTGCCTCACTGATCTCGTCGACGACGCCTTCAGGTCCGTAAGCTACGACAGAAATGGACTAATGGAGTGAAGTTCATCGCTCATGTTTTTTCACTCTATCACTTCATTTTTCATCATCACTGTTCGCCCTTTTGGACTTTTATTTTTTCGCACATTTCACGTGTCGACCATTTACGGTTCGACTTTGCATCGTGACGTTATCGAGCTTTGATAAATTTGATAATTGCGTTCAGGAAAGTCTAAGTCTGTTATACCTGTATGATAATTATGTTATTGCGCACATGCGTAATGTCAGTGAATGTGATTTTATTATAATTCAGTCTCTTATCGATTTTTCACTTCCGCAACACAGAAGCTATGCATTATGAACTAATAATTTTCGATCAGTTCGATATTTTATGGGGTGAAAAGACAATTCTTTTGTTACAGATTTTCGTCAACTCGTTAAGTTAGATGTCTGGTTAATATTTATTTATTTTAACCAAACGCCTCTTCGTCGTAGTTTGAAAAAAAAAGGAACAAATGGTAATTTTTATTTGGACTTATTTTCTTAAGACAAAGCCAGGTAGGTCCGGAATTTTTTTTCGGAAAAATTAGTGATCGACGTCGAGTAGTTGCGAATACCCTATTTTTTCAGCTAAAAGTAATAATATTACCCCAGCGCTTGAGACTTATCGTAAGTCGAAGACTAGTCAAACCAAATATATCGTGAGAGTAAAATAATTAGGTCTATAATATACCTCGTCCTAGTTTCATTAATACACGTACAATTATCGACTAGACATAAGTATGACGATCGCTTATATATATCGCGCTATCATTTAGACACGCATTTTCTCAAGCTTGAATAACGTATTCCGACACCCGCGTAATTTTTAACAAAAGGTATAAAAACCAATTATTCTATATATATAAGAGCCAACAAGTTAAATTGTCCATCGTATCGTCGAGTCACATCGACGATTCCAATTTTATCACTCTCCTATTATATACGGAATAAAATATGGACGATGACATTGCATGGCTATGAATGAATGAGAATATCGTGTGTGATAAATTGAATAGTTAGCGCTAAATTCGACGAAATCGGGAATTCGACTGGAAATATTCTAAAATTATCTTATCAAACGTAACAATTATAATGCTTGTAATAAACTATGCGAATTGATAGAAAATCAATTAGGAAAATCTAATTTGATTTTATCAAATTTTGCGAAGAAATGGATTAGTTAAGGATTGAAATTATAATGGCCTAAGAAAAAAAGTAGTTTATATCGTACGATAAGCTTCCGCATAGTTTTTGTATAAAGATCAGAATAACGTCATTGTACAATTGTAAAACAGAATAAGAAATAAGAATCAAGAGAGTTCGGAGCTCGTTTAATCATTACTATATTTTGCGATGATTCCGGCAATTTTACGCATAAATCGTGCATGAGACATATTATTATTATTATTATTATTATTATTATTATTATTATAACAGTAGTAGTAATTCAGGTTCTCGTTCCACCATGTAAATTATTGCCATAGAATGTATAAAACGCAATGTGTAAAAGTTAGGTAAAAAGCAAATGATTACTAATTTTTTAAAACATCCTTGTTTTTATGATATTGAAGACTGCAATTTCAAAGTAACGACACATCTTAAAAAAAAAAAAATCTTCATTCTTCGTAATTTCAGAATTATCAGAAATTCACTAAACCATTTTTGAAACTTAATTACTGCAATGTCATCCTCACATCGCGTATGAGTGATTTTTGCCCAATGATTCGTTGCGTTAGGACGTTACAAACTTTGACGTCGTTTTCTTTTTTGTGTTATACGTAAAGAAAAAAAAAAAAAAAAAGTCTGCATAATGTAACATAATTGTACGACGTCATTTTACGATAATTTTCAAACATTATCAGTATTGTGAGAAGTGCATTGGATACGTGAGAAACAAGAGTATGTTATTGAATATTACAATTAAAAATAATACTAATATATACGTATGTAGGTATATATATATATGTATATATTTATATACATATATATATATAAATATTTTCGAAAGTGCCTAAAACTAAAATAAAATTATCGATATCAAAAGTGTTATAATGAAATAAAGATCGTGTGTGATTTTCAAGGTGCGATGATCGTAGCCTTACCCCTTCATATACAATGTGCGTGAATTTATATCCTCGCATTTTCAAATTCACACGAAGCTTTATACGACTTTTATTAACCCCCTTGCCGAGAACGTTTATTGTTAGAGTCCTAATTTCAGTCGTATATGGAGGTATGTGAACTCATTGAGGGAAGATAGAAAGAGAGAGAGAGAGAGAGAGAGAGAGGGAGAGGGAGAATAAAGAATAAAATATACGTCTATATCGAGTGTTATTTTTATCTCCGTTCAAACATTTGGCTGGAAAAAAAATCGGATTTTATTAGGCCGTTAATTTTCTAGATTGACAGCCAGACAATCCGGTTTGCTATCCAACCGCCATTCGGCCCGATTCCATTCAAATTCACAATCAGTCAAATATCGATATGGATAAATAAACTCGGGACGAGGCGTTCGAATGTTTTGTGAATATTTCATTTCTTTATTTATTGTTTCGATTCGTTTGATGAAGCAACGTGAAAACTTCGTTCGCAGGATTTATGCTCAAGGGAGTTGGTTGACCAAAAATCGATACCTTTCATTTATTTTATTGCCACATGGCCGTACATTGAGAATTCATCGATTTGATAAATACTCGATGCATGACGATCTTGGAATAAGATTAATAAAAAGTGAGGTTTGAAATTTTTTGAAGACACTTTAAGGATGACAAATCTGTGTATCAAAGGTTCGAAAGCTTCGACGTTGAATTCAATTCAAGCAATCAACACTTCAACGTTAAAGAAAATTTCATACCATACATTTTTTTCCTAGAAAGGTCCGATTGTCATTAATTGCGATGCAAATTGGTTCATTATTTGAAATTTGTTTTACATAGCTGTAAAAAAGATGTTGAGATCATTTTTACAAAAAATAAGTGAAACAAAACTACTCGGCAAAAACATATGGAAGACTTAAATTTTCTTTACCAATAGTATTTCTGGTTGACAATGTTTTTCCACATAAAGAAAGAAGAGATTCTTATACCAAAATTTACCGGTATAATAATTAAACTTCATTTTCACTTTTCAAACTCCGATTTCATTGTTTTTTCATAATTTGTTATTTATTCCAGCATTCTTACGCCACTTCGTTTGTCTAGCTCCCCTTTATTTTTATTTCAGGTAAAATTGAAAAGACCGTTGGCGTGCCGGAACGGCAGGATTTCATGGCCTACTTTTAGCTCGAGGTACGGAAAATTACAAAGATCTTTGTCCTCCTAACGAGGCTATTTGTTAAGAGGAGCAAGCGCGCGTTCCGTCCCTCCTCCTCACCCTTTGTTCGGGGGTTGTGAATTTCATCACTTCGTTCAAACGATTGCGCGTATATTAAGAGCCTTTTTATTAGCAAGAATAAGTTCGGCTGCACGCTGGGTACCAATTAGTTTCATCGCCGCCATCATCATCATCATCATCATCATCATCATAATTATCATCGGCTTGATTCCACGTTTAAACTTATACGCGTTAAAACTCATTCAGAAAATTCGGGTTTAAAAGGAAAAACGTTTTTAATTATACATGTAAGCCAACAATTATATTGTTAGGAAGGAATGAAGATTAGGGTGATAATCGACACATGTAAGATGCAGTTAACAACTGAAATATTAAAAATATGTACAAATTAGTGAAATACAGAGATATTACCATTTACTAATAATCTTATAGCTAACCTGAATCTATACAATTGCCGATAGCAAACCCTTGTATACATCAATATAATAACATTGATGCTAACAGCTCGGAGTCTTGTTACATACTGACTCTCACACGCGTGTCAATAAGCGACGCAGCCAAGCTTGATTACGCACAAGCTTACATATACATATACGAAATATTTTTTTTTATTTATTTATTTTTTTAACAAAATTTCGGTCTTAGGTCAACTCTGAACTGCTGTTGTGCGATTGATTGGGGAAGGTTGACGAATAACCGACGATTTATACAAGCAGCTAAAAAAAATACTGTAGTTTTATTTTTATTCTTAGCCTTTAAATTCGATTTTCAAAAATCGTCTATATTTCTTTAGCTTTACACTCGTTTCACTCGATGCAACGTTCCTCAACTTTTTTTACACGATGATTTTGAAACGGCTTGCTAGATTTTTACGAAATCTGGCATAACGAACAACATCATAGTGAAGTGAAAAGTAAATGATCGTCGCGAATTTTGTTACCTGCTGAACATGTTGAAACTCAAACTATACTAAATCTTTTTTTAAATGTGAAAATCTGAAATTAAAAATAAAATTAGCAACTTTCAGTTGTGTATTCGTTAGTTATTTGGAAAACTTTAGCGTATCAACAGCAGCGATTTAAAATCAATTCGAAAATCAATGGGAAAAGGGTTATCACCCCCTTGAATGATTTGAAACTTTCAACTACCTACAGAATTCCAGGATTACAATCAGTTTTTAAACACCGAATACTGACCTCGCTATGAGACTGAAATAACTACAAACTCTGCACAGTTTTGAGTGTAAGATTAACACAAAGAAATCGACAGTTCCTCACACATTGAAATAAATATTCATTTTAAATTTGCAAAGTATTCAGGCTTACGTTACGGTACTTAAGAATACGAGGGTTTGATTTTCGATCACGTTTTTTACCATCGCTACTGTACAGAGGACGATTCCCTTGGCTTGAAAGTTGCGAAGTGAATGTTGGAAGAGGCCAGCTTACGATCGCCGAGGGTGTAATACGACGACGAAGAAAGAAACCCTGATAAAGTTAACGGCTCGGTTGATTTTCGTTGGGAAAGAACAGAGTCCCGTACAGCGATATTCGGTATCCGCAAGAACGTAATTTACGTACAACACGTACAGAGGTATCGTATGTGAGCCGATGTTTGCTTGGGGGAAGGGACGAAAGGGGGTGAGTGAATTCCTTCAAACTTTTACGAGTAAATACTCCATTACCGTAATTCAATGAGCCATGAAGAGAGACTCTCTGCGACAGCAGGTTCGATCCGTGCTCCCGCATTAAAGCGCTACGTACCCTTCGGTATTTCGCGTTATTAATATATACAATAACCGTTAAAATTTTACGTCAAACAGTTTACGCCCTCGCTTCGGTCTGCGCCGCGGATATTAATCGTTTAATGGTGTCACTCGCTGCCAGTTTATGATCGCATTTATACTCCTCATGTCCGCGCTGGGCGGCGCCCTTAGACGGGGTAAAATATTGTACATTTCGACTCGCCATTTTACCCTCTACCACTCGGCTGTATTCAATTCGTTGAAAAAATCTGATGAATATTTCTCCAATTTTTTTATTTATTTATTTTTTTTTTTTTTTTTCATGGAATTATTCAAGAATTTCTTCTCGTGAATTTGTGTGATATTTTTATCTTATCGAGACTTTAATATTACGAAAATTCTGTTAAATTTGTGTTGCGAGTTTTCCTTCGATTCATTCTGGATGATTTTTCTCGATACAGACAATTCGAATTAATATCATTTACATCGCTTTTACGACCAAGCATTACAACTGTAGATAATCTCAAGGATTCTAGGATTACGAATAATATCCAGAGATTGTCGTTCAGATTATTACTACTACAGGAATATACAACGAAATTTCTTCTACGGATCTACATATTTACACGAGATTATTATAACATTCAAAGAGATTACGAATATCGTATATATATACGCTGAAAAGTTATGCTTGTAATAATCCTTTGGGATGAAAAAATTCCTTCGAGACGTAGATAAAACAGGAGTACTTCAAAAGACCCCTTCATTTAAAAGTCTGTACACAAAAATTTTAATCAAACCCGGATAAAAGTTTCTTCGTAAAACTCGTCACAAAAGAATCTACATATTTAATTACCTTGAGGATTACGAATCCAGCCACATTTATCCAACTCACAGGTTAATCTTGTGTGTTATCCTGGTCACGTATAATCCTGTATCACTGTTGATCAGAACGAATCAGCTTTATTTTCACCTCAATCACATTTAATTTATTCGCGCTTCATTGATTTTTTAGAGATATTCAATCTCACAAATTGCATGCTGCGCGAATGATTCTTATCGCGTTAATTAACATTTTCAAATGCAAACTACGAAAACTGCCGATTTTAGACGTAAACGAGAAACCGAGTATCCGATGTTATCGTTACAACGTTCGGCGATCGACTGACCGAAACTTCGTTTCTCGTCTCGTTAGTATTTACCGATTCTTCGCAAGGCGGAAATTCCCGAAGAAGCCTTTCGTCTTGTCGCGATTACGCGGAGCTGATAACTTTTGACTCGTTCCCAGACATTTTTGACAACGAATCTGAAAACAGGAATGTTTTGGTAAAGAATTCATGTTCGATTTATATCAACGCGTTGCGGAGTTCCGGAAACAATGGCGGTCATATTTCGATCTATTTACACCACCTCGCGACTTTGGCCAACTCGTTTGACAGTCGACGAACGAATACCGCAAGAGTGAGTATTGAAGTAAGTTTTTCTCGCCTGGCACGAGTGGAAAATGTTCACAACCTCTATTTTTAATCAACCGTATAGCGAGCGCGGGCTTTGAATAAAATAGAAGTGCCTATGACGTCACGGATGCATTAGGGGAACTCGTTTTGAAAGACGAGAAGAGTAGCGTAATGAAAAGCATTTCCCGTTTCTTTGATTCAACGTTTGCGTCTCTTTCTACGATGATATTTCCATCGGATCTGAATATCGAGAAGCATTTCAATAGGGCATACAAGCCGGGAGTTATGCTGGCAGAGGTTTAGGTTTACCAAGGTAGTGGCGGGAAACTGATAGGAATAGTGAGGCGGATGAAATCGGAAATTCACTCCTATTGACAGGGATTGGCGGTTGGCTTTTCCTAGTGTGAGTGGCGCATACGTCGAGCTTCCGTTAATGTAGCGAGGATATGAGCCTGGGCGCAAGTCAGCCGGAAGCAAAGCGTCAGCGATTGGGATTGCCTCTGGATAGGAGGAACGCAAACAGCAGAGAAAGAGGGAGAAAAATAGAGAAACTCTCACGCTTCCGCAACGTCTCCTATACCTTTTAACCGTGTTCTGGGTCACTTCGTACGCAGTGTCATTCGGTTCTCACGCACGCAGCTTTGTCTGTCATCATGCATCACAGAGGTGAATGAGCAAAGAGAGAGAGAGAGAGAGAGAGAGAAGGAATAAAAAAAACCCTTAAATTATTCCTCAGCCGATATGAATTCCTGATCGATAACTCATAAATAAAACAGTACACGACAGCATCAACTTGTATCTTATCGGTGTTTTCCATCGCTCTGATACCTTAACAGCATGGGATGTAGGGTGATGGATTATTTCTTATTTCTGCAGACTCGATCCCAACGAAATAATACCTGCGTCAGCAGTTTATGAGTTGTGCCCGAATATGAACGAGACGTCCATTACAAGGACCTAAGAAAGCACTCGGAGGGAAGCTCCTCAGTCCCAAACTTCGTTCCAGGCTTTCTCAAGTCGATTTAACGGAGATTCAAACCATCCGGAATCAGTCGATCACAGTTCTTTTGTAATCACGGTGGTTGATCAGGAATGAAAGGATGAAGATTCTCCGTGATTATAACGAATCGAGTCTTCGGATATAAAGATTTTACTTGGAACTTTAACGAGGAGTTTGAGAGGAATGAAGAGGTACGCGCAAAATTTATTTATAAGCGTTACATTGTCGTACGGTTAAGGGGACAACGAGTGCCTCTTTAACGCTACCTAACCTAGCTCTGAACGCGGGAAAAGACGGTGCCAAAAGGTCGGAAAAGAAGCGCAGGGACTAGGAGGTATGAAAGGTGGTGTGGAAGGCCGGAGGCGAGGACTGATGAAAGATTCATGTCAGTCGAGTTTTCTACCTTGGTTCTCTCATCTCGCTTTTCTCACGTCCGGACAAAAACTCGTCGTAAATTCGCCGTCTTAGTCAGCGTCCACCTTAAACCACAAAGGGAGTTTTCAATTCCCCCTATATTGAAGTACAGCTCTGACCCCCGAATTGCACGTCCAGGATAAAAATAAATCCACGCGATAACCTCGCCCAGTCTTTCGCCTTCATTCTCGGTTCGTTATTAATTTCGTTCCAACGCGAGGGTAATTGAAATTGGCAGTGATATTACACCGGCAACGCGAGTCAAACAGAAGTCAAATCCCACCTCATAAAAGAAGGTAGCTGAAACGAACCTGCAAAAGATGAAAGCCGGGAAATGAACAGCTGCAAAGGAACGTAAGACCGGCCAGCATCGGCCGAGGATTTATTATTTCTCAGGTCAAAGGTCAGCGGGAGATTGAACGTGGAGTCTTTCTCGAGTTCGCCAAATTCTTTCGGACTTTGATGGGTGGTCCTTTTGCAGACTCGGCTTATGTACCTTTAGCGGACTTCGCTGTATGCGATCCCATTCGGAGTCTCATTTCATCCTGACGTTGGAAAACTTGACACGATGATCACTTCGCAGGTTTTCCTAGTCCGATCGAATATACCTCAAAAAATATACGGAGAAAGTAAAGCAGTATATAAAAAACCGGGGGGTTCCGTAAGAACTTGATTATCTTTTTTTTTTCATAATTTTTTGTAATATTACTAAAAATTAACGAATTCCCGAACTTTTCTTTCACTTGTGCTGCGAGACTCTGCTTCTCTCCAAATTTCACGATTCTAGGTAAACGGGATGGTTTTAACGAGTTAGTTTGTCACATGAATACGGCTGTATCTTTTCATTGCGTTGACTTGAAAGCTCGAATTTTTTACACCTCCAAGGGACCGTAGACTTTAGTATTATTAATTTGAACTTGATGCCTGAACCCGTTTCTGAGAAAAAGGTTCTTGACAAACTGCAGACAACAAAGTGATCCTACCGGGGTTCCGTTTTTTTTTTTTTTTTTTTTTTTTACCTTTTTAGGTACGTAACCCCAGAAGCTACGCTCATATCGGGAAAGTAATTAGCATCAACCGCCACATCCGAAATCTCGCAGGTGTGTGGCTCGAAAGTAAAACCTAAAATATTATTCCCTCGGGTTTTCGTCGGGCGAAACATCGTTCCGACGTCTCTACAACGTCAAAAATGTATCGTCGGACGGGGAAAGCAACGGTACAGCTTGTTCGACACGACGTTTCCCAGAGTATTTTCTTTTCACCCTTTGCCCAGGCACGTCTGACTGCCTCTGCGATTTATATGCATATGTAAAACGTGTGGCACATACATCTACCAGAGATTATATATTCCTATATCGTAGCTTTAGGTTAAAGTATATCATACATTGCTCAGTTTCTCATTTATTATTTTTTAAACGTTAAACAAGCCCCGTATTCAAATTCATGCTTCCGCTTTCTTAGCATGAAATTTTTGTTTTGCGTTATTACTTTGAGAATTTCTTAAATTCACAAAATTTCGAATCATTTATACGCAAGCTAAAACGTTTTTTTAGCACCTGTTGTACGTCATTAGCTTGAGTTTATAATTTTTACGATTCGGGAAATTATCGTTTTTTGTAGGTATTACGTTTTTAAAGAAGTTTGACTTTTTTGACAGATAAAAAGCAATCAACGATATGAAAAAATTTTCTGGCTCACTGAAACCAATTTCGGCTTGTTGCAGATTCATTGGTAAAACAATTAATCAAAGTCTATCACGATTGATCGATTATTGAAACAAGAATAAAAAATCACCTGGACCAGTTGATGGATTAGTAGAAAAAATTAGTAGCGAATCAAAATCTTGATTAATGAAGTTGACGGAAAAAAACATTTAATCCAAATCCACGGTGAATCGTTTGATCACAAAACTGTGTAGTTCGTTTCTGTGAAATTACAAATTCGAAATGTAGCATTAGCTGCGTGATGACGAGTTTGATAATAAAAAGAAAAAAACTCCAGGTAAAGTTACGATCAAATCACAGATTTTAACTGAAGTAAGTTTTTGTCACTCTGTTTTAGTTCCGCGACGTGAATTCGGCTTTTCCAAACGGGGCGGAGTTGAAGTTTCGATTGTTAAAAGTTTCGAAAGCGCCTAATTACGATTTATTTTCTGGTGAAACTTAAAGAAATCTAACTTTGAAGAAACAACAAAGTTTCGAGTGATCGGAAAGCTGACGGCTCAAAGTTCCGAAATGATGAATTTTTAAAATTCAAGTTAGGATAGAGCAAAGTTCCGAAAAATGAAGGTTTGATAGAGTAAAATTTCAAAAATCAATATCTACTCGCACAGCGTAGTTTACTCAACGAGCGGGTGCAAAAAATGAGAAAAACCGAAAATGAGAATGGTTCCAGGATTCCGAATGTGAAAATATCGAAAATCCAAAACTAAGAAAGTTCAAAGTGGAGAAATATCACCAAGCCAGAAATTCACAGGACTGAAAATCTTGGATCATGCGGAATTTCGATGTTTCAGATTTTGAAATTTTCTCATTCCCGCACATTCGGAACTTTAACTTATCGGAGCTACGCCCTTTAAAAATTTTGTCCTTTCGGAACTTTGAACCTCTAGAGTTTCGGACCAGCATTCGAACCTCTGATGTTACCTCAAGGTTTGAATATTTTACCTCAAGTTTCGCTTTCGGAAGTTTTCAAAATCGGAATTTCAACCACGCCCCTTCCAAACTATGCAGCACGGTCGTAAAACGATGAAAGTATACACATCGCGACGGCAAGGTTTTCGCGCATAAATACGAGGTCTTGATAAATTACCAAGGGCGACATTTATGTATTAGGAAACCGAGCGGGTTCCGCCCGTGCAATCCGTGGCAAATGCATCGCATATACATATACCTTACAAAATAAAACGCGAAACACGCGAGCGAGTCGAGGGTGAAGTTTCATGACAAAACCCAACCCTTGTTGTTGTTGTTTTGCGTGATTTGTCAAAAACCTTGCCGCCTGACGGGAGATCTTTGAGGCTTTAAACACTCGTCAAACTTCTCTCGGCGACGATTCGTTCTACCGTGGAACACGAGTTATGGACGCCATTTTGCGAAAACCAACGCTCTGCGATTCGAGTTAATTTACATCACGCTCTGATAATTTCAGTTTTGCGTACATAGGAAAATTACGCCCCTGCAGCCTCGAGTAATTAACCGTATGCGACGCGAAAGGTTTTTCTTAATTTTTTTTTTTTTTCTCCACACTGCCGATTTCAACATTTTCATCCCTCGCTTTCGGCTTATTTTGGAGTTCGCTGTAGGCTCTTATCGTCAGGGCAACGTCTCAAGTCAGGAGGAGGGTCCACGACTACACCAGCAAAACTTTTGGCGACCCTGGAACTTCGGAAAGTGATGAAAATCCATGTCACCCGTATTCGGGGACCAGCTTCAAGCCTCGACGAGTTTCCCTCCTCCATTCTCAGCCGGCTGTATTAGCGCCTGAGTAACCTATGGCGCATTCCTTGCCAAGTATACCAACGATCAACGCTTCTTCAAGATTTTTGTATCCAGACATTATAGTCATTTGTTTGTAAACAGTGTTTGAGCTTAAAAATGTACGCATACGAGTATTTCGAAATTAACGTTGTTGAAGTAAAATCAAGTTTCTCCAAAATTCGATTAATTTTATTTCACCTGAAATATAGGAATTTCAACCTTCGAAAACCTTCTACAGGTACGTCAATTCTCATGCAAATTACATGTATTTTTCGCCTTCTCTTATCATCGTTTTGGATTTACCGTATACCGAATTTTAAACTATCGTATAAAACTTGAAACCGACCGCTTCGAAACACAGCATACGATTATTGATCTGGAAAAATGCGGTTTGAAAATATTTAAAAACGTCGATCAAAAATTACTTCGATTTTACAACATAAGCGAACGTTTCATTTTTTTCTCTGCAGATAACTGTCGAATAGCTGGAATTTAATTACGTAATTCTGTGAGAAATAAACTCAATTTTATAATTGGGTAAATGACACGGAAAATTTGTAAGAAAAAGATAGATCAAAAACGAAATGATTTTCAGTATCAAAAATTGGACAATTTGGCATGGAATGCCCTGTATAGCCGAGGAGAATAAATGTCAGAAGACCCAGCTTGATTACTCTTCCGTCCTGTTTTCTCGAACTACGCAAATTCTCGGTACATGAAACCTCGCAATACAACGTCGCCAAGAAATTCGGCTTTGCGATTTTGCGGAATTCGCAAAGATCCTCATAAATTCTCTAAACTTGGGTACGCAGCAATTTACGCACTCTGAAGCAGCGGGATGAAAAACGGGGGAAAAAAAAAGAAACAAGGCGTTACGAAGATACGACGTACGTGAAGAAATTAAATTCAGAGAAGCAAACCTGTGCTAAAATTTTTTTCGCGCGAAAATGAATATCTGATATTAATCTTAAGTCGCGTTCTTATATTAGCACACAAGGTTAAGGCACCGGCGTCGTTTTACTTTTTCCGCGGATGGGATAAAACGCTTTTTCATCTATCGAACGGATGCCGGTTAGACGCTAGGTAACCCCGAGGGAAAGAAGTTGGATGTATTTGGGTTTAGATCCGAAAATGCGAGTACGAGATAGAAGGCGATGCTGGGAATCAAGGGTGAAAAGGGAGGAGACGAGGGGAAAAAAAAAAAAAAAAAATTCAAGGAAAGAAAAAGAAAAAACGAAGGACGGAGAAGAAAGGTAGAGGAGAGACGGCATAGTGCGTTGGTACCTGTACGAAATTGAAACGAACTTATTCGGAACGCGTAATCCTTGATCAAATCTTACAAACCTCATCTTCGACCTCGGAAAATCCTCAGGATTTTTTCCCACGGGCCTGGTTTTGGATGGTCTGTAAATTCCGTGTCGGGGTAGAATCTAGAAAAAACAAAAAACAACATAAAAAAGGTTAAACAAATTTGCCTCGGGTCTGAAATGAACTGTTGAAACAATTGAAGGGAGAAGGCAAAATGTCGAAAAAATCAAAATTTGCAAATGGTATTCGATTGGGTACCGTTCGAAAAAATGGTTGACGATGATTCAACGCTCTTCATTTTCTCCGCCGCAGAGCAGCGTGCAGAGAAAGATTTCCCTGTTTTATAATACGATCGATATTATACGGTAAAAGCAAAATAAGATGAATAAAAATACAGTTGAATAAAAAGAAAAAAAAGGTAAATTACAAGTCGCGCATACAAGGTCCTTCATTAACTCGACAGCATCTGACGGGGGTAAAAAGTTTAGCGAGAAACCAGAAACCTGCAGGGTTTAACCGGACAAATTGCCGGTGTAGCAATTCGTCAACGTGTTTCTTTTTTCCCGGGGCTCCTCGGCTTACTTATGCAAACTTTGCCCCCGGTAGACAAAGTGAATTATAAACACACCGCAAGGTGGATACATATTCTATCTATATACTCTGAATACCTCGAGTTCTCCATACTTCTCATTCTTTAAGGTAGTTGGTTAGCGACGGTAGCGCCATCAGACGGGTAATCGTGAGAACTACATTTCACGTATAATCGGAAAATAAATTTGGCAACGTCGCGTGATTTTCTTTTTTTTTTTGCCGTCTGGTCGAACCTTCGACGTTTACCTCGCTGTAATCCATATTTTTGTAAATCAAAGTGTCAGATCAGTTACCATTTAAGGGGAAATTCGCAATGAAAAGAAAAAAAAAACAAATAAATAAAGTGTTTTAACGATATCATATCTAAACAGCAGAAAAGTAATAATTTGAGTACAGTGCGTAATTTGCATACTTGCGACGTTGCCAAATGTAGAATCGGATTTCTCTTTTTTTATATTACGTTTTTAATTATTAAATGACTGAGAAAATTCGCAAAAATTTGTTGCATTGTTCATAAATATCCATTTTACCTTATTCAATATTTCTTACCATCCTATAAACATTTTATTATAAGACAGCGAACTCGAAACAATCAGTTTTTATATCACACTTCCTATCTACACAATATAAAACAGCTCAGCTTTGAAATAAAAAAAAAAAAAACTCGGTAACTAAACGGTAAATCATTTGAAATTACTAAAAGAATTGTACAATTAACACTCACGTGAATGAAAAATTTCCGAAATTATTACCCAACTACATTAACTCACGTGATTTCAGTATAATTGAACACCAGCTAAGTTCTTGGGCTATTTCTGGTCATTTCTACAATTGCTAATGTTCCGGTGTATCAAATCAATGTCAATCAAATAATCGACGAACGGTGTTTCCGCAAACGAGACGTTCGTTTTTCCATGGAATGAATTTCACGAGCAAACACTTTTTTTTCTCTCGCTGCAATTGGAGTCAATCGAAAAGCTTCACTTGGGTAGTTTTCTGAGCAGAAATTCAAATCATCTCTTTGTTCTCCACTTGAAGAATGAGTACCGAGAGATGAATGTAGGATTTTTTCATCCGTGTTGGTGGCTAAGGTACTGGAAAACTATGGAATGGACAAGGCCGAAAAATTCTTCATTTAGTGTGAAAGACCGTGAGATTTTAGACCGTTCGTAACCAGTTGTAAAAAATAATAATGAGCGAATGAGGAAGTTTTTATAGCACATAATACGATTCCAATTATAGATGCGACAAGAAATCGCGATGGCCTTGTACACTTCTTTGCTATAATATTGCTCTTCGCAATATTTTAAGTAATATTTTTCATCCACACGCTCATCGATTCACAGTGAAGACCCAGGATAGAAAATGAAAGAACGATTCATTTTTCGGCAATCTATTACCGCGGGTGGGATAAAAAAATGCGAAAGCTCGAAAAGTCGACGGGACGAAATCCCGAAAGTCAAACTACCGACAGTTAAAAACGTAGAAAGACTATAAATACGAAAAGACGACTTGTAGAAAAATAAAAATTTCGAACGTAAAAATGTATAAATAAATTTGGACCATAATTTTTTTCGAGAATGGCCAAGATTACGAAGGGCTAAATATTGAATAACGAAAATACCGAAGAATGCCTTTGTCGAAAATCTACGAATCCGAGTTTATCAATAACGACTGACCAAAGAGTCGAAAGGTCGGAACTTTGATTGTCGATAGCTAATTTTTTGGGTTTTGCGGCTATTCGAAGCGTCAGCCGGTCTCAATTTTTGATTCCGGAACTTTCATATTTCTCTTTATCCACATTCTGGGCCTTGGTCATTCGGAATGCCGTCTGTTCTGAAAATACTTTTTCGGATAAGAGAGCGTTTGGTTAAATGAACTTTTGGGAAAACAGTTACTTGGGTACGCTGATCGTTCGTTGTTTTGAAATTCGTATCACGAAAATTTTGTCTTTGTCGACCAGTTCACTTTTTGATCTTTCGGGATTTTGAGCCCCACCTTATTATCGCAAAATTCCGTCGATTTGTGAGCGTCGAATATTTTTCCGACGTGGCGAAGGATCCTCAAGTACTGGAGTCTGAAGACTCCGTTCATTATGTAACTGAAATCATCTCAGTGTGGAGCCATCAAACTAGACTGGTTCGAAATACAACGTTGTTCAATATTTAGCATCAACTGATTCGTTTGATTCTGGTACCGTCACGCGTGTGTATCATGCGCGCCTTTCAATACCCTTGACATATTATGTAAGAGATTGAAGAAATAAAACCGACGGTAAAAAACGCAATGCTTCAAGTCATGGATGTGGTAACTGATAGCCACAAATCACGTCAAAGCACTGGCACGGAATGGAGAACAATTTTATTTCACTCACTGTCGAATTTAGAACGATACACGTGATAGGAAAAAAAAATGAAACTGTGTTGTGGCACGGGATTTTCCCTATTTTTTTTCCACAACCACCTGGACGGTGTTGACATTGAAATTATAATTCAACTATTGATATTAGACGCATTATCGATGATGTAAGTCATAATGCTAATAGGAATCCGTGGTCAGGGTAAGGCTATGGAATAGAAAAGGAAAAAAACTTAGATTGGTAATCGTATAGTTATACTCTAACAATCTGACAGTGAATGCCAATGAATTATTCTATTCATTACTGAGGAATACCAGTTTTTTTCGGGATACGCTATCTGACGCGTAGATCATACGTGCCCAGCAGCAATTGGTATAAAAAATTGTGTGGGAAATTAGATTTGCCTCTTTGTCCGTACGACTGTGTCGTGTTTAGCAAAGTATAAGAAACGCTCGTTCCACTCGCATACAGTCACACGGAAATATCTTAAATATATGCCGTCTTGCAGGCTCAGGAATAGCGGATTCAAGTGACAGGATGCCGTATCCCCGGTAGCATGTAGTACATTAATAGTGAGCTTCGTTCTTCGGAACTCAGTCTGTGGTGCGAGGTGCTGGTGACGTCTCGGAAGTACGAACACTATGACGAAACATTTGATATCAGTCGCGTCGGTGCTGGTCGTGGCTGTTTTACATCATGTATGGGCGTCAAGGATCCTGGCTATATGTCCATCGAGTTCGATCAGCCATCAAATCGTGTTTCGTGGGCTGACAATGGCTCTGAGGGAGCGAGGCCACGAGCTTGTCGTCGTAACGACGGACCCAGTCGACGATCCGGCCTTGAAAAACTACACCGAGATAAGCATCAACTTTCTATACAAGGACTTTATTCAACATGTGGATTGGGTTACTAACCGGGAACACGAAACCTGGTTCGACGTAGTTACCAATTGGGCTCCCGCGTTCAAGTCGCAGGCTGATCGCATCCTCAACCTACCAGAACTCAGGAACCTCTACGCACCGGATAGTGGGGAAAAGTTTGACCTACTAATTATCGAGGCGCTTTATTGGCCTGTATTTTTACCACTCGGTAAACGATTTGACGTTCCAGTTATAGGCAAGTTATTTTTTATTCCGAACAGAAATTATTCAAGCACTTCGCAATTGATGATTTGATAGAGGGATTAACTTGAGAGAGGTGACAATTTCAGGCTGAAAATGTTTTGCAATAAAAAATGTTAGCATAGCACGAAATGCTCCCTATGGTGAACCTCATAAAGCAGTTGAACCTTATGCACGATATCTCTGGTTGTACAATATCTTGTAACTGATGTTACTGATGTACCTGCAACGTTTCAACAATATTTGTCTATCATGTATTATTACGGTAATTAAATTGCATTTTAAGACAGTCTTTAACATGTTGTTAAGGTCTAACGTCTCTGGGGTTGACTACCAATATTCATTACGCAATTGGTAATCCAGTACTGTCCTCTCATCCGTCACACTGGGACGCTGGGAAGGCTGTGCTGGGAGAGTTGACGCTGTGGCAAAGACTAAAGAATTTCGTGAGGATATGGAGATATCTGTACTGTTACCAAAGCGATATCATTTCGACGCAACAGGAGGTAGCATGGAAATATTTTGGAAATGATGTACCTGATCTCCGAGATCTTGAAAAAAACATCAGCTTGATTTTCGTTAATCAGCAAGCGCCCATTTCATACCTCAGACCTAATACTCCCAGGATTATCGAAATTGGTGGATTCCACGTCTCGAAGCAGGTGAAACCTCTCTCGAAGGTATGAATAACAAGACATTCACAGTTTTAGCAAACTTTAGTAGGTGCTTGATGCATAGAAAGAAAATGTACTACAATCTTGATTTATTTTTTGACGTAGGATCTTCAGAGGACCTTAGACAAAGCCACGCAAGGCTTCATATACATGAGCCTTGGATCAAATGTCAAAAGTTCCATGTTGAGTAATGAAATACGAGATGAATTCATCGCAACATTTTCAAAATTGCCCTACACCGTTATCTGGAAATACGAGGATGAGTTTCTTCCCGGCCTGCCAGAGAACTTGATAATCATGAAGTGGACCCCGCAGCAGTCTATTTTAGGTGACGACGACAAGGTTTTGCTCAATATTCGATTTCATTGAAAACATTTCTTACATTTTTTCAACGTTTGAATGTATCGTATATCGCCACTATTCCTGATTCAACCCCACTTCGACTATAATCCCTCATTTGAATTGCAATTTTTATTTTTTTTTTGTTAGCATAATGATTAAACGATCTTACAATCAACTTCCTACGTAATGACACCGTTTTTTTTTATGCTTGTGAGACGGAACTCAAATGAGTCCCAGTGAACTCCATTTTCATTACGAAGCGCAATCCCATTGCATTAAAAAAAAACGTGTCACTGTAATTATCATACTATACGATCCATACCATCGTAAAAATTAGTTCAACACCTGGCTACATTTCCTGTTTAGCGCATCCGAATATAAAAGCTTTCATATACCAAGGAGGTCTACAAAGTACAGAGGAAGCGATTTCTCACATCGTTCCCGTTATCGGGTTACCAGTATTTGCTGACCAGGACATGATGGTGGAGAAAATGGTTTCTTTAGGAGTTGGGAAAAAGTTGGAAATCCTTACTCTGAACAGGGCAGATTTACTCGAAGCGATAAACTCAGTTGTACAGGACAGCAGGTATGTATGACACATTCTCGGATAGAAATTACAAATTCGTCAAGTTACCAAATAGTTGCATCAATTCTGATAACGCTCATCATTTTCAGCTACAAGCAACGTATGCTGAATTTGCGTGACTTGCTGAAAGATAAGCCGTACGATTCGTTGGAGAACGCGGTTTGGTGGACGGAACACGTGATACGTCACAAGGGTGCCCCTCATCTGCACTCTACGACAGCCGACGATCCCTGGTATCAGCGGCAAGACATGGACTTGATTTTCATTATTTCAACTGTGATTTTGATAGCTTTCAGTATAACATTAGTTGTATTACATAAGTTGATGGTTCGCAGTATTCGTGTGCTTAAACATCGGTTGCGCGACAGCAAAAAGCACAAAGCATATTGACTCGTTCCATGTAAATGTCACAACAGATGTATTTCAACGGTGATAATGTGTATGCGTAATGGATGATTGAATATAATTGATCCATCATTTTTGCAAATTTTTTATGACCTTTGATAGCTGAACTGTGCTACTCTATGCAACATACTTGAAGAATTTAATTTGCCTGACAAATAATCATATTTCACACAAAAATGCGTGTATGTGAACTTGGCTCAGCAATTTGAAAAATCAAAGCTTTTGAAAGTTTTGCGAGACGTGCGTGCGTTTGTGCGTTAAATCTCGATTTCACAACTTGAACGGTTTTTCTGGAATTGATTACAATTTTTCAGAATTACAAATTGTATTTAACCCTCATGTTACCAAAATAATCTCACAATCTGACTCTGCGTACCAACGAAGCGTGGAATTGATAATGTAGAGTACCGAGGAACCATAGTTCCACAGCATTCGATGTCTCACGCGTGAATCACACCCGTGCCTATCAGCAATGAGTCTAAAGAAATGTAACAAGAGGCGATTTCTTACGTTGTTCCTTTGATCAGCTTAGCGGTTTTTTCATAATCAGGATACAATAATCGATAAAATGGTGTCCTTAGGCGTTGGAAAAAGTTGAAAGTTCTCACTTTTAACAACGACGATTTACTTTACGCGTTATACTCCGTTGCCATGATGGCAGGTATTGTATGACATACATTTTAGGCTATTGAAAATTGGTCATTTATGAGGTAACCAAATAATCGTGTGTATATTGATTACACCATATTTTCAACTATGAACAATGAATGATGAAGTTACGGGATTTGCTAAGAGACAAGCGGTACGATTTGTTGGAGAACGCGGTTTCGTCGACGGAACACGTGATACCGCCGATGATCCTTGGTATCAGCGACAAGACATGGACTTGATTTTCTCCATTTCTGCTGAATTTTTTACGACTTTGTATATAATACTAGCTGTATTATATAACTTTTTAGTCCCCAATATGCGATTACTCAAGTGTTCACAGGTGTTGGTCAGCAGAAAGTAAAAAGCGTATTGATTTACACAGCGGAGATGTAACAACAAGGAATTCGTTGGGAGTAATATTTTGTGGCAGTATTACTTAACGCATCAATGTCCCTGAATGTCAGTGATCAGTAGGATGCGATTTCGATTTTATTACCAAATAACGACAGCAGCCTAAGCAGTAAGCGATGAACAGCATCATTTTGTTATCTTGAACAAATCATGTTTCTCACGAAATCACTAATCATGTTTCTCGACCGACCTTTCCAAAAATGTTTCACAATTTTTCTAAAGCAAGATTTTTCTGTTCATTTTTGTAGTACCGGAATTTACGTGAGAACTTGTGTGGATATACATACTTGTCGAAAGCATGAAACAACATTTACGCATCACAGAGTAATGCATGTTTTTTCAGTTGTTTGGACTCGGATGAAGTTTATGTTCCGCGAATAACCCGTATTACGTATTGTGCCAAAAATTTCCTTCGACTCCATCGTCTTCACTGTTGGACTGCACGCTTGCTACTTGCACAGCTGGCGAAGAATATTTGGATGGCAAAGGTGACGTCTTGATATGCTCGGCCACAAAAGTGTCGTATATAAAGCGCGACGGTTAGTATTCCACATATAAACTGCGGTGTACGAGAGGATACCGTTTTTTTCAATCAGCCTGTCGTTCTGATGCACCTTGTAACCGGGACTAGGAACTTCCGAAGCAATAGCTGCAATAACGGGCTTCGTGATTCGAATCGAACTAGTACATTGCCGGGCCGATAATATTGCGAGTGGACTGAGATGTCGCGGCATTTTATAACGGCTACTCTGATTGCGATCGTGGGTGTTTTACATCCGGGATGCGCCGCAAGGATACTCGGCATATTTCCGTTTCCTTCGTTCAGTCATCAAATTGTATTTCGAGGATTGACGCTGGCGTTGAGGGAGCGAGGTCACGAGCTCGTTGTAGTCACTCCTAACCCGATCAACGACCCAACCCTGAAGAACTACACGGAGATAGATGTGAGCTTCATGTACGAACACTGGAGATTGGATTGGATATCTGTTGCAAAAAAGTACACGTACTATGACTTTATCATGCAATCAACACCGACATTTTCGACGATAACTGAAGGCATCCTCAGCCATCCAAAATTGCAGAAATTGTACGAACCGGAAAGTCGAGAAACGTTTGATTTGTTACTATTTGAAGCACTTCGTTGGCCTGCTGTTCTGCTTTTCGCTAAGCGATACGAAATTCCAGCCATAGGTAAATGATATTCGTATTATCATACAAACAAATTTTGTCGGCATTCATACTTTTACAGATTCTCGATGATTGTTTATGAATGATAATATCTCAACCATATATCGTTCAATTATTGCCACTGCATTGTATTCCATCGTGATGATTTTTGTACAATTTTAAAAAATACAATCGAATTCTCCGCATTTTAACTGTAAAATTGAGTGATTGGTACGTCAACCCGGCGCTCTGAAAACACTATACATGTTCTCATACTATGATAAAGCTACAGTTGACCCGACGAGAATGGTTTATCTTATTATGAAATGCATACAAGTTCCGTAGTTAATAGAATTCATGCTAATCTCGAGTTATATTATCAAGTTATTATTGGCATCATAATTGAACCGTAAGGTAATGAACCATAAGACAATTTTTTCCTGCGAGTGTACTTTCTACAATACAAGAATAATTGTCCACGGGCTCTAATAATTTCAATTGACAAACTGTATCTTACCATTCATGAAGGAATTACGTCACTGAGTCCGACTACCCAAGTGCACTATCAGTTTGGCAATCCTATAATGCCTTCTCAGCCGCCATATTGGAATAGCAGAGGAATAGGCTTCGAAAAGTTGACATTTTGGCAAAGACTATGCAACTTCGTACAGACGTGGAGATTTCTGTTTTACTACAGAACAACGTACATGCAGACGCAGCAGGAAATTGCGAGAAAATATTTTGGAAACGATATTCCGGATCTTCGTGACTTGGAAAAAAATGTCAGTTTGGTTTTCGCCAACCAGCAGGCACCGATTACATTCGTACGTCCGAGTGTTCCTAAGATAATCGATATTGGTGGATTCCACATTTCGGATCGGCTCGAGCCTCTATCAAAGGTATTGTGGCCGAAATATTTCCGTCGTTGGGCATTTTTCGTTGATTGGTATTTGGCGAAGCATAGTCACGCAATCTTGGCTCATTTTGTACGCAGGACCTTCGGATGATTTTGGACGAAGCAACCCAAGGCTTCGTATACATGAGCCTTGGAACAAACACCAAAAGTGCTTCGTTAAGTAACGAAATGCGGGGCGAATTTATTGCTGCGTTTTCGGAAATGCCCTACACCGTTATTTGGAAATATGAAGACGACCTTCTTCCGGGTCAGCCGGACAACGTCCATACCATGAAATGGATTCCACAACAGTCAGTCCTGGGTACTTGTGCATTATTTAACATTTCTTTCTTAGGATACCAGTGTCAGTTAACTTTGAAAAATATTCCGAGGAACAAAAAATGATCGAATTCTCCGATTATTCCTCGAACAAACTGAATCTCACGTCCCACGTAACAGGACACACATACCAGTGGTTTGTTTGAGTTGTTGTGGTTGTGGTTTGAGAAATTCATTTCTGGTCAGTCACTAATTGTAAAATGCATGCATGAATTATCATCATTCTCCAAAATTCGTAACTGATTGTTAGTCAGAATAATACAGCTTGATCGTTAGTTGGATTTTGTATAATGTCGGGCTGTATAAAGCGAAGAAGAAAAAAGACATTCAACCGGACAGGTTTAGCTTTCATCGAGTTATTACGACGAGACGAAATATACTTTTTGTCACTAATCGGAACTGACTCACAGTGATCCCCTTAATCTTCATTGCTTTCTGTAAATGCAGTGCACGAGAGAAGACAAAGGGTGCAAGTGCTACTGGAATTCCTCATTTCAATGAGACGACGCAACTTCACGATATCTAAAACATTCGTTTAATATCCGAACACGATGTCTTTTCAGCGCATCCCAATATCAAAGTTTTCATATACCAAGGAGGACTTCAGAGCACAGAGGAGGCGATTTCTCACGCTGTTCCTGTGATCGGATTACCAGTTCTCGGTGATCAAACATCAAATATCGACAAGATTGTCTCTCTTGGAGTTGGTAAGAAGCTGGACATCTCCAGTGTCGACAGATTCGACCTGGTGGAAGCGATACAATCCATCGTGCGCGATGACAGGTGCGTGAAACAAAACACACTTTGCATCCAAAATCGAAATTCGCAATCGAACTGTGACTTTAATTATACCGATTCTTTTCAGCTACAAACGAGGCATGTTGAAATTGCGGGACTTGGTCAGAGACAAGCCGTACGATTCGTTGGAAAACGCGGTTTGGTGGACGGAATACGTGATACGTCACAAAGGTGCTCCTCATCTTCATTCGACGACAGCCGACGATCCCTGGTATCAACGACAAGACATCGACTTAATTTTCATCATTTATACCGCGATTTTGACAGCTTGTACTATAGCACTACGAGTCTTATACAAGCTGTTAGCTTACAGCATTTATTTTCTCAAACATCAGCACTTGATTAGGAAAAAGGAAAAAGTGTATTAAGTCGTTACGAATTATATGTGAATTATACGTAAGTGATTTAGTGATTTTCGCAATTAAATTACATGTGTCTTTTTTATACCTGATTTCCTGCATTCATTTTTTCGCTAATAACATATGAAAGTATAAATTGTATAGTGGGTGCAATAGATTAAATAGCGAAATTCTTGTTCCGAATCCGTAACCCTATCACGAATTTTGTTCTCCAATTATTTGAACAACGGTTGTCAAATTTAATCGTAAAACTATGTTTTATACTTTGAGAAAGTATACCTTTCATGGGTCTAACTGTTGAAATGCAATACCCATTTGACAATCATACAATGTTTTCCTAACCGTCACATTGGGACATGGAAATAAGAGAACTCGGAGAATTTTCACTGTGGCAAAGTTCGAACGAGGTTATACAGTTTTGGCACTATCTGTACTTGTATTGATCGAATCACATGCTAAAGCAACAGGAACTTGCGAGAAAACATTTTGGAGATGACATTGCCGACCTTTGTGAGCTTGAGAAAAACGTCAAGTTTTTAAAAACGTTTAGTTTTTTATCAACCAACAAGCACGGATTGCATTCGCAAGGCCAAATGTTCCTAAGATGATAGAAATCGACGGATTTCATATTTCAAAGCAGATTGAGCCACTTTCGAAGTTGCGGTATTCGAAAACTTCAAATCGGTACGGTAATTTTCCTACATCATTATTAACCCCAGAACGATAACGGGGTTTGAAAAAAAAAACGCCCCACACGAATTGAAATTTCTCACCGCAAGAGAACAGCTTACGTTTTCGAAACGAAACACATCAATTCTTCACTACCTTTTTGGACCTGACGTAAAAAGTTTCTCGGGCCACGTGATTTTTCATTAAAAAACAAAGAAAATGAGACCCCATGGGACCCTTAACGATATGATGTACCCGAGAGATGAAATTTAAAAAATGGAGCCGTTTTTTCACCCCCCGTTCTTGGGAATGGGTGAGGAAATAAAAAAAAACCAACAAAAATAGCTTTACCGTTTTAGGGTTAAACGAGACAGAATTAAATATCAAATTTCTCTTTTTTTCTCGGGTGTAGGAACTTCAGAGGATTTTGGACAAAGCAACGCAAGGCTTCATATACGTGAGGGTTGGAAAACAAATGGATTACTAAGTAGGTATAATTCGTATAAAATTCTTTGAAAATCGTTGTGGATTTTTGCTACGGTATTATTCGTATTTCATATCCAAAATGTCAAAACGTGCGTAAAAAAATATCAGCATGAACACATCAAGGTCGTGAAACATTTATGCATCGCATGATTACGTCAGCGAATCATCCGAACAATATTTTACCAAGCTATACATACAGGCATGGTGTTATTTTGAGTCTTGAACTACCCTCTGGCTATTTGCACAGCTGGAGGACAGTATTTGGAGATTGGAAGTGTCGTTTGAGCACAAAACACAGTTGAAAACACAAAAACCGAAGTGTATGACGCGACGATACAGTGTTCGTCACACTGGCTGTTCTCCCGATGCATTTTGTAACCTGAACCCGATCAACGATCCGACCCTTGAGAGTTTCACGGA
Organism: Neodiprion pinetum; assembly: GCF_021155775.2. Lineage (NCBI taxonomy): Eukaryota > Metazoa > Arthropoda > Insecta > Hymenoptera > Diprionidae > Neodiprion > Neodiprion pinetum. Next base: position 20,488,666 of record NC_060238.1, on the reverse strand, counting down.
GATATATATAAACTATCTGTACGAGCTTCTGGAAGAAAATTAGATTTGTTATTACTTGAGATGACTCGTTGACCTGCTTTACTGCCTCTTGCCGAGCGATTTGGAATTCCAGCAATAGGTAAGGGATTCTCATAATGTATACAAGCAATGTTCCTCTAAATTCGCGTTTACGGATTCTTGACAATTGTTTTTACGGACGAACATAACTCTACTGCAACAGATCGAAGACAGAGCGTTTATATCCGAGTTATAACACTCGTTACGATGTCTGTACCTTGAACAATAAATCAAAGAACCATCGTTCGCATCATACGTGATAAAGTTACTTGTCAAAGGTCTAGCCTCTATGGCCTTGACTACCCAACAGCAATACGGAACTGGCAACCCCATAATTCATTCGCATCCATCGCATTGGGAAAGTGGAATAGATGCTCTTGACAACCCGACATTTTGGCAAATACTATGCAACTTGATAAAGACGTGGAGATATCTGTACTGGTATAAGACGACCTACATGCAAAAGCAACAGGAAATTGCGAGAAAATATTTTGGAAACGATATTCCGGATCTTGGAGAGTTGGAAAAAAAATGTTAGTTTGGTTTTCGTCAACCAGGGAGCATCGACTTTATGCGTCACACCAAATGTTCCCAAGATCGTTAACATTGGTGGGATTCACATCCCTGATCAAATCCCACCCCTACCGAAGGTATTGTTGTGTAAAGGTCACTTTATATAAAACGAAATTGAATTTGTACATGTGTATGTATGTTTACCTTTGTGTATAATGTGCGTGTGCGCCAAGTTATGTGTATTTGCGGATAACCCGAAAAAGAGAAAATTAGATTAGCAAACAGTATGAGCGTAAACGAAAGGTATGAAACGAAAAGGTTCAAAACGAAAGAGAAGTACGTACATAAACGCAAAAGAGTGAGGACGTCCGATAATACCCGAAATATAACAATTAATTGTAAGGCACGATTATCATTAAAATTTTTAATAGTATTATTATTGTTAGTGTGGTTAGTTTAATTGTTCATTTCAAAAACGTTCGATTGTTGTCTAATTGGATATGGTTATTTTCTTAACACATCTGTTATTAATATTGCCGGTACTTCGACGTCCTTTTTTGTTTGAATCGTCTCCTCTCCTCCCCACTGACTATTTTTATTTATTTACTTATTTTTATCGTGTTTAATAGTAGCGTCGACAAAATATTAGGATTACTTGGCACTCTTCGTAGATTACTATTTCGACGAAACGAAATTAATCCACACTCTAGAATTACTTGAATTGTAGGACCTTCGGGAAATCTTGGACAAAGCGACGCAAGGCTTCATATACATGAGCCTTGGAACGAACGTCAAGAGCGTCATGTTGAGTAACGAAACAAGGGAAGAATTTCTGGCAGCGTTTTCGAAACTGCCTTACATCGTGATTTGGAAATTCGAGAACGAGATTCTTTCGGGCCGGCCAGACAACGTGATAACAATGAAGTGGGCTCCGCAGCAGTCCATCTTAGGTGAGTATGATTGGATCTCATTGACAGTTTGTTTTATCGATGCCCATCAATTCTTCCATCGACACTTGATTTTTAATTCCGTCTCAACATTTCTGTGATTCGAAAAACTCTTCACTTGCACTACGGAAGACGTTTGAATATACCAAGAAACAGTAAAATGTAGAATACTCTGGAAGACAAATAACCCCATTGTTATGTATTTTTGAAACCACGGTAATTGCAGCATCCCTCGTATAATCGTTCGTTACAAGTAACCGATACTGGGCTTCTCAGTTCACTTCAGTTCTCCAGTTCCCAATTATAAATATCGATACTACGAATACCAGGCACAACTTTCAAACCTGTCATGAATTGAACCTGAAAAAAAGAAAGGGCAAGAATGACTTAAAAAAAGTCCATTCAATGCTTCGATGTATGTCCGTCTAGCGCATCCCAATATAAAAGCCTTCATATACCAAGTAGGACTTCAGAGTACTGAAGAGGCAATCTTTCTCACTGTTCCCTTAATTGGTCTACCAGTATTCTCCGATCAGCAAACAGATGTTCAAAAGATGGTGTCGCTTGGTGTGGGGAAGAAGTTGAACATTTTCAACATCAATAGATTCGATTTAGTGAAAGCGATACAGTCCGTCGCCGGTGACGGCAGGTAGTTGGAACAAAAGACATTTTATAGCGAAATCTAATATCCTTCATCTGACTACAACAGGAGCATGAACTTTAATAACACTGATTGTTTCCAGCTACAAGCAACGAATTTCAATTATTTTCATCATTTGCAGCTACAAGCAACGATTGCTGAAATTACGAGATTTGATGGAAGACAAGCCGTACGATTCGTTGGAGAACGCGGTTCGGTGACGAAACACGTGATACGTCATAAAGGCGCTCCCGCATCTCCATTCGACGACAGCCGACGATCCCTGGTATCAGTGACAAAACATGGACTTGATATTCTGCATTGCTACGGGGATTCTGGCAGTTTTCAGTACAACACTACTTGTGTCGTACAAATTATTGATTCATGGTCTTCACGTATTTAACCATCAGCTGTCAGCCAGGACAAAAACCAAAGCATCGTAATTCTCTTGGCACTATGTACTGCAGAATAGATAGATCATGAGATATGGTTTATTATTAATACAATCTCATAAGTATCATTATGAAATTAATTCCGAGCTGAATAGCCGTGAATTCCTCGGTAAGTATAAAAAAAAATCACTTCAGATTACGAATTATTCTTTATCGAAATACTAATAATTTTCACACATGGCCCCCCTTTCGTCTATTCACCATACGAATAATATGTTCATAATTTCTAATGAATCACCGTGTACTCGGATACATATTCTAACACTATCTGAAAGTCACAACCATTTTCTAATAATGCAATAAAATAATCTGAGAATTTGGCATTGATTCAATACGTGGACATGATGTTGAGCCTCTCAAGTTCACAACGGTACTGATAAATGTTCAAGGAGGACGGATCGTACACGATTCACGAAAAGGCACGCACCTATATCCTTATCGGAAGCATTAAGCAATATTGCGACATAAAAACGTAACGTCTCTCTCACTCAGATTGTTAACCTTCCAGCATTGGTACGCATGCATACGTCTCACTCAAATACCAAAACGTATCAGCATCGAGTTAACCATCGACCAGATAAGGTCGTTATGAGTAGGAAATGATACGAGTACTGGCAACAGTGTAACTCGCGAAAATCTTCAGTACTTAGAGTTACCGCGTTACTTCGAACGGTCAAAAATATGTCGCGACACTCAATGTTCGTTGCACTTATCCTGGCCACGAGTGTTTTACATCAGGGATTCACCTCGAGAATTCTCGGTGTATTTCCCCTACCTTCGATCAGTCATCAAGTCGTATATCGTGGACTGACGTTGGCGCTGAGAGAGCGAGGTCACGAACTTGTCATCGTTACCACGGACCCGGTCAACGATCCAACCCTGACCAACTACACGGAGATAGATGTTAGCATTCTTTATGGAGAATTCAATAAGAATTTGGACTGGGTTGCTCATCGAGAGACCAACACGTGGCTTGAGTCGATACAGACACTGGCGCCGAAGTTTATACAGGTTACCGAAACCGTGCTGGGCCATCCAGAATTGAAAAAGCTTTACTCTACAAACAGAGGGGAAAAGTTCGACTTGTTATTGATTGAGATGCTTGTTTGGCCAGCGTTGTTCGCTCTTGGTGAGCGACTCGATGTTCCAGTCATCGGTAAGCGTAATGATTTTCTTTGAGAAACTGGAAGCTTGAAATACGCTTTTCCTTTTACCGACTAGACGCGATTACTTACGGATGAATGCAAACGACAGATAAATTGCATGAACAGAATAGTTCTTACTGCAAAATTCAAGCTGCGAGGTGCGAAGTTTCTTTGCGAACGTTTTATCAAGCTTGAATTAGTTCAAAACTATTTTCTGCGTTCTGTGAAGGTATGTCGTCGTTGGGTCTTAATGTTCAAATGCATTATGGAATTGGAAATCCCATAATGCCTTCTCATCCTTCGCATTGGGATGCCAAAATACAAGTGATTGGAAAGCTGACATTCTGGCAGAGATTGCAGAACTTTGTGCAGTTGTGGACATATCTGTACTGGTACAGAACAGATTACCTCCAAGCGCAGCAGGCTACTGCACGGAAATACCTTGGAAAGGATATTTCCGATATTGGTGAATTGGAAAAGAACGTCAGTCTGGTTTTCGTCAATCAGCAATCGTCGATTTCATTCGTCAGGCCGAACATTCCTCGAGTCATAGACATCGGTGGATTCCACATGTCAAAAGAGACGAAGCCTCTGTCGGAGGTAGCGTTATTGAAACATTAGAGCCATCGAGTAATTTCAGTAGATGATTCAACAGGATTTCCTAAGTAAGAGCAATAGAAAATGGTCATTCGATTCTTTTATTGTGGTTAGACTAATGGATGGTATATACTGAAACAAAATGCATTCGAAAGCTATAAATTTCCGTTTTGAAGCTAGAAATTTTTTTCCCTTCATTATGTTAAAACTTAACTGCTCTACTTCGCCTCGCTTCAAATGAAGTTCTGTAGAAAACGATTGGCGAACGGTAACCACGTTTACAGGCGAACGAAATATCCGAAATACCAAAACTAAAACGCTGTAGTATCGTTAATATATTCTCTGTGCTTTCGTGGAACGGTTTTTTGATTCGACCTTTTGTTTTTGAGAAATTAAGAGGTAACACCACTGTAAAAACAAGAAAAACGCTTTTTTAATAATTTTTTTTTTTTAGATGGAAGAACAGGAAATAAGATTGTAATATTTAAGGAAGTTATTAGGAGTATATTTAGGTATAATACAAAAAATTATCAACAAAATACACAACAAAAAAAAAAAAAATTGTTCATTTCTTAGGTTTTCACAATGGTGTTGCTTTTTAATGAAAACGTTCACGAAAGTCTGACAAAAAAAACAAAAAAAAAAAAAAGAAACGCGATATCTGATGAAAAAAGTTGTTATTAGGCCTAATTTCAATTTATCACACATCCGTTCCATAGGAGCTTAGAGGATATATTGACGAATCTATAAACTCGTGGTTTTTGTAATTCGGATATTCTGTTCGCCTACAAACGTGGGTAGCGTTTTGCCAATCCTTTTCTGCAAATCTCTACTTAAACCGACATACAGTAGTGAATTTTTAAGATTGTTTGAAAAACTTTCTTGTACTCTAAAGCAAAAATCCGCAGCTGTCAAATGCGTTTTAGTTCAATCTGTTTCGCCATTAGTCTAGTCATAATAAAACATTAAATAAAATAATTATTTTCAACTACTCTTACTTGGGGAACCCCCTCAATCTATGAAACATATTCACTCGGTTATAATCTGTTACTTTTTGGGCATAGGACCTTCAAAAGATTTTGGACAAAGCAACGCAGGGCTTCATATACATGAGCCTTGGAACAAACGTGAAAAGCATCATGTTGAGTAACGAAACACGTGGAGAGTTTGTAGCCGCATTTTCACAACTGCCCTACATCGTTATTTGGAAATTTGAGGGTGATGTTCTTCCCGGACAGCCGGACAACGTGATAATCATGAAGTGGGCTCCACAGCAGTCTATTTTAGGTAATTGTAACTAGGTTTTAATCATTTTTTAAGCTGGTAAAAAATTGTTGGTTACCCACTTCACTTTGCTTTGAATCTTCGTTGACACTTCGATGCACAGTGTGTGATATTGCCTGTATCTTCTTTCCTAACCCTCGGGGCATACACTTATTTTTTCAATCACGAATCACACTGTGGCTCACGGTCACGGTTTACCATTTCGAAACTACTCATCGGATCAAGTTGAAAAAATTCTCCGATATTCTTCAAACATTGTAGAATCAGACCTCGTCCGATAGACCCTGTATGTGCTCCAAGTGTAGGAATCGAGTTTCAATGAATGATATCTGGATTATTTATTTATTTATTAACACTGTTTTATCAGCGCACCCGAATATAAAGGCTTTCGTATACCAAGGAGGACTTCAGAGTACAGAAGAAGCGATTTCTCACGCTGTTCCCGTGATTGGTTTACCAGTATTGGCCGATCAGGATACACTTGTAAATAAAATGGTGTCTCTTGGTGTTGGTCGAAATTTGAATATTTTGAGCGTTAATAGGGAGAATCTACTGGAAGCAATTCGCTCCGTTGTGCTAGATATCGGGTAGGCATATGTTTCATAGTCGTAAAAAATCGTTACGTAACTGCAGTGTGGCAGTGGGATGGATTTCAGTTACATTGATCTTTTTTAGCTACAAGCAACGGATGATAAACTTGCGGGATCTGATAAGAGACAAGCCGTACGATTCTTTGGAGAATGCGGTTTGGTGGACGGAACACGTGATACGTCACAAGGGCGCTCCGCATCTCCATTCGACGATAACCGACGATCCATGGTATCAGCGGCAAGACATGGACTTAATTTTCATTATTTCATCGGCGACTTTCATAGCTTTGATTATAACACTAGGTGTTTCATACAAGTTCTTGGTTTACAGTATTCATTTGCTCAATCACGATCGGCAGTTCATTAGCAAGCAGAAAAAAGTACGATAGATCAATCTGTGCATATTGTCACCTGTATGTTTTATGTAAATAAACAATGCTTCGGTGAATTTTTATTACGAAACTATGTAGGCGACCCTTTGCAATATGACACTGAAAATATCTGTTAGTACTCCGATAAAAATTCAGCGAAATTAAAGTGCATCGTGGAATTGTTGTTCAATCGAACTATAAGCAAATAATTTCGGCGTTGATGTGTGCTTCGTTCTAATGATACTTCGCCTCGAATCAAAACGAGACTGTGTTAGACAAGATTGATTTGATGCTGGTGTGCCTGACATAGCAAAGTATTCAATTCGGAAATGGTGTTGGGAGGAATTAGGACTTATTCAAGTTCATGATTTCTTGTGTTGGTATAACGCTGAGCACTCAGTGACATCTGGTAACCTGCCGTTTCAAATTTGGTATTTTCATCACGCAATGGAAACGTGACATTTTTCGATAGATAAGCGTCGAATTATCCAAATTTTCGACACCGATTATACAAAATGTATGATTTGCATTACTGGTATTGTATGAACTGTATACGTGTGCATATCAAGTTTGAAGCAGCTTCACAAACGTTGAAACTTTGTGCCAAATGCAACCAATACAGTAAAATGGAATACGAACACTTGCAAAAGAGGTAGCATACGACTTGTAGCTTGTAGGTGAAATATACAACTGAGATTATTCATAATTATTCTCGATTTATAAATTACATATTCATTATTTATCAGTCGTATGGACCATCAGTGTCTCACACGTATGCACGATACGAGTAGATCCATTAACGATGTTTACGAATTTTTTTTTTTAATATCGAATATTTCACGAACGTTTCTGAACACGTATTTATCATCATTGATACGGAGTAACATTTGGACCAATCGCAATCACACTCTAAACAATCAGCTTGCCCTGGAGATATCTGAACGCAAATGCGATAACCTAACCTAATCTGTGAAGTAAAATGGTTATTTGTGTGGCAAGGGCTCACAAATAAGTACTTATTGATCAATGCGAAGTGGCGTACGCGCCGCAAATAACGAATTGCTTTCAGAGTTACGTTCGCAGTCCAAGACAGTAGTTGGAAAATCACGGTGTGATTATTTCGGGCGGACGATAATGTTGCGGTATTTAATATCGGTTACACTGATCCTGGCGATCGGTGATCTGCATCAAGTATACGCAGCGAGAATTCTCGGCATATTTCCGATGCCCTCGTTGAGTCATCAGGTCGTATTTAGGGGATTGACTTTGGCGCTAAGGGAGCGAGGTCACGAACTCGTTGTAGTCACTCCGAACCCGATCAATGATCCGACCCTGAAGAACTACACGGAGGTGGATGTGAGCTTTCTGTATGATATCTTCAATAAAGAGACGGATTGGATCGCTGGTCGGAATGAAGACACGTGGCTTGGGGTCCTAAGGAGAATCACACCAATCTTCATGATGATGACCGAAGGCGCTCTTGGCCATTCGGAAGTACAAAAGCTTCATGCGCCGAACAGTGGGGAAAAGTTTGACTTGATGTTAATTGAGATGCTTTACTGGCCAGCCTATTTACCCCTAGCAAAACGATTCGACGTTCCAGTGGTGGGCAAGTGATGATTATAAAAATAATTTTTATCTAGACCTACTTTCAAGATTCTGTAGGAATATTTAGAAATCAGTATGGTTTGTCAGTTTATGATCAAATCATTTCAGGTACGATGATTCTAGCTTGAATACGTCACGGGCTCAAATTATAATAACTATGTTAAAATTTGTCACGACATTTATTGTATTGCAATTTAATGTACCTGCAACAATGTGAAAACGTTTATTTACGACTTGCGATTATTTATAAATATAATCTCAAACAATCGATTATATTTCATGAAGGTATGGCGTCTCTGAGTCTCTCAGTTTATATGCAATACGGAATCGGGAATCCCATAATGGCTTCTCATCCATCAAATTGGGATTGCGGTGCGGCGGTTTTGGGAGACCTAACATTTTGGCAAAGGTTGAAAAACTTCGTACGAACGTGGAGATTTCTATACTGGTATAGAACAGATTACATGCAGAAACAGCAAGAGATTGCGAGGAAATACTTTGGAAATGATATTCCTGATATCGGTGACGTTGAAAAAAACATCAGCCTAGTTTTCGTGAATCAACAGACACCGATTACATTCGTGAGACCAAACATTCCCAATATTGTAGGTATCGGTGGGTTTCACGTGTCAAATCAGAGCGAGCCTTTATCGAAGGTATGGTTTTCGGAATGTTTGAATCATTAGAGGATCAAGCAAATTATCGGCACGTGTTTATAAACTTCTATTGTAACCGTATTCTTTTTTATTGCAGGACCTTCAGAGGACCTTGGACGAAGCAACGCAAGGCTTCATATACATGAGCCTTGGATCGAACGTCAAGAGCGCAACGTTGAGTAAAGAAACGCGGGGCGAATTCATAGCCGCGTTTTCAAAACTCCCGTACATCGTTATTTGGAAATTTGAGAATGACTTTCTCCCGGACAAACCGGACAATGTTTTTACCGTAAAGTGGGCACCGCAGCAATCTATTCTAGGTGATTTCACAATCCGTTTATTAACTAGAACATGAGATGACTGATGGCCTAATTTCAATCTGCAGATACTGTGAATTTTTGGAAATGAATTTATTTTTTCATTTTGACCGCGATAAAAGACAGACGAAATATTTTCCGACGCCACAAGTCCTCGGGAACTACGATCACTTCGAGGATAGCCTATTTTTCGCTATAATTTGAAAGGCTTTTCTGGACAATTTTCCACCACAACTTCCGCCACCTAACAACAACAGCCTTCCTGCCGAACGAGATGAAACACGTTAAAAATCGATAAAAGACTAAAAATTTACTCAACTTGTGATAGTACGAGGGTCGGATCACTTTTTCGAGAACACGCATCTCATTTTCATTTTAGCGCATCCGAATATAAAAGCTTTCATATACCAAGGAGGACTTCAGAGTACAGAGGAAGCAGTTTCTTACGCTGTTCCGGTGATTGGGCTACCAGTGTTTGCCGATCAGGACACACAAGTCGATAAAATGGTGTCCCTCGGTGTTGGAAAGCAGTTAGAAATTCTCACCGTAAACAGGGTGAATCTGGTGGAAACAATTGAATCCGTCGTAACCGACAGCAGGTATTTAAAATTTGTTTTACGGTCGTTAAAATTTATTAGACAACTGCAGAATCAGTCTTACGGATTTCGATTACGTTAATGATTTCCAGTTACAAGGAACGAATGTTGAAATTACGAGATTTGATGGAAGACAAGCCGTACGATTCGTTGGAGAACGCGGTTTGGTGGACGGAACACGTGATACGTCACAAAGGCGCTCCGCATCTCCATTCGACGACAGCCGACGATCCCTGGTATCAGCAGCAAGACATGGACTTGATTTTTATCATTTCATCTGTGATTTCGATAGCTCTGATTACAGCACTAGTTGTACTGTACAAAGTATTGGTTCACAGTGTCCGTTTGCTAAACCGCAATCATCTACCGTTTGACCAAAAAGACAAAGTATGTTAGATTACTTCTAAGATTTTGTTGCAGCAGATAGTTGACGAAAGACATTTGTATAAAATAGATATTAAAACTGACGACCACGAAGTGAATCAAATACTCGAAAGGTTCTAACAGGGATCTCATGTCTATCCGATAATTGAACATACGCGTAATTCAAAGAGTTGCCAAATAAATGGTTTTGGAAATATCAACACACATTCGACACCGGCTTTATGGAAATACACAGTTTATTTGACCATTCCTGTACTGCAAGAAGTTGTGTTTTTATAAGCGTTGTATTTTCTGTTTTATTTTTGCAGCTAATAAAATATCACGTAGACCTGATCCCTTGATAGTGATAATAATGTTTCACAAGCACAGTGCCAAAGTGTTCTTGTGCAAATATTTTTACAACATTTCGAAAATATTTTCGTCAGGTGGTGCGAATGTTTCTGTCACTACAAAAAGTTGAAATGAGCGACAAGCTGCTTAGAACCTGATGAGTTGTGCGAACGGTACGCCGCGCCATACCGTTGGTATAATTAACAGTGAACAAAAATGTCGCGTCATTTAATTACGGTGATTCTAGTCGTAATAATTTGTCAACAAGGATTCGCGTCGAGAATATTAGGTGTGTTTCCTGCCACTTCGATCAGTCATCAATTCGTATATCGTCAACTGACTCTGGCTCTGAGGGAGCGAGGCCACGAGCTCGTCGTTATCACCCCGGACCCAATCAACGATCCAACCCTTAAGAATTACACGGAAATAGATGTACATTCTCTTTATGAGGAGGCAAATAAAATTGTGAATTGCGTTTTACCTCCAAATAAGACAACGTGGCTCGAAAAAGTGCAGGACTTAGCAGAGAAGTTCATGCTGATGAGCCAACGCATCCTAAGTCATTCAGTTGTGAAAAAAGTGTATGCACCGAACAGTGGAGAAAAGTTTGATTTGTTGATAATTGAGATGCTTTTTTGGCAAGCCCTTTTACCTCTAGCCAAACGATTCGACGTTCCAGTTATTGGTAAGTAATTTTCACCTGCAATTCCATTCTCATAGTTACCTGGAGATCATTGTCAAACAATAACGAATAAAGCAAGTGTCGTCGAATTATTGTGCGTACAGCCATTCGAGTAGTTGTGTTTGCACTAATTGCAAAACTCATGGTTCGAGTCTTGACACACGGTGCAATTGCTGTACGTGCAACGGTTTAGCGATAATTATCCATGGCTTGTGATAGATCCAAATGTAAACTTACCTATTACATGTCACAAAGGTATATCATCTTTCGGTCTATCTCTTCACTTACAACATCGAATTGGAAATCCAGTAATGCCTTCTCATCCGGTGCACTGGGACGCTGAGATAAAAGTGCTGGGAAAATTGTCTCTTTGGCAAAGGTTGTGGAACCTTGTGTACGCGTGGAGATTAGTGCATTTTATCGAAACGGATTGTTTGCCCAGGCAACAAATGATTGCGAGGAAATATTTTGGAAATGACATTCCTGATATTGCTGATATGGAAAAAAATATTAGCCTCGTTTTCGTCAATCAGCAAGCACCGATTTCGTTTGTGAGTCCAAACGTTCCCAAGATCATCAATATCGGTGGATTTCATGTCTCGAAGCATATTGAGACTCTGTCACAGGTATCGTTGTAGAGATATTTCAACCTTCCAACGATTCGTATACTAAGATATCACAAAATAAAATGTAATCATCGCGAAAGCTCAACCTTTCTGTCTTGGGCTTAGGACCTTCAAAAGACTTTGGACGAAGCGACGCACGGCTTCATATACATGAGCCTTGGAACGAACTTTAAAAGCACCATGTTGAGTAATAAAACGCGAGGAGAGTTTCTTGCCGCGTTTTCACAACTGCCCTACATCGTAATTTGGAAATTTGAGGATATTCTTCCTGGCCGACCGGACAACGTGATAACCATGAAGTGGGCCCCACAGCAGACTATTTTGGGTAACTATGACAAGGTTCCAGTGCTGTTTGATTTCATTTGGAGAACTCGATGGTTCCAACTAGATGCTTAGAAACGCAACTGAACTCAAGATACGTTATTAGTATTAGTTGACACGCGTTGCAACTATTGCTTTGAAAACTGTCGAATTGAATGGATGGTGAAGACGTAGATGCAGGTTGTGGCTTTTGTCACCGGCAACTGATAATGGTACAATAAAAGTCACGAGACAACCTCTTTCAGCAGCATGACACGATTGTTAAGCGTCAATTTATTTCAAATCCTCAATGATGACGCCGTTAATTTTTAATAGTGCCAATTTTGCTTCTCATTATTGTTGACAACTGAACCTTTTCAAGAAATAATTACCACACGATAAATGCACACATTTTCCTCCTTGTTCAAGTATCTTACTCCCATCAACTCCCATAACACTGGGTTCCAGGTTATACTAACAATTATTAATAATACTGTAACTGGTACATCTACCACCTATTATACCGTGAGAAATTTTTTTACGCATCATATTACCGATAACTAGAACGAAGCAGGAAGAAGAATGACGTCCGGGCATTGGATTTGATACCTTTATTACTGTCTGTTCAGCGCATCCGAATATAAAAGCTTTCATATACCAAGGAGGACTCCAAAGCACAGAGGAAGCAGTTTCTTACGCTGTTCCAGTAATCGGGTTACCAACTTTGGGAGATCAGTACACTCACGTGAACAAAATGGTGTCCCTAGGCGTTGGGAAAAAGTTGGAGATTCTCACTTTTAACAGAATGGATTTGGTGGAAGCGATTCGATCCGTCACAACGGACGTCAAGTATGCACAATATGTTTAACGGTCGTTAAAATTCATCACGTGACTGCAGAGGCAGTCGTACGAATTTCAGTTATTTTCACCATTTGCAGCTACAAGCAACGAATGCTGAAATTACGAGATTTGATGGAAGACAAGCCGTACGATTCGTTGAAGAACGCGGTTTGGTGGACGGAACACGTGATACGTCACAAGGGCGCTCCGCATCTCCATTCGACGACAGCCGACGATCCCTGGTATCAGCGTCAGGACATGGACTTGATTTTCATTATTTCTACCGTGATTTGGATAGCCTTCAGTATAACACTATTTGTCTTGTATAAGTTATTGGTCTACAGTATTAACTGCAGCAAGGATAATCGGCGGTTGATGAGCAAAAAAAAAAGAGCATGATAAATTCTTCTACGGATATTGTCGCGCTAAGAAGATCATGTAAATTGTTATTCTGAAATAAAAACTCGTAGTAGCTACATACATTGACATACAATAAATAATGGTTATAAGTTTTCAATCGTTATTATCATATCACGTACTTTGCTATTTAGTTCACTCGAAAAGTTTACGCAATTATCTAAACTTCGGATATCGAAAGGTGCAAATACCCGTAACTGAAGTCATATCCCCACTTAATGTGCGATGCGAAGTCATATATTCGACTGTATTTCAGTAAATTATGCTAATTTGTATACAGTTTCACGCTCATTGTGAATGTCCAGCAATCTCGAAGTGCAAGAAGTAACATAATACGTGACTAGGGAAAATGTATTCAAACTTCGCAAATGGCGTGTTCGTACGAGGTTGTCATGAGTATGCAACGGCATTTAATCATCTTACACTAACGCCTCTTTTCTCGACGTTATCTAGACCAGAACGTGGTCCTTGGAACGGCTGTGAATAACAACGCGTACATGTCTGTAACACGATGATACATAAAACGATGAAAATGCCGTCTCATGCTTTCACATAATTTCTTGGTTAAGAAATTCCAGTGATTGGAAATTGTTTTGCTGGTTAACACGATATAATAGCGAGCTTATTACTCCGAAAGCTTAGTCAGTGAACCACGCTGTTGGGTATTTCGAATTGGCAATGACGTCGGGTTGTTTAATATCCGTTACGCTGATCCTAGTCGCTGGTGTTTTGCAGCAGGGATATGCATCGAGAATACTTGGAATCTTTCCGTTCCCTTCGATCAGTCATCAAATCGTATTTCGAGGGCTGACCGTGGCTCTCAGAGAGCGAGGTCACGAACTCGTTGTCATCACTACCGACCCGATCAACGATCCAACCCTGAAGAACTACACGGAGATTAATGTGAACTTTCTATACGAGGACTTTAATGAAGATGTAGACTGGATTGCAACCCGAAAAAAGAGGACATGGCTTGGATTGTGCCACGACATATTTCCAAGACTTATACCAATGACTGAACGAGTTCTTAACCACCCTGAAGTTAAAAGGTTATATTCACCAGAAAGCGGGGAAAAGTTTGACTTGTTAATAATTGAGATGCTTGTATGGCCCGCCTTTCTACCTCTCGCCAAACAATTTGATGTTCCCATCATCGGCAAGTAATTTTTATTACGATTTGACTGAATTTAACGTGTCCTAATTACCGATATTCGCCGTAATCGATGTTCCCGAAAAGGTTCAACGATACTTGTCTACGATTTCTGGTTAATCTATTCGACAATAAAACCGTCTGTATTATATTTTGCAGGCATGACATCTTTAGGTTTGCCTCTTCAAATGCAGTATGGCATCGGCAATCCTATCATGCCATCTCATCCAGCTCATTGGGATGCCGAGATAAAAGAGCTCGGGAGATTGTCGTTTTGGCAAAGGCTGCAGAACTTTGTGCACGCGTGGAGATTCGTGCACTTTTACAGAACCGATTATTTGCCAAGGCAGCAGGCGATCGCGGAGAAATATTTCGGACGCGGCATCCCTGATGTTGCAGACATCGAAAATAACGTTAGTTTGGTTTTCGTCAATCAGCAAGCACCGATTTCGTTTGTGAAACCAAATATACCCAAGATCATAGACATCGGTGGATTTCACGTCTCAAAGCAGATTGAGCCACTGTCGAAGGTATCGTTGCAAAGATATTTCAACCGGTCTATAATTCCAATAGAATATTGACAAGTGGAACTTTATTCTATTTTTTCGGCGTAGCACCTTCAGAGAATATTGGATGAAGCGACGCAAGGCTTCATATACATGAGCCTTGGAACGAACGTCAAGAGCGTCATGTTGAGTGATGAAACAAGGGAAGAATTTCTGGCAGCCTTTTCGAAACTACCCTACACCGTCATTTGGAAATTCGAAGATGATATCCTCATCGGCCAGCCAGATAACGTAATAATCATGAAGTGGGCTCCGCAGCAATCCATCTTAGGTAAGGATGAATGGATCTAATTGGCATTTTGTTCTCTTCACGCATATTAATTCTTACAACAAACTTGACTTCTAATTCTTTCTCAATATTTCTGTGATTTGAAAAATATTTTAGATGGACTACAAAAGACGTTGGGAAATATTGAAGTAGAAAAAAAACAAAAAAAAAACAGAAACCTGTCTCATTCCACATAACAAAATACGTAGGATAACGACTAACGTCAGAATTCAGTATTCCTATACCAGGATAGCGACAATTTCAATCAAATTCTCTGACTTTTCCCGTCAAAAAATTCAAAAAGAAGCGACTTCCAATTTTATTACTAATAGACGCCCAAATCTCTTATAAATTCGATATGAATTTCATTTAATGTCTTTATGAACCTCTGTTCAGCGCATCCCAATATCAAAGCCTTCATATACCAAGGAGGACTTCAGAGTACAGAAGAGGCGATTTCTCACGTTGTTCCTGTGATCGGGTTGCCAGTATTTGCCGATCAGGATACACATGTCAATAAAATGGTGTCCCTTGGCGTTGGAACAAAGTTAGAAATCCTCACTGTGAACAGGACGGGTTTACTAGAAGCGATTCAATCCGTTGTGCTCGACGGCAGGTGAGCACAACGTGTTTCATAGTCGGTAAAATTTGTCATTCAACTGCGGAAGTAGTCGTACGGATTTTAATCCCGTCAATCGTTTTCAGCTACAAGCAGCGAATGTTGAAATTGCGGGATTTGATGGAAGACAAGCCGTACGATTCGTTGGAGAACGCGGTTTGGTGGACGGAACACGTGATACGTCACAAGGGTGCCCCTCATCTGCACTCTACGATAGCCGACGATCCCTGGTATCAGCGACAAGATATGGATATAATTTTTATTATCACCACAGCGATTCTGACGGCTCTAAGTATATCAGCAGTTGTAGTATATAAGTTAATGGCTTACTGTATTCATTTGCTTATCCACAATTGGCAGATGATCAGCAAAAAAGAAAAGACGTGTTGATTTCTTCATCGCAATATATCACTGCAGTAGGTTTGTGACGAAATTTTTCATCATGGACCATTGAAATTCCTAATACCGACGTTGATTATTATGTAAATAAGCGTTGTGATTTTTCATCATTGTCAGGATGAA
This sequence comes from Neodiprion pinetum, assembly GCF_021155775.2. Taxonomy (NCBI): domain Eukaryota; kingdom Metazoa; phylum Arthropoda; class Insecta; order Hymenoptera; family Diprionidae; genus Neodiprion; species Neodiprion pinetum. Next base: position 20,472,189 of record NC_060238.1, on the reverse strand, counting down.
ATGTAATTTGCAATACGCATAACTTTAGAATTACATTAATAAAAGGATTTAAGTCGAAAGATGGAATAGTTATCAAATACCTGTGAGTAATAATTTTTCGAGTTTTTCAATTACCGAACGAAAAGTTATTGTGTGCAAGCTTTAAAAAATTGTGCGAAATGAGCTGATCATTTGAAAAAGCTCACAGTTATACGATACTTACTTGAATTATGTAATCATCTTGGTTGTATTTAATCATGCTGATTCATGGTAAGTAATGACATGTTCATTGCAAATTGCCTGTTATCTATCTGTGCAAACGTAGTCTGGTATATAACTGTGAAATTATTATACTTATCAGAATAAAACGCCAGATGGTAAATTTATAATGACGTCTCATGCTTCGGAAACTGGAGTAGGAAATAAAAGTGATTATAACCAACTCAATAGTGGTCGACACGATAGAACATATCGAACATCTGACTCCGAACCACAAGTTAAACAACCAAGCTGAATATATTTCGAATCAACGAGCATGTCGCGTTGTTCAATTTTCGCTGCACTGATCCTGGTCGCGGGTGTTTTGCATCAGGGACGTGCCTCAAGAATACTCTGCATATTTCCAATGCCGTCGTTAAGTCATCAAGTCGTATTTCGAGGGCTTACCATGGCTCTGAGGGAGCGAGGCCACGAGCTGGTCGTTATCACCACGGACCCAATCAACGATCCAACCCTCAAGAATTACACGGAGATAGATATAAACTTTCTGTACGCTGACTTTACCAAGGATGTTGATTGGATTGCCACTCGGCACAAGGTGACGTGGAACGAATTGTTCCAATCCGTCGCGCCAAGGTTTATACCGATGTCCGAACGGGTTCTCAAACATCCGGATGTGAAAAAGTTGTATTCACCAAACAGTGGGGAGAAGTTTGACTTGTTGATAATCGAGATGCTGTATTGGCCAAGCTTTTTATCTTTCGCCAAATATTTCGATGTTCCAGTTATAGGTGAGCGATTTCTATCATCAAGTTAATGGTTATCATCTGCGATAAAGCGAAGTCAATTACTTATTGTCAAATCAGCGCAGGTACAACGATTTTAGTGAATATTTACGCACTGATTAAAGTAAAACTTACTTTCTGACAAGGAAGCTATCACGGGTAGATCTCTCCGATTTCATTTCTTTTATAATATGTTATAGTGGACTAAAAACTGAGCGATACATATATATATATTTTTTTTTTTTATCTTCCATTGAACACTTTGAGGGAGTGAAACTACCCTCCAACGTAAAACATGTCAAGGAGCGATTCGGCAGTTTCACCCACAAGAACATAACATTTTTTAACCAATCCAACTGGAAAATTTTTCTCATAATTAGAAATAAAGAATGTCATTTTCTCAATAAAAAAAAAAAAAACAAAAAAAAAACGGCCAAATCGTCCCTTGACATGCCTTACTGTGGAGGGTGGTTTGATCCCCTTAAGGCGTTTAGTGAAAGATAGAAAAAAATACATGTTGCTCAGTTTTCAGTCTACTATGACATATTAGGAAAGAAATCAAATCGGAGATATCGACCTGGCATACCTTCTTTGCGAGTTGGAACGATTTCTTAAATTACGGTACATGCAACGGTTTAACGATCATTACACACCCGTTACGATAAATGAAATTGTAAAACTATTTTTCACGTGTTACGAAGGTATGACATCGTTCGGGCTGCCTCTTCAAATGCATTACGGCATCGGCAATCCCATAATGCCATCTGATCCGGCGCATTGGGACACTGAGATAAAAGCGCTGGGAAAATTGTCGCTTTGGCAACGGTTACAAAACTTCGTGTACGCTTGGAGATTTTTGTATTATTACAGAACCGTTTATTTGCGGGGACATCAGGAAATTTCTAGAAAATATTTTGGAACTGAACTTCCTGATATTGCTGATATTGAGAGAAATGTTAGTTTGATTTTTATCAATCAGCAGGCAGCGATTTCGTTCGTCAGGCCAAACATTCCTAAAATCATAGACATCGGTGGATTTCATATCTCCAAGAAAATTGAACCGCTGTCAAAGGTATAATTCTCAATACATTTCAAATGCTTCGTCATTTTTATAAAACATCAATTGATCGATCGTAATATCACCCCGTTTTTGGGCACAGAACCTTCAGAAGACTTTGGACGCTGCGACGCAAGGCTTCGTATACATGAGCCTTGGAACGAACGTCAAGAGCGTCATGTTGAGTAACGAAACCAGGGAAGAATTTCTTGCCGCGTTTTCAAAACTGCCCTACATCGTTATTTGGAAATTTGAAAATGAGGTTCTTCCTGGCCGACCAGACAACGTGATAATCATGAAGTGGGCTCCGCAACAGTCCATCTTAGGTACGTCTGGATCTCATTGACATTTCGTTTTATGAATGCTTGTCAATTCGGCCAGCCAACACTTGATTTCTCATTCTTTTTCAAAATTTCTATGACTTAGCATATATATTTCACGTAATGGAATACTTAGGTTCACGAACAACGTCATAATTATATATTCCCGGAAAGACGAAAATTGCAAAATTCTTCGAGGTCCACTAAATTAGTACACCCATTGTCAAAATATTAATTTGTGGTGCTGCTAGCAATCAAAAACGTGAACAGCGCCGCAGTGATAAATTGAGAACGGGTACCGATAAAAAAAAGACACCATATTATTTTTCTTTTTTATTTCCTCAAGTAATCCGGCAACCCTAATTTTTTTGTTTACCCCCTTGCTTTGTAAAATCCATCCCCGACGAGAAAACAATGACCAGCCGCAAATCGATCTTAAAAAAATCCACCCTCGTAACCTCGAATTGTGATTTTGGAAATGCACAATGCACGGGATTTTATTTCTCGGCAATTCACCTTCGTATAACACCCGTTTGATTTTTCTATTCACACTCCTACTCAAAAAACTCACTCCTGCTACGGTCAGAGACAAGAATTTAAGTAATTCGATGATGTTTGAAAAACGAACTGGACCCGATTTTTTCCGCTCAATACGCTAGGGATGTTTCCTTGTATGTGCAATAATCGCTTATCTAAAAGAGAAAGAAATTACTCTACTGTCCATTGTGAGAATCTAAGTGAGAGACTCTGTTGTAAATTTAAGGATATACAGGGTGTATATTTCAACTCCGCACAAATTTCTAAGGTATGTAGAGGCTGCCTCGGCTAGCATTTTGAGATAGGACACCCACGGTCGGAAACTTATTCTAACGGTTCTGGAGGGCTTTGAAGGATTTGGTTCCACGCGTTTGTTCGTAGTGTCACAAATCAGATGCGATCGTTTTTGATCCAACGTTTTCTTCAGCAGTAAACAATATCACAACGTTACAAAACAAAGTTCTTTTGTGAAATCAACTTTTCCATCAATTTTCAATCAATTTTCTGTAATCTTGAACAGAATTTCATGTCTTCAAACAAATCATTTACACCCCATTACTGCGGACATGTACACACGAGGTTTTAGTTTTCCATCACTTTTTTTTAAATCTGTTTACAGGTACTCGAAATTGTCTTGTTATTATTTCCACTGCAAAGTTTATCCTTTTGTTTATATTACACAGCAACTCTGTAATGTTGTCTACGGCCGAATGAAACGTTGGGTCTGAGGCGATTCAAAGCCCTCTGGAGCCGTTAGGATGAGTTCCCGACCATGCGTGGCCTATTGTGATTGTTGAACAAAAAAAAAAAAAAAAAACAATAAAGCGAGAATAAAGCAAGAAACAGCAATCAAAGAGCGATTAAATCTCAATCAAACGAAATTCAATATCTTGAAAGTGGGTGTGCTAATTCAATGTATATGATTCCTTGGATTATATACTCGACTGTTACAAGTAACTGATACTGAGTTTCTCCAACTAACTGGCTCACGTGTTACCAAGCCCCAAATTACAAATAACTGTACTACGAATACTAGGAACAACATAAAATTCCACTGCGATAGATGCTGAAATCATAAATTTAATCTGAACAGAGCAATGGGGAAGAGTAACTTGCAAAATTTTCATTCAATGTTCTCTATGAATGTCCCTTTAGCGCATCCCAATATAAAAGCCTTCATATACCAAGGAGGACTTCAGAGTACAGAAGAGGCGATTTCTCACGTTGTTCCTGTGATCGGGTTGCCAGTATTTGCCGATCAGGATACACAAGTCAATAAAATGGTGTCCTTGGGTGTTGGAAAGAAGTTGGAAATCCTTACTCTCAACAGGATAGATTTAGTGGATGCGATTAACACCATTGTGCTTGACGGCAGGTGAGCACAACGTGTTTCATAGTCGTTAAAATTTGTCATTTAACTGCGGAAATAGTCGTATGGATTTTAATCCTGTATATCATTTTCAGCTACAAGCAACGAATGTTGAAATTGCGGGATTTGATGAGAGACAACCCGTACGATTCGTTGGAGAATGCGGTTTGGTGGACGGAACACGTGATACGTCACAAAGGTGCTCCTCATCTCCATTCGACGACAGCAGACGATCCCTGGTACCAACAGCAAGATATGGACCTAATTTTCGTTATCTCTACCACAATTTGGATAGTATCTATTATAGCACTAGTTGTATTATACAAGGTGTTGGTACACAGTGTCCATTTGCTAAACCATAATCGGAAATTAGTTGGCAAAAAAAACAAAGTACGTTAGATTACTTCTGAGACTCTGTCGCAGTAGGTATTTTCCGAAAGACATTTGTGTAAAATAGATATTAAAACTGAGTGCCACGGTGTGAATCAAATACCCCAAAGTATCCAACAGGAATCTAATGTCTATCCGATAATTGAGCACATACGTAATTCAAAGAGTTGCCAAGTAAATGGTGTTGGAAATATCAGCACACATTCGACACCGACTTTATACAATACACGGTTTATTTGACATTTCCTGTTGTGTTTCATGTTTCGTTTTCGTAGCTGATAAAATATCACGTAGACCTGATGCCTGAGTAGAAATAATAATGTTTCGCAAATACAATGCCAAATTAGTCTTCGCGAAACTATTTTCACAATATTTCAGAAACCTCCCCGCTGAATAGCGAAGATGTAGACGTACTGAAAGTTGCTCAGAACCTGACGAGCTGTGTGGACGGTACGTCGCACCGATACAATAATTTATAGTGAAAGAAAATGTCGCGTCATTTGATTGCGATTGCACTGATTCTGGTCGTGAGATTTTTAAATTAATTAAAAAATTAGATACGCATATGCAGATTGTTGCTTCTGTTATCGGTAATTAATAATGGTCCATCAAAGTTAAGGTATCACCTGTTTTAGCAACATGTTGTTCTGAATCATTGACAATTCTATCTGTGGTTTTAAGTAATGGCATTTCTGCTCATCATTATTGTTGAGAATCGATTTTTTATAAAGAAATAATTACATTATGATCAATGCAATGCGTGTGTTCTCCCTCTCCCTAAACCTTCTCGTACCCATCAAACCCCAAGACAATTTGTCCCATGTAATAATTAAACAGATATCAACAATACTACACTAGTACTCCTACCAACTACAACATTGTGAGAAATTTCGGTACATATCATATTATCTTGTCCCATATTTGAAATGGTTCAAAAACGAATGATTACCAAGAAATTTATTTCATATCTTTACTATTGTCTGTTCAGCGCATCGGAATATAAAATCTTTCATGTACGAAGGAAGAGTCGACAGCACAGAGAAAGCAGTTCTTCACACTGTTCCAAAGATCGGATTGCCCGTAATGACTGATCAGTACACACAAGTCCATAAAATCGTGTCCTCGAGTGTTAAGAAAATGTTGGAAATTCGCAATGTCGTGTGCAATGCGCTACCAGAGAATACTGTGACAAGAGCGATTCAGGTTGAATAAAGAAATGGCTATCACAAACGTATGGATAATGATCTTTCACTATCACCAAAAACTGAATAACGAGTTCTTGTGCGCAGTCATCCATACTCCATACCAAGCAAGCAAATACCCTCGACAAAGTTCTGAGACTGTTCATTAAACAAAATGAAATCATGCGATCGACTTACAATTAGTTTTACGTAATCACGCTGATTTTTACACAGCGTCATGTTCATTACGAACTTCTAGCCATCTCTGCAAAAAAAGCATGAAGATCAGCCTGATAAATAACTGAAGAAAAAATATACTCAAACATCTCAAGGCACGTGCACAACCATGTATAAAATATATGTTAATGAGACTCCGACAGATAAAATGATGAAAATGCCGTCTCATGCTTCCTTATAAGCTCGCGGTGGGAAGTGTACTTGATTCGATGTCGTTTATCCGACCCAATTAAACAGTGAGCTCCGGACTTCGAAACGTTACTCAGTGAACTGGGCTGTGAGTAATTCTAATTGACGAAAATGTCACGTTGTTTTGTATCCGCTGCACTGATCCTAGTCGCATGTGTTTTGCATCAGGGATATGCATCGAGAATACTGGGAATATTTCCGACGCCGTCATTCAGCCATCAAGTCGTATTCCGAGGGCTGACCATGGCTTTGAGAGAACGCGGACACGAGCTTGTTGTTATAACGACAGACCCACTCAACGATCCAACCCTACAGAACTACACGGAGATAGATGTGAACTTTTTATACGAGTACTTCAATGGAGAAGTCGATTGGATAGCAAGTCGAAAAAAAGAGACATGGTTTGAATTGATCTATAACTTGGTTCCGCGGTTAGTACTGATAACTGAAAGAATTTTCAGTCTCCCAGAAGTGAAAAAGTTGTTTTCAACCAACAGTGGGGAGAAGTTTGACTTGTTATTAATTGAGATGCTGTATTGGCCTGCCTTTCTACCTCTCGCCAAACAATTTGATGTTCCGATCATAGGCAAGTAATTTTTATTACGATTTGACTGAATTTAACGTGTCCTAATTACCGATATTCGCCGTAATCGATGTTCCCGAAAAGGTTCAACGATACTTGTCTACGATTTCTGGTTAATCTATTCGACAATAAAACCGTCTGTATTATATTTTGCAGGCATGACATCTTTAGGTTTGCCTCTTCAAATGCAGTATGGCATCGGCAATCCTATCATGCCATCTCATCCAGCTCATTGGGATGCCGAGATAAAAGAGCTCGGGAGATTGTCGTTTTGGCAAAGGCTGCAGAACTTTGTGCACGCGTGGAGATTCGTGCACTTTTACAGAACCGATTATTTGCCAAGGCAGCAGGCGATCGCGGAGAAATATTTCGGACGCGGCATCCCTGATGTTGCAGACATCGAAAATAACGTTAGTTTGGTTTTCGTCAATCAGCAAGCACCGATTTCGTTTGTGAAACCAAATATACCCAAGATCATAGACATCGGTGGATTTCACGTCTCAAAGCAGATTGAGCCGCTGTCGAAGGTATCGTTGCAAAGATATTTCAACCGGTCTATAATTCCAATAGGATATTGACAAGTGGGACTTTATTCTATTTTTTCGGCGTAGCACCTTCAGAGAATATTGGATGAAGCGACGCAAGGCTTCATATACATGAGCCTTGGCACGAACGTCAGGAGCGTCATGTTGAGTGATGAAACTCGGGGAGAATTTCTGGCAGCCTTTTCGAAACTACCCTACACCGTCATTTGGAAATTCGAAGATGATATCCTCATCGGCCAGCCAGATAACGTAATAATCATGAAGTGGGCTCCGCAGCAATCCATCTTAGGTAAGGATGACTGGATCTCATTGGTAGTTCGTTCCGATTATAGAGGTATAGGCTTCTAACAGGCTTGTGAATGACTTAACCCCACTCGAAATACGTTGTCATAACTTGATTTGAAATTCATTGCAGGTTTTTACTCCTTTTAGCGTTTTATCCTGGTCAGAATTATAATTACCTTTAAAACTAATACATTGAATGGATGGAAGAAATTAGGTTTGGAGACAAAGATTCTAGCTTTGATTATCAACAATAGATAATGATTTGACAATAATCATCTTTCAGCGACATGAAACGGTGTTTACGAGGTTATTTTATGAAATCCTTTGATATAATATCGATACTGTCTGTACGGATGCTATTTTGATACTGATTTTTTTTTGACAATTAATTATTTCCAACGAAGTAGACTTTGCTTTCAGGAGTTTAGTTTTTCCCAATCACATAATCGATATGGTGCCGAACCACAAGCAATTTATTCTTCCTCTTGAAATATTGTAATTTCTCAACTTCCATACAACAATATACAATTTACGAATATCACTGAAGTGAAATAACTTTAATTTAGTCTGATTTTTTAACGACTTGACGATATTGAAAAAGAAACAAAGATTCATTCAATATCTTAGACTACTTTGTTTGTTCAGCGCATCCCAATATCAAAGCTTTCATATACCAAGGAGGACTTCAGAGTACAGAAGAGGCGATTTCTCACGTTGTTCCTGTGATCGGGTTGCCAGTATTTGCCGATCAGGATACACATGTCAATAAAATGGTGTCCCTTGGCGTTGGAACAAAGTTAGAAATCCTCACTGTGAACAGGACGGGTTTACTAGAAGCGATTCAATCCGTTGTGCTCGACGGCAGGTGAGCACAACGTGTTTCATAGTCGGTAAAATTTGTCATTCAACTGCGGAAGTAGTCGTACGGATTTTAATCCCGTCAATCGTTTTCAGCTACAAGCAGCGAATGTTGAAATTGCGGGATTTGATGGAAGACAAGCCGTACGATTCGTTGGAAAACGCGGTTTGGTGGACGGAACACGTGATACGTCACAAAGGTGCTCCTCATCTCCATTCGACGACAGCCGACGATCCCTGGTACCAGCGGCAAGATATGGACTTGATTTTTTTAATTTCTGCTGCGATTTTGACAGCTTTGACCATATCACTAGTTGTACTATATAAGTTATTACTTTACAGTATTCACGTACTAAAGTATAAGCTGCTCGTCAGCAAAAAGGAAAAGGTATGTTAAAAGTTTGATGAGCCACACTGAACACACCGGTGGAAATTTGTACCATGGGTTTGTGTTCCGTCTATATCTACTAAAATCGTCCGAGATGTTATTCTTATTACGAATAGGTTCTCATTTTTCTTTCAAATTTCATGCTTGCTAATAGATTCGGTATATTCCGGAGTTCAAGAAACGTCAATACTAAATTGTTTTTACTTGTTAATAACTCGTTATGGCCATCACATCCTGTACAAATGAGTTTAACATGTGACATCACGATCATGCGGCTTACGCTGAACAAATACATTTGTAAAATGATATTTACAATATTGCGGAGAAGTTTTCATTAATCGAATGTGGAAAATCAAGAGATAATGGCATTACAGGAGAATGCGGTATTGATTTCCATTCTGCGGCATATTGTATACGTTGCAAAAGTCATCGGAAGTGAGTTCATCCAGCCTACAAAAATAAGGAGACAATTCAAGACTACTGGATGCTTCGACTCTAGTCTTACCCGTCGCTACGCACTTGCGACAACACTTAATAAACCGTTTGCTCTCCTCTATTTTATAAGTCTTTGGCTCATCTTCATCAATATCCAGATTCAGGTCACTCTTTTCGGTAACACCATTTATCCGCAACCTCCAGTTATACTTTATTAGTAGTGTCTTTCACACTGATATGCCGAATTGTGGCATAGAGAGGCGAGATCGATAGTTATCAGCGAAATAATGTGCATTAACGAGCGCATTAAGAAACGGTATGGTATAAATCTGTCGTCACCCTCGCGACGAATTTGTAGAAGTGAAACACGAATGAGCTGAAAAAGATGTTCATTATTTTACGGTAAATTGTTATTGTTTGCTGGAGAAAAAGATACGTGTGTCAGTTAGGAAGCTTACGAAATTTTAAACAAATTCGTCTTTTCAATCACCGTTCTACACTTATCGCGCGAAAACTGGAATTTCGAAACGGCGCGGCGTAAAATTTTTAGGACTTCAAATAGACTCTCGTTTACAGCCCCAAATGAACCATTTTGATCAAGATTCGTTATGTCCGCAATCTTTGTAAAGTAGACCTATACGGCCCCGGTAACTGGACTAAATAACGTTTCTTCTGCAAGTGTTATCTAGACTCGAACTTAGTATTTTCGACCATTGGATTAGATAACGTAATACCATACGAATGCTGTCTCACATTGTCTCATAGGCTCTTGTGAGGCAAATGTAAGTGCAAATGATTGTGTATCGATAATAAAGGATAGGCGCATGAAGACTACATAAGGAGACTGAACTCAAATGGGTGAATTGAAAAAAACTTGTCACAGTAATCGTACACATGAGGTTAACTTTTAGTACCACTAGCGCCACCAGTGTTCCTTTTGAACCGAAGTGTCATTGGTTGCAGGAATGTCCAAAATCGACTAATCGATGATCTTGCAATGTGATTCGTAGAAAATTTTCACTGCCACTTCACGCCTCTTCCACTGTCCACTGCCTTCAGACAGTTATTTGTTCACATAGAATTCGGTCTCCTTATGCAATCTCCATGGAGCCAACTCCGAGCCACGCAGTGCGCATGCACAATTTCAAAAACAGCAGCAACAAATGTTGTTATTGAAAATTTGCGCATGTATTGACTCGGAGTTGGTTCTTTCACCAGAGATTCCCTGTGTATCTAACTCTGGGATCCACGGAGCACCGAACCAACTGGGTAAAGTACCCGGTATTTATGTTTTGATTCACAATCAATCTTGAGTTGGCTGACAAGCCGCAGACATGCATCGTTTAATCTACTCAGTAAACACACAAATAGTCGTCACTCGTTTTACCCACACCACAATCTCGCGCAAGTCACCCGATGTCGTGTTGTTGGATACCATGATATAATAATAGTTGTCTCCGTACTTCGTAACGCCAGTCTACACGCTTAGCCGTTGTTATTTTAAGTGAAGAAAATGTCGCGTATCTTGGTATCGGCTGTATTGATTCTATCCACGAGTGATTTTCACCACGTATTTGCATCTAGAATACTTGGAATATTTCCGTTTCCTTCTATCAGTCATCAAATCGTATATCGTGGACTGACTCTGGCGCTGAGAGAGCGAGGTCATGAACTCGTCGTTATCACTACGGACCCGATCGACGATCCAGACCTGAAGAACTACACGGAGATAGACATACATTTTCTCTACGACGGTTTTAATGAGGATATAGATTGGATAGCGATTAGAAAAAAGGGGTCATGGCTTGAATTGCTCCAAGGCGTAATGTCAAGGTTCATTTCGATGACCGAACGCGTTCTCAGTATTCCGGAAGTGAAAAAGTTTTGTTCACCTAACAGTGGCGAAAAGTTTGACTTGCTGATAATCGAGATGCTGTATTGGCCCGCTATTTTACCTCTCGCCAAACGACTTGACGTTCCAGTTGTGGGTAAGTAATTTTCATTACATTTGTTCAGCTGCTTATCTTAGAATCGTCACAGATACAGCAATTCTAGTAAATACTACGGCAACAATTGTAGAACTCACTTCAAGACTTCGGAAATAGATCGCAACTGCTGTATTTGGAACGATTCAACAACGATTCTCGAGGTCTTGTGGTAGATCCTATTATGATACTGTCTGTCATTTGTTGTAAAGGTGTAGCATCTTTCGGTTTGCCGATTCATTTACAATATGCAGTTGGCAATCCCATAATAACTTCTCATCCCGCGCATTGGGACGCCAAAATAAAAGTCCTTGGAAAATCTTCACTTTGGGAAAGGCTACAGAACTTCGTGGACAGTTGGAGATTTTTACACTATTACAGGACGGATTATTTGTCGAGACAACAGTATATAGCGAGGGAATGTTTTGGAAGCGACGTTCCTGACGTTGCCGATATCGAAAAGAACGTTAGTTTGATTTTCGTCAATCAGCAAGCACCAATTTCGTTTGTTAGACCGAATATTCCTAAAATAATAGACATCGGTGGATTTCACATCTCAGATAAAGTCAAGCCACTGTCACAGGTATCGTTTCGAAAATATTTGAACTGTTTTAATGATTTCAATGAGATATCAATAAATCTAACGCAATCAGATCATAACCTTACACGGTTTTTGAGCGCAGAACCTTCAGAAGACTTTGGATGACGCGACGCAAGGCTTCATATACATGAGCCTCGGAACGAACGTCAAGAGCGTCATGTTGAGTAACGAAATGCGGGAAGAATTTATAGCCGCATTTTCGTCGCTACCCTACACCGTTATTTGGAAATTCGAAGATGATGTTCTTCCTGGCCGGCCGGACAACGTGATAATCATGAAATGGGCCCCACAACAGTCCATTCTAGGTATCCAAGCCTGAAACCCGTTACCGATTTTACTCATCCGTAGAAGTTTAAGATCCTGACTGGCGTGACCAAGATCAACAAATCACTAAACATCGCTCGTGTTTGTGTTGTTTAACGTGTCAGTCAAATTGCAAATACTTTCTTCAAAAACCAAAATATTGAACTGAAGAAATAAGGGAAATGAAGAAATTCGAGTTCTGGCTGGTTGTGGTTAAAGTCTGAGTCAACCCACAAAAAAGGTGACCCCGTTAACTGAAAGAAGGGTATTTTATAACTAAGTTTTGTGGAAAATTAATTGCTTTGAACAAAGTACAACTTGCTTCAATGGTTTCGTTTTTTTTTTTTTCTTTTTGTAACTACCTTGACTGAATTGTTATTCAACACTGAACCAACCATTTTTCACATCCGTGTCCTTTCGGAAAACTTCCGCCTCTTCGTTTTGTACAACAATCATTAAATCACAACATTAATGGACGAAACGGTTCAAGTCTAATCTCAGAAACGAGGTAATCGTAAATTAATGACGATCGAAACATGTATTCAATACCAAAACTGATGTCCATTTAGCGCATCCGAATCTGAAAGTATTCATATACCAAGGAGGACTTCAGAGCACAGAGGAGGCGATTTCTCACGCTGTTCCTGTGATCGGTTTACCTGTTTACAGCGATCAGGACACACACGTGAACAAACTGGCTTCCCTTGGTGTTGGAAAGAAGTTAGAAATTCTCAGTGTTAACAGGGTGGACCTGGTGAGAGCGATTCAGTCAATTGTGGTCGATAGCAGGTGGGCAAAACACTTTTCGTAGTCATCACAATTCGTCACGTGACTGCAGTGCCAGTTGTACGGATATCAATGACCTTGATCTCTTCCAGCTACAAGAAACGGATGCTCGAACTGCGGGACTTGATGAAAGACAAGCCGTACGATTCGTTGGAGAACGCGGTTTGGTGGACGGAACACGTGATACGTCACAAAGGTGCTCCTCATCTCCATTCGACGACAGCCGACGATCCCTGGTATCAGCGTCAGGACATGGACTTGGTTTTCATTATTTCTACCACGATTTGGACAGCTTTGATCATAGCACTAGTTGTACTGTACAAGGTATTGGTTTACACTGTTCGTTTGCTAAACTGTGATCAGCTGTCAGTTGGCAAGAAAGAAAAATTATGTTAGTTTGTGCTGGAGATTTTATTGCAGTTGGTATTTTACGAAAAACATTTTTATGAAATGGACGTATGTACAAATCATCACGAAATAAATCAAACCCGTTAAAGGGCCCAATAGGAATCACATGTCTATCAAATAAATGATATTCGAAATATCAGCTCACATTCCACATCACCTTTATGCAAATAGCACAGTTTATTTGACCTCTTCTGTAACTCAAGACTTTGTATTTTTGGGAATTGTTGTGTTTACTGTTTTATTTTTACAGTTAATAAAATATCACGTAGACCTGATGCCTCGCTAACAATAATAACGTTTCACAAGCACGATGCCGAATTATTCTTGTGCAAATATTTTCACAATATTGAAAACAACATTCTCGCCGAATAGCGCGAATGTTTCGATTTCGGACGGAGGAAGTGAGTAGAGATGTGAATTGGATAGCAGAACAGAATGAGGTGAAACAAACGCTTCGATTGATCCGGAGCATAATGCCAAGGTTAATGTCGATGACCGAACCTCTCCTCAGCAATTCAGAACTAAAGACACTATTTGCATCGAATAGCGGAGAAAAGTTTGACTTTATGATAATTGAGATGATTTCCTGACCGGGTTTGTTACCTCTGACCAAACGTTTCGACGTTCCGGTTATAGTCATGTAATTTTTATCGTAATCTAATCTATTTTCATCTGCAATTTCATTCTCACAGTTTGGTGGCAATCATTGAAAATACGGACCAGCTTAATGTCGACGAATCATCGCATGTACAGAATATCTAATAATTACTTCGGCACTTATTGTGAAGCTGATGTTTCGAATTTTGATACTAATCGTGCAAAGGTTCAACGATAATTTCACACCCCTTTGTGATAAACGAAATGTCAAGAATATTTTTTACATGTTATTCTATAATTCCTATACCAAAATATTAATAAATAAAATGCAATCCTGCTGAAACCTAATTCTGTTATTTGGTGTAGAGAACCTTCAGAAAATTTTGTACGAAGCGACCCAAGGTTTCATATCCATGTGCCTTGGATCAAATGTCAAATGTGTCACGTTGAACAACGAAACACGAAGAGAATTTCTAGCAACGTTTTCAAAACTACCCTACATCGTTATTTCGACATTCGAAGATGATATTTTTTCCAGCCGACTGGAAAAAGGTGATGATCTTGAAACGGACCCCACATTAGTCTATTTTAGGTAATTGTGACAAGGTTTAATCATGAATACAGTTCATTTGCACCAGTCGAGGTTTTCCAAATGGTTTGAAAGGAAATATCAACTGCGTTTACGACTCGTCATTAATATCAATTGATACGGGTTGCAACTTCAACCGTAAAAACCTAATGAATTTAACTTACGAAGAAATGACAAGTAGTAGCTTTTGTTATCAACAGTTGATAACGATTTGACAAGATTGGACGCATCATTTTTTCAGTAATATAATACGATTATTACAACGTTATTTTCTATCTGTGTAAAGGCTCACATATAAAGTTCATTAATTATAACCTATTCAATCAACTTTTACCATTAGCCCTTTCTTTCCTCAAGCTTCGGAAGGAGCTTAGGGTTTAGTAGTTAAGGGCTAGTCGCAACTCAGGCTTTCAATAACGTTCTATTCCACGTACGTCGAGTGAGATCAACAAAAAAAAATATCTCACATCACATCACTTGGGCAATTGGAACAATTTTTTATTGTTTTTTTTTTTTTTTTTGTCATTTTATTCCTCAGCTGCAGAAACACGTGTTCAAACAGAGAAACCCAGTGAATTGAACAATAAAGCCTCGTCTTGACTTTAGCTCGAAAGCCGAAAGATTATACGGGGAGCAAGCATTTAGCAAGGATAAAAACCCGAGCTTTTACCCCCCCCCCAAGCAAACGTCTCGCTCCGTGTCCATTTGGCGTAATTACTTAAAAGCTCATAAAGCTCATTCAAACTCGGTTCTTCGTACAGCAACGCGTCTCTTTCAGCCCTTCCACGATTCAAGACTGATACTTCTTCCCACTTCTTATACGCAAGCGTTGGGAAAAAAATCCCAGTGGAGAAAAATCCCCTGAAAACGAATTGCGTGTCCTTCGGTGATCTTATTTCCAAGGATGAAATACGACTTCGGATGTTACCCTCGTCGACCAAAATACGTATATTCCCAACCCCCGGAAGCCACGCCTCGAGGCAAAAGGTCATGCAAACGCTGTGTGAGAGTCGAAATCCGCAGATGTGCCCACAAAAACGGTTTCACCGTATCCAGTTCGGTACAATTTGTTGACTGCGATGTATATATGGGGAATTCCATGCGAACCCGACCAAAGTCTGACCCTCGAAATTTTTGTTTTTCTTAACGAACAAAAAAAAAAAACTCGAGACTCAACAGTGCAGCAGCCTAAAGTTTTCTGGATTTTGAGAAATTTTATTGAATTTGAACGAACGTTTCTTGGAGTCTACAGATATATTCATGTATTACAACAATTATACATATTTTCCAATTACCGATACGATATTTTTAGCAAATTTGTGAAAATCTGTATGATTTCCCTTGAATTGAAAACGAATTGTTGTGAACTCAAAAAAAAAAAAAAAAAAAAAACGGACCATTTTCTTTTTTAAATTGTCTTCGTAAAATTTCATCTTTGATGTGACAGGAAAAAAATTTTATACGATCATTAATACTTTCATTAACTCAAATTAAAATCGGCGTAAATTACGATTTATCGATTCAAACCATCATAAAATTTCTGTTATTTAAAAAAAAAAAAAAAAAAGAATCTGAATGTTTTGATTTCAATAGTAGCAAAACTTTGTTTCCAGGGAACTAATAAATGTGCGAAATATCGTGCTATACGGAAAATGCTCAAGTTTCACAAGATTGAATTTGGTTTGTAACACAACGTGTGAAAACTTTTCAACTACAAACATCGTTATCGCTGATATTTCTACGGGCGAGTGAATTTTTTCATTCGAGTAAAGTTTTCTCCATATAAATATTTTGTTCTTTGTTATTATCGTTCTAAAATTACTGAAAACTTGTTTATACGCAGAATTTACCGCTCAAATTGCGTAACCATAAATTGTCACTGTGAAAGCTCGCATCGCAAAGACAAAGACTGCAGGTCGAGTTCCTGTATTATTATCATAGGTACAAAGGGAAAAGTTGATAATTGCTGTATACGTAACAATTATTGTCCACCGAGTTTATAATTGCATCTTCTCGCGTTGCGCATTGAAAATGAAAACACGTAGACAAATTGAAATATTTTCAATTTTTTTACGATCTATTTTTTTACAACCACAAAGCTCTACTCGCGTATTGTTTAATTCGACAGTTGATTAACATCTTTGTTCGATTACTTTGTGATGATTTATACGATCAAAATGTATATTAACCGTCGTTCGTTGTTTAATGATTGAAAACAAAAAAAAAAATCCGCTTGCTTACATTTCTGGAGTACAGAATTTTTTTATATAAAATTGCAATAACTTTAAATCAAATCACGCTACAGCTGTAAATTATGAATTTTTAAAAGAACATTTATGATCCATAAAAATTATGCAGTAAATTCAATTTCGACAATTGTCTGCATCAGCGTTGAATAAGACTTGATTAATTTTTTGTTAGAAAAATATACACCGTGTACATTAGCAAAATTTGAGAGAGAGCGAAACGTAACCTTGCGATTTTTTCTTTTTTTTTTCACTTAGCTAAGATCATTCAACGCTCTTTAGGGTCGTAAAACCAATTCGTGCAAAGAGCTAAGCAAGAAAAAAAACTTTAGAAACTTTATTTGCCGCTAGAGAAAATGAATCGATTCTTCCACGCGACGAGTAAACATTGATATTGTATTTAAAAATAATTTCAGCCTCGGATGTTATAAAATTAATTAACTCAATAACCTCTGGCAAAAAATTTACCGGAGATGATAAAATAACGGTAATAACAACATGCGGTAAAAAAATAAGATATAATTTCTTTCCAATTTGGGCGAGTTAAAGACGTAAACATTTATTACAGTTGCGTTAACGCGATTCTAAGCTGTATGTGTAATAACCAAGACGAAAGGAAGATTTGCGCAACAGAAAAAAAAAAAAAATTAAAAAAATTCGCAGATAAAAACAAAGGTCTGAACAGTTGAACTAAACTTTAAGCTTGAGCTTACGATGAAATTTACCGCCACTATTTGTATCCGTTCAATTAATCGTTGATCAGCAAGGTTCGAGTGAGACGACACGGAAAGAAATAAAAAAAAAAAAAAAAACAAAAATAGGGAGAGAAAATAACACGAGAATTTGGTGTAAAAATTTTGTATTCGTGTGCAACAACGTTATGTACGTGAATATTTTACTTGGCCGGAATTTGTCACGCGATTAAAAATTATACTTCACCTCGATTTGTCGCAGCAGATGCCAAGGCAAAGCTCCGGATTTTCGTTTACAAGGGTGGTTAACAAGTCTGTTATCTCGAAAATCGCAAGCTATTTCTGGGGTACGCAATTTCCTGAGGGGGGGGGGGGGGGGGGGGGAAATTACTCGGTTCCACGCTTTGCATGCATGGTACCGACCACAGGAGGTGACTTGTTAAGGGTGGTAGTCGAGTGTGAAGGCTGTTACTTCAAAGGTTTTGTCTAGGTATTTTTTCAAGACAAACCATTGAAATAAAATTTCTTACAATTATCACATTACACATATTGACGTATGAACAAACTTTGTAAATTTTTTTGACACGAAACAGTGAATATAACCTAATTTTTACAGCCCGATATGAACATGTTTAGCAAAAAAGTGTCGACGTGATATCTTAAAAGGCACTAGAGCGATCCTGGAACTAGGATAATCATGATAGCTTCGGTAGTTTTTGTTTTACGAAAAAAACAATATCAATTTTGGATTTTTTTCCATTTGTTTAGCTCGTAAAACAAAAACTACCAATCGTGATCAATCGTGATTATTCTAGTTCGCGCAATAGGTATAAGTATAATAAAGATGCTGTAAAAATTTCAGCAGGATCGGTCTGGTGCTTTTTGAAATATCATGTCTACACTTTTTTTTTTACATACGTTTCTATCGGGCGGTGTAGGTTAGGTTATATTTACTATTTCGGCTTAAAAATATGTACAAAGTTTGTTTAAATATCGATAAATATAATGTGAAAATTATGAGAAATGGTTTGCTTTAAAAAAAAACCAGCTTTCACACAAGACAGGGAGTCGTTTTATATTTAAGTTAATCGCAATTTATTGGGCGGGGGTAAAAATTTAGAAAAACAGCAGCAAATAGAAGGGTCACAATACCGAATTATCAGACCATGAAGTTCTGTTTTATAGAATTTTCAAAATACAATACAATGCATAGGTCAGTGTAGAAAGCCAAGTCATTAAAACGTCAGAACAACTAGGAATATAGGAGAATTTTTTACACTTTACGATTCTGCAATTCGTCTTATCTCAGATTTCGTCATTCTATATTTTAAATACTTAAGTAATGTATGAAATGGTTTCTCGAATATTTTAAAATTCGACATCGTGACTCTTTCGTTTTCTAATCTCTCGACATTTTTACATCACCCATCAAATTTATTCCCGCGTTACAAAGTTTTTGAAAAAATCATTAATCTGTAACTTCATCTGTAACGTATTCGTCCAACGAATTTATAGATCTTCAAATCAACGGTTGAATGATTATTTAAATGAAGTTGAAGTAAAGAAAATAAGAAAAGTACTAAAAAATAATTAACGTTTCATTCCTGGATAAAAAAAAAAATTACCACATATTACTAACTTATTAACATAAATTATAAAATAAACATATTTTCTAACAGATTCCATTTACGGAGTAAAATATTTTTCAATCTTTCACTCAGTTTCAAAATAATAAGAATAATAATAATAATAAGAAATCACAATTACGAAAGGAAGATGGTTTTTTTTTTTTCAAACAGACGGATTTCAATCAATTACAATATATTCAGTTCGACGAGTGAAAAAGTTTTATTTGATCAGGTTAAAATTTATTCATCGTCGCTTTGAATTTCATTTCAACAATCAGCTTGAAAAGAATGAATAGAAACAATATTTGGATTTAATTTATGTATGATCTGTGAATCCCCCCCCCCAGGATTATTCGAACGAAATTCAAATAGACAATGAATAAATTTGAATGTGATGAAATAAAATTTTTCCACTCAATCCGAAGATCACTTAAATTATCTGACGTATGTGGGTGCAATAGTTTTATATTTGGGTAAAAGTCAATTTTACAACGAAACATTCAATTTCTAAAAGCTAGATCTATTCATCTGACAAAGTGGAGATTTTTAAATGTTGGTAAATTGTGCGAAGAGCATAAAAATTCGTTCGAAATAAATCACCAAGCTTACAGAGCGAATTGAAATTTGGTTTAACCTAATGCGGGATGAATTTATTTACGTTTTTTCTTGCAGCTCTGAAATTTGAATGAGCAAGTGATAAAATCCTTCAATTGAAACGCCCCGAATTCAACGAATTATTTATATACATGGGGCATTCCACGTCAAATCCATCAGGGTCTGACCCGCGACCTCTTAAATTTGGTCAGTGATTTTTTTATACTGCTGTTCCAACTCTAAAAAGAACCCAAAATTTGGCAGATTTTTTTTTGAGTAAATTTGTTTTTCTTACGATTTTCGAAAGCGAACATGTCTTCGATCGTAGCAAGTATCTGAAAAAAAATATCACATCTGA
Organism: Neodiprion pinetum; assembly: GCF_021155775.2. Taxonomy (NCBI): domain Eukaryota; kingdom Metazoa; phylum Arthropoda; class Insecta; order Hymenoptera; family Diprionidae; genus Neodiprion; species Neodiprion pinetum. Next base: position 20,452,045 of record NC_060238.1, on the reverse strand, counting down.
CGTAAGATTTTTAAGAATTCTTTCAGATTATTTTTCGAAAATCACGAGTAATTTTGATAAAAAAAAAATATGATTCAAAATTTAAGTGCTTTTAATAGTTCGAAAAACGGTATAAAAAATCTTGGACAAAATCCAAGAGGTCGAGAGTTCGACCCTGAACGATTTGGCGTGGAATGACCCATACAAATCAAAGCGGGGGGATGGGACCGGTTTTCAACGATATTCAAGCCGATTCGGTTCGTTATCATAATTCCTGGATAGCCGAGCGAGCTTCAATTCTGACCGTAATTCCGACACGCGGCCTTTTATCGCCAATTCAATCGCCCCCGAAAACGTGAGCCAGCTTTTACCTTCTCTTTCATTTCTCGCTTTTATCAACGAATTTTATTTAAGCGTAAAAATTATACATCCCTCATTGATTGGTAAAATTGTAACGAAATTAACGGAACGGCTTAATGAATTCGAAAACGTGCCAAGAGAACTTAAATTGACGTCAAAAAATGCGCAGAAAAATTCCTAGAGTTGCTGAGATTTGAATTGAAACTATGTTCGATTGTAAGTTTGTTACCCGGAAAGTGGTTAGGAAATATTGAAAAGAGGTGAAAATTGGCGAAAAATCTGCAGGAGATGATCTATATTTAAAAAACCGGTCGAATAAATATTACACGGTATTTTTCAAAACTCAAAATTTAATAAATAATTCTTAAAAATCGAAATTGAACATAATATTTGCTCTTGTTTCAAATCAGGCAACCAATTTTCGAGATTGCATAAAAAATTTGACCAACAAAGTATAGAGCGATCCAATTTCCGGCACTTTTGTATCCAAGGATTTGAAATGTTATTACTGCAGTTTCCGAATTTCTCAAAATCCCGTGAACTGGAACTAAATAGTAAGAGGGAAAAAAAAAAAAAGATTGAAAAGAGATTAACGAAACGCATTATTAATTCGATGTATAATGTATCTGTAAGGAACGTTTTTCAAAAGGAAAGAAAAAAGCACAGAATTCGTGTGAACAAACAATTGGAGCTCTAACCGTTAAATCGCGGCCTGGGATGGCAAATAAACGGATCACATCGGGCAAATATACATATTCATAACGCACACATGCATTTTCATATCATACGTGGAGCAGCTGAGATAATGGACGAATTGAATATGAGCTGATTAGCCGTTGGATAAAACCTGAAATTCGGCAAACCGATTGCTGATCAAAACGCAATTCCAATGAGGATCAAATTCAAAACGACCGATGTGAATTCGAAGTATAGTTTTATTCCCACGAATTTTAGCTTCTGATGGTTTTTGAAAACGCTGGATTTTAATCTAAGATTCAGATTCAAATCCAGTGACATCAAAAACCGTAATACGGACATTATAGGATGAATTTATCAAGTTTTTTTTTTTCCTCAGACAAAAGTGTCGCGAAAATCTCATTTTCGCCACATTGCTAAAGTTTCCAATTTCGCTATAATAGAAAAAAAAAAAAAAAACAATTGTGCAAATCCAGCGACTCTCCAATTCTCTGGGTTTCTTTATTCTGGCTTGATTTACTCCGTGATCAGCAATCGGCTTGATTCAATAGACTTTGGATAACGAATTTCTCGAGATAACTTTAATACCCAGGCTTCCGAGTTTGCGTTCCATTTGCACCTGCAATCACGAACCGCGTCAAGTTGAGAAAAATTCTCTCCGATTCAGAAATGAATTTGAAATCACTGAATTTCGATTTCAAACCTTAAACATTTTGCAATTACAAACAGCATAAAAATCACATTGGACTATTATTTATTGATTTATTTATTGTGTTTTTTTCTTATGAAAAATTCACATGATTCGTACGATTCGAATAAAACCAGGTAATTTCACGCAGAAATGGAAACCTGACAAATCGCATGATACATATTTTTTCTTGAATTCGTGAGTGGGTAAAAAAAAAAATCAAAAATGCATAACCGTTTTAATGTACAGACGATAAACTTACGAGTTAGAAAATAACAAACATATTTTTTAATTGGCAAACGTTAACAAAGTTCATTTGGATCATCATTATTGAAGTTACCATAATAATTAAAATTTAATCACAAGAAATCGACAATTGATTGATTTGTTATACCAGAAGTTCGTAATTAAAAGAATTCGACGATACTTGCAGCGATTAAAATTATGCGATGAGAAATTTGTAACCTAACAATTTATCTTGTAGAATTTTAATAACATTCATGACGTGAAATTTTAATGCGGGGACATTTGCGCACGGTGATTTTACTCATTTTCCATTCACACACAATATACATATACATGATCTTTTTATGCCTCGTGAATATTTTATTCAACGATTATAATCGGTTATAATCCACTATTGAAGAAAAATGTAGATAAGGAATATAGCACGAAAACAATTGTAAAAAAAAATTTAATTATTTGGAAGTAAGGAAAAAAAAAAACCGTATCAGTAAGAAAAAAAAAAAAAACACGTCTGGAATAAAATAACTAATTGTAAAGAGAATTCAAATGAAACTATACAAGACTTTTAACAATGTTACAGCGTTTTGAAACAAATCATGGACATTTAAACTTTTATTCGAGGAATTAATCATTCCTAAAACGTGTTGTACACCTTTCCGTGAATCTTGTAAAATCTCTTGAAATCTTTGAAATCTTCTGAAATATTTTGTAGTCTTGGAAATCTTTTGAAATCCTTATAAAACTTCCGGAGCTTTTGAAATCTTGTGAAATCCTTTGAAATTCTCGAAATCTGGAACCTTATGTAATAGCTTCAAATCTTTTAACGTCTTTGTATTCTTTGAAATTTGTCAAAATCTTATGATATCCATTAAAATCATGTGAAATCTTTAGTAATCCTTCGAAATCATTTGAAATCTTTTGAAATATTTGAAATCATTTGAAGTCTCATGCAATATTTTGAAGTCTTCTAAAATCTTTGTAAATCTTCTGAAATCTTAACGAATATTTGAAAACTTGATAATTGAAAAAAAATTTTATTTTTTTTTGATCTTCAGAAATGTTTTGAAATTCTTGAAATCTCTGTAATCTTTTGAAATCTCTGAAATCTTTTGAAACCCTTGTAATATTGTAACGAGGAGCAAATTGAATCCATGAGTGATTAACCCCTCGCTTTTGTTCATAATCTCAGTGTCGTTTGCAGTTTTTATAAATCTTAAAAGATTTATAGATAATGCGAAAAATATTCATCAATAATGAGATCATTAAAACGTATCGATTTTTAGCCAGGAAATATGAAATAAACAATTTCGATTGGTACAGATAATTTAGAAGCAGGATAAAATCACGATTGCGCGACTCTCAACTTCTATATGACATACAACCAGTCCCGTGTTGGGGTGGAAATTTATTTTCATGGTTAACCCTCGGAGGTTTAACCTGACCGTATAAACACACCCGAAGCGATGAACCCAACTGATCGTGAGTTTGAACGTACCGTGGAAGAACAATCGCGTGACTGTAATGGTTTACAAATATATATGCAATGACATAAAACGGTAAAACACGATGTATCTATAACGAGGGTTAAATTTTTCAGGTTATAGAATAATATTATAGGTATAATAAATATTTTATAGTCACAAAAAAAAAATGTCCCGAAAACATTTCCACAGATTCAAAATAAGAAAAAAATCAACCATTTTTTATTACCCCTAACATTTTGCTTTAAACCCCTTCAATGGTTCTCGTATTATCGACGCGTGTTCCAAATATTGAACAAAAAATTCAACTACCTGTATAAATAACTTTGCAAAAATAAAAATACCTCGCAATAAAATGTGAAAAACAAGAAAAATTGAAGCCCGATCTTGCGCTTTTTGAGTTTCTAGGGAAAAAGTATCTGTACTAATTTTTCTCGATATTATCAGGTCAAAAAAAAAAAAAAAGAAAAACTAAACCTCCCATTAGAACCGAAATGTTATTTCACATTTAATTTTACTTCTTTCTGACCTGATGATACTGAGAAAAAATTTCGCCGTACATTCTACGAGATCGAGAAAAATACTGTGGAAAAAAAAGAAACAAAAAAAAACGGTAGAAAAAGTTTTGTGTTCTCACTTTGCAGGAAAAACGCACGAAATGAAAAAGAAAAAAAAAAAAAAAAGCACAACCATGTTCAACATCATTTGATCTTTATACTTTTTAACTACGTAATTTTCTGTCCGCGTACAAAATTCGAGAAACGATTCGAAAGTTGTGGAAAAAATATTGCGAGTTAAAAGGTGGTGAAAATTGCGTTTATTTTGAGAAAATAAATGCCGAGGAAATTCCAATGTTATTTCTCTTGAAAACTTTCCTTATTTCCCGTGATTTTCATCACACCCGTTACTGCGAATATAACCAAACGCGATAATAAAAACTCTTCGCGTCGTAAAAGAAATTCTATTTCCTTTCATTCGAACTGTAGAGCTACGTAATGTCTTCAGGTGGCATGCATGTGAAAAGTACGATTTTCTACCTAAGCGAGAAAAAGTGTTCAATACAAGTACTTTATACAATATGTAAAAAAAGAAGCTTTAAAAGTACCGCTGAAATGTAATAAATTCTTCAATCATGAGATTTTCATTGAGAATTGTTAAAAAATTTATCCGTGCAATCGCTTCAAGTCTTTGCAATTTTTAATCTTAACGTCGATTTTTCATTCGACTGTCAAAATTCCGATGTGTCTGTATATTTTTAATGGACAAATTTTCCTCGGAACATCAGCTTTAACTTCTTTGTTAAAGACAATGGAGCTGGATATAATGTACCAACACATTGGTCTGTTGTAAAAAACTAAAAAATAAAAAAACGATGAGGGAATGACTGTAAAAATAACGGTAACACAACAATAATAATAATAACCGTGCACATTTTTGCGAATATGTAAAAAAGTAGTTGTAGCATGTCTCGAATTTTTTCCTGCAACAATTGTAAGTTACTCTCTCTCTCTCTCTCTCTCTCTCACTCTATTCCTCTCGTTTGATATTTTATTTTTCTTTTTTCGCCCCAGTTTCAAACTTTTCTTCTATTTTCATTCAACTTTTTGTTTCTCCTTTTTCTTCCGTCATTTCCTTTCCTTGCTTTGGCGACAATCTAGTTTCGTCCTTTCTTTTTCTCGTCGTTGTTATTCAAGCGACGAAAACTTTGATACCTTCGAGTAACTGTACGCATGCGAACGTGGTGTATACGTGTGTTTTCAAAAAGATTTGCGTAAAGTTGAAAAAAATTGGTATTGGTTAGAAATTTGTTGCTAATCTTAAGTATAATATAAATCAACAGAAATGGACGCAAGTTTGAAATAAAAGTTTTCTAATTTTTTTTTTTTTTTTTTTTCTCCCTTTTGATTCCATCGATGCATTATTATGGTTTTTGCTGATGGTGGAAGGTGGTAAAAATTTAAAAAGATTGAGAAATAGAAGAGCCTGCAATGATACCGAATTTTATGCAAGAACGGGAAATCAGGAAGTTTATAGTATTAGAAATAGTCAAAACGTAGAAGGGTTGAGTATGTGAGAAAATATATTCTGCGTTTTGTTTTCCTGTAGACTTGACCTTTTTTACATTTCGAATTTTCTTTTTTCGACATTCAGAATTTTGATATTATATGAAAATAAATTTTCCCGTTCTCGATTGAATTTTGACGATCTTATTTTATGTCTTTGTTTACTTTGTGTGCTGTGTTCTGCTTAGTTCCGACGATTGTATATTTTGGGTATTTTATATGCAATTTGATATTTCTAAATTTTGAAAATCTCTGTATTGAAATAGATTTTTGCGTATTTGAAAAATTGATAAGATCGTGACCCTCCGATTTCCTGATTTTTCTACGTTATAAGCATCGTCGTCAGTTCACAAGTTACTTGATTTTTTAAATATACAAATACAAAAAATCTTGAGTATTCACTCTCAAAAAAAAAAAAAATCCAACCTTTCATGTTTATTTACTCAACCTTCTACTGCGATTTTCGAAACAAACCCTTTTCACTTATTACGTTTCGTTTATACGTGCGGTTTGACGAGAATGCCGAAAACTTTTCACCGACTCAAAGTTCAGCATGCTTTCAAAAGTTCGTCAATTCGTTTCAATGCATCCTAAATTTTCAATTCCCTTACTATTGTTATTTTTAATATGAAATGACCGTTCGGTGACTTTTGCGGAATTTTACGGACAAAAAAAAATATTGTTTCAAAGCGAAGATATTAAATATTATATATATATGTATATTTACCAGTTTTGTGTTATACATATATATATATATATATATATATATATAATAAGCCGATTGTTGTCATATACAAAATACAAAACTCGTCAGCAGTTTGAGGGGTGTTCCGTTTAACCGTGGATTTTTTATATCCTTTCTCTTTGTTCTCGAACGCTTATCGTTCTCGCTAATAATTCTCTGCATTTCGATTCCGTGGTTAAAAAATTGAAATGTCAACCGTGCGATTGATTGGAATTCAATTCCTACAGCACGGTTGCATCTCGCTTTCCATCGTGCGTGTGAATTTTTAGAAATTTATAATCTCTGCTCGTTAATATTATTATTATTACTGTTATTATTATTATAATCACGATACGTGAATCGAATAATTTACGATTTGACTTAGGGCTCGGGGTAATTTGCGTTTTATGCGCATATTTATATTCTCAAAAAATAAAAAAAAAAAAGCTTTCACTCTCGGCACTTATTCATCACCCCGAATTCAGATTTAAAGCGCGAGGAAAATTAGCCCCGAGCCAGTTTAAACGACTGTGCTAAATTATACCCACAATTTTTGATTAAATTTCCCTCCGTGGTGAAATTCTACAAGAAATTATAGAGACGCTCGGCCCCGTTTCTTGAGGTGAAAATCAACCCACCCGAATGAAATAATGTCGAAGAATTCTTCTTCCAAGCACAATCACTCGTCAAATTTATTTCGAAACCGAAAATCAATCGCGAAATCCGTGCGATGAAATAATTTCGGCTCAATGTTTTATGGTTCTTTTTGATCTTATGTAATTTTAATATGCTTTTCGAAACGATTTGAGAAATTTTTTTGTCAAGGATCAATAATCAAATTTTTTAAAATCAAAATATTTCTTCAAATTTAAATCAACTATATTCAATCATACGTTTTGTCAATAAATCGTTGATTGTACGATGATCCTCTTATTATTGAAATCCCGATCTCGTTTTACACAGAGTATCGTTTTCTCAAAAACACAACCAAAATTCTGTCAACGTTATCCACGATCATTCGTATAATATTGAAAAAAAAAAAAAAAGAAAGAAAACCGCATCACCGAAATTTTGTAAATATATTTCACCCCGTTGGATTTTCTTTTCTCTTGTTTCGTGATCGTGCTTCTTGTTCGGAGATCGTTTCGTCAAATCCGAAATTTTGACGTGACATTGATACGACGCCACAGCTGACAGAGTTCGGCTACTTGAGTCATTAGGAGATAATTGAAAGGATATCAATTTCTGATCTCCGCACGTGTATAACCATACGTATAAGCGACGGCATTAGCCTTATCACTTATCTAATAACGATGAATCATCTTCGGCGACAGCGTAACTTGCAGAGCTTCCACCGACTGAGAGCATTAATTAATTAACTCACGTAATACGGGGGATCGAACCTTACATGAGCTGATAGAAATTATGCGTCATAGTTTTAGAAAACCGTAATTTCTTTCCGGAAATCGATTTTGGAAATAGGTTTTTTCTTTCATGCCATATCGATTTAAGAATTTATGACACTTAGAGTCAGGTAAAAAACAATAACATGTGATTCTCTGATGCTGATTATCTCTTTTAAAAAATTTTTTTCCGCTAATCGAGTTTTTATCAAAGACTTTCGAATATACAAAGTCTTTTTGAGAAAACGCAACAGTACGTTTGGTTGCCTACCACTCAGGAGAAAAATTATCGGTATTACAGACTTACCGAGTTATCGGCAGATATCGCTAATTTTTTATTATCTATACATTCAAACCTTTGTGTTGGAATTTTTTTGAACCTGATTATAGGTAATATAAATCTATGAATAATTACATCACTGATCCAATGATAAAAATGTATTCATCCTGGATTAAATCGGGAGTCGCAAGAACCTGAACGGTTCCCTAAATTTATTCGTGAATTTCTGAAACTCTTCTCATTGTCGGATGATAAAAGGTACGATAAAGTTACCGGATTTTATCAAGTTTTGAACAAAGGACAAGACCGCAAACTCCGTGACTTACGTCGCGTCGCTCAGGGAAAGCTCGTCTCCTCAGTTTTCCTCAAGCCCGAAAGGGTTGAAGTTGAGGCTTGGCTTGACGCCAAAATACTTGTGAGGTCTCAGGTGGCTCTAAGTTACGTCTAAAATAATCACCTAAGATCCTTGAAGGGTTATAGTTAGCCCCCATAAATAATTCACACATGTTGTTACAACTACGCACATTCACCGTAACGAGCCTTCGTGTGCCTATGAATTCTCGATAAATGAGGTTTTCAAAACAAATATATTAAGCATCAGCTGTGTCTCCCGTAAAACAAGAAGGTAATCTCACTCGAATCCTTTGTTAGTTTCTTAAATAATCATCGATCAAAAATCGTCGTAAACTTTACGTGATACATCTGTACAAAAAACTATTATTATTCGAAAATTATTCCTAATTGATGATTATTCTGATCTCAAACTTTTTTTTTCACTTTTGGAGGATTTTTGTTTGTTTGAATTATTAAAATAAAAAAATAGCACATCTTTCAGAATAATTCTTTATCATTTCGTCGCATGAATTGAACTGATGAGAATAATGTAGTATAAGAGCTTCGGAAAGTTTGAATCGTTATACAAATTGAAAAAAAAACTCGTTATAAGAGAAGAAATTATAGGAGTAACTTTTTTTTTTTTAGATCAAATAATTGACGAACATGACAAGATCTAAATTTTTCCAATCTGTCAAAAAGTTATAACCAACCGTGGCGGCCCCTTGATATGAATGTTCACTAACTTTTGGAGCTGTGTCAAGTTCGATTTCTCTCTTTTGCCGCGTCGTTTTCTATTTCTTTGTTCTCTTTTTGTTTTTTTTTTTTTGCCTCTTCAAATTCAATACTCGGTTTATTCACGTAATTGACGGAAACGAAAAATTCCTCTGTAATATATTTTCCACTTCGTTAAAGTTTACGTACGGTATATAATTTGATTGAGTCTGGTCAATGCAAGATTTCAAGAATAAAAACACTATGAAGTGACTGGCAATTAGTGTGAAACGTAAAAAATGTTATTGAGACAAATCGAAGGAAATAATTTATCATGAATGAAACTCCACTGATACAAATAAAAAAAAAAAAATCTCAACGTCATGAACGTCGATGTTGATAAACGATGTATAATTCCATAAATGAAATTGATAATTGGCACGAAAATATGTTGAAATGATACGTAATATCTGCGATACTGTTTTAATAATCATTTTTGCTAGGTTGAAATGATTTTCACATTTATAATTACCTTCGATTTGAACTTTTTCGTACCGTTATTATCCTAAAATATTAATACATCTTTTAGTCCTCATCGTGAGAAGAAAGCGTCTTGCTTCCATCATATTGGGTCCGCCATCTTGGATTTAAAAATCATCAAATTCTGTCTTCAGATTCGTGATCAGCGACCCAAAAAACCCCCGTGTAACAAAATTCTGGAAAAAATATTAAGTTGAAAAATGTGTAAATGAAAGGGTTGAACAGTTTTTTACACTCTCCTAATTTTAGTTTTAGACGGCAAGGACCGTTAATTCTCTAGACACACCGTTCTCGGCAGAAAGTAAACCGGAATCCAAATAGGAGCGTGTCAATCAATGTGCGCATCTGAAGAACACGAAAGGGGGATGATATAGTTTCAATGTAAACGATATGAATTTGAATATGCAATGGGCAGGTAGCGTGTCTGCGGGGTGGTTAATGACATTAGATATTCAATTAGAGATTAGTTATCCGTTAACTTGTGAGCTGCCGTTACGACGACGTACCTACGCGTGTTTTGGACGCCCTTCTGTACCCAAATTCCTAGGAATATATTACACTACATATACATGTACATATTACTGCTCTACTGCGGAGTTTGCAGTATACAGACTGTTTCCGAAAATACGCAGCAGTATTGCCTACCACTCGGGGGAACAAATATCGGTAATGCAGATTTACCGAGATATTGGTAATGCAGATTTACCGAGTTATCGGTAATGCAGATTTACCGCGTTATCGATAATACAGACTTACCGAATTATCGGTAGGTAGCGTTTTATTTTAAAGTCCTTGCGAGTGATTTGCAGCTGCCACTGTTGCCAAATTGTGTGGACTTAGTCAAGCAGTTGTTTCGTCATTTACAACCTTTTCTGAAGCATTCAGCGATCGCGTTCCGTAGTCACGTTAAAGCGATTGTTTAACATGACTTGACTAAAGCGATTCTGACTCGGTAGATCTATTTTACCGATATTCTTTGCCCTCAGTGGTAGGCAAACCAACAAACTGCGGGGTTTACTCGGAAACACCCTGTAAAATAAACATTGTTCAATTATATCGCACTGAAATTATTCATTAATCTTGCTTTTTTTACCAAACTTCCAGCTGCTGATTTCAGAAATTTAAATTCAATTTAACATAATATTGGCTAATTAATTGATTCAAAGTCTGGACTTTCTTGTTGTATTAAAAATTTTTCCAGATCCACTTATCCCACTTCATTGTACGATGAATATTTATTCGTTTCCATCTAATTGAGAATTGAAAAGATAATTATACACGTTTCTTAACAATTAAGCTCATCGGGGTGCGACTCCCCGAATGAAGCGCAAGAAAAGAACGGTAATCCTCTAACAAAGCTGCAGTTCAAATATTAGCACAGTACTCTTGATAATTAAGGTTGTGATATGAAGTTGGATCAAGCGTCGTTTTTTGTCGATTTTCCTCGCGCCGTAAATGAGGATTATTAAAAACTCGCCAGAAATTCTCTCCTTCAAGAAAAAAAATAATTCCAGGTACAATTATACAACGATAATAACAATAGTCGTAAAAATGCTGATTATTATTGTAAACGGGAGGCGTGATGAGAAGAAAATGTATAATAATTCAAGAATTTTTTTTTTCCCACTGCTGAAAAAATCGAATATAATTTCCGAAACAACAATTAATATTGAAGAATTATTTTTTTCCCGATTCACCGCTCTGTTTTATAATCAACCGTAATTATTCCCTGACGGCAAGTCGACGACGAAGAAATAATAATCACTGCAGGCTTAGCCACTCTACCTTATAAGCAATCAATTTTCGGCCTCGAGCGTTTGCCGCGCACGCATTAATCATTTTAACTAACATTTACTCCTGACAATATAATCGCGATTCCCGGAAGACACGAGGATTAGCAAAATCTATATACTCGTTGGAGTTTGATTTGTCGCAGACGACTAATCGGCCAGTTACGATATTTTTCTGAAACAATTACCGCAGAATATTTTCAATAACAAATTCACGATGTTCAAATTTTTAATCTCTCGTTAGAATGTTGGATGATTATAAAATTCAATCCCTTTTTCTTCACAGATTAAAAAACAATCTCAATCCGTCTTCGCAGCGATTTTGATTTTTCAATTCTCTAAACACAAACTATAAAAATTAAGCCCGTTGTGTTTTCTGTTTTTTATTGTTTCACCAATCGCTATAAAAAAAATTCCAACAGTCAAACAAGTAACAACAAGTTTTCCGTCAATTTTCTGAATTTTTCCATCAATGGATAAATTTTTCATCAATTTTCCGTATTTTTTCCAACGTTACAAATCTTATTTTTCAAATGCTTGTCGAAATATTTTTACTTTTATTCCTGCGATATTCATCGTTCAATTGTAATAAAATTTTGGAGTTTCAATTTCCGTTAACTATTTATTCTTAATTATATTTTTTTATTTTTCATCTTGCATCTGTTGGAAAATTATCCGGAAAACAGAACTTACAGATATTCTTGTTCGGTGAGAAAATTCGACGTTCAAATGTACAATGTGTGTGTGTGTGTGTGTGTGTGTGTGTGTGTGTGTGTGTGTGTGTGTGTGTGTGTGTGTGTGTGTGTGTACGTGTAACGTCGATCCACGTACTTCCAACTGTCAGAATAATATACGTTGAAAATGACAAGAGAGACCTCCCAAATACAACCTGTCATTTTCAGACTACCCGCAGCACCCGTATAATATTTACATATACTGTACACTATATCGAAATTCAAATCTATCACGCCTTACAGCGAATGGGATAAAACTGCTTTTCCTGCATCGATTTCGGGGGTGGGAATACATCGGACAAAACATATATCGAGCATTTTTTCGAAACAGCAAGTAAATTTTACGATAGCCGAGTTAATATCCCGTTTGAAAATAAGCCCTGCAAAAATCAACTTTTAGAAATAACCCATGACCAAAAATAACTAAAGATAATAATAACATATCATGAATAAGCGAAACAAAAATTTTAAGCCGAAGCTAGCTAACTCTTTAAGGTTTTTGAAATTAGAAAAATGCAGTTCGTGTTATTCTCATAATTTTTCGAAAGTATTGGGGATTCGAGGTATTGCACAAAATTTTGACTTTCGAACTTAGCCACCTTATTCGGATCAACATTAGAAAGTTTGGGTGCTGATTCTGACTTCTAGCTTTAGCCTCGTAACAAAAATATGTCAAGATAAGAATAACCTACAATAAAAATAACCTCAGCAAAATAACTCATGACGAAAAATAATCCATGAGCAAAAATTGACAAAATATTGAATTACATTAAATGAAATTAAATTTCCAATGCTATTTTTGTCATTGGTTACTTTTCTATGGATCTTTTTTGTTCAGATTATTATTTCTGGGGTATTTGGTCCTAGTAACGAATTTTACAGATTATCGGTGAATTTATTTACCTCCCGCAGAGGATAAACTAAAATTGCCCGAGGGTCTAATGGGAAAATAATGTAAATGACCGCAAAAAAAGAACAAGTTGAAAAACGACCTTTTAGCTCCCTTTCGACGTATTTCCAGTATAATAATTTTACTGCTCTTTCGAAGCCGTGTAAGATTTTTGCTGGTACGAAATGAAAATTTAAGAAACAATTTTATCTCTTTCGCTGCTTCTTTGACTTTTAAAAAACACCGTACATTATTCTACTTTCCACAATTTATTGTTATGTATAAAATAAGAAATAGACTAAAGTAAAATGAAGTGACAATAAAATTTGGAAAATATATGAAAATACTTAGTTTCCTCTCTCTCTCTCTCTCTTTATTTAATTTTGTTATCCTTCTCTCCTTACCTAATTTTAACTAAACCTACACTTTACTTTCTTTTCTTTGTATCTCCCCTTCAATAAATATCCGTACTCCTACTTATTTTTTTTTTTCCTTCATTATATCCTTGGCCTTTGCATGCCTTACTCAACATTGCACGAGTATAAATAAAATTACCCGCCTATCTATCCCTACAAAATTCACTGAAATAAATTTCCTTTCCATATTATATTCTGCACGATCGATAATTCAATGAACCCACAAAATTATACGAATTTTCCAAAATTGCACAAAATATAACAATGAACGATAAACGCTGCGCGCAAATTTAACCGCCTCAAAGAAAGAGAAAAAAAAAAAAACAAAAAATCGATCACACAATTGTCCTGACGAAAATTTACCCGGTCCGAAAAAATTCCTTGAACCAGAAGGCTCGCTTTCGTAGCGAAAGTAAAAAAAACAAAAAAAAAAGAAAGAAAGAAAAAACGTCATTCGTTTGAAAATCGAGGCCGCACTGAATTGGTGCGCGTTGTGAAAATGGCCGGGTTAAATTCGGAATCACCGTATACCTGGGTATACACGATATGGCCGCGATGCAGGGTGAGTTACGATAAGGGAAGAAAAAAAAAAAAAGAGAAAAAAAAAAAAGCGGCGATGCAGTTGACCGGAAGTTGTCAAAGCAGGCAGGAAAAAATATACTCCGAACACCGTCCACCTCTGTCGTTGTAATTCCCGCGAAAATGTATTTCGCAAATCCGCCTCCCGTGCTGCAAGCAGCAGCAGCAACGGCAGCCCCGAAATCCGGGCTGAGAAAATCGATGAAACCGCGAACCGGCGGCTTTCACCTATGCTGCAACGATTCGGAATATAAACGCAACAGATACGCGGTATTCAATTTCGTGGGGTGTTTTTCTTTTTTCTTTTTTTATGTTTTTTTTTTTGCAACTTGTCTTTCAACGTTTCATCACCTTTCTTTCAATCTTCAACTCCTTTTTTCGTGCTTCAATTTCCTGTTTTTTTTCTTTTTTTTTTTGCAACTCGTCTTTCAACGTTTCATCACCTTTCTTTCAATCTTCAATTCCTTTTTTCGTGCTTCAATTTCCTGTTTTTTTTTTTTTTTTTTTTCGCAACACTGTTCGCCTTTTGATAATTCTTTTGTTTTTTTTTCTGCATTTTTTCGACTCTTTCTTTTCGCGTTTTTTGCAATATCATTCGGTTTCTCGTCATTTTCTTCTTTTCTTTCATTTTTTTCATTTTTTTTTCATTTCCTTCGTTCTTCAATTTCCTCTTTCGGACTTTAATTTCCCGGGGTGTTTCTTGCCGATTCCTTTTCACTTTTTGATCAATCCTCATTTTGTATTTGGTCATTTTTTTTTTTTTTTTTTCGGTCGTTTTTTGAATCCTCACTTTCGCCCTTTTCGCGTTAGTCGACTCACGGCGTCCAGATTGGATGGCGGGGTTTTATCCCTGGGCACAGGATCTTATCCTCAGCGTTGTAATTAATTATAAACCTCGTTCTAGCGCAGCTAATTGCTCGATTATGATTCAAGTCACGTTCTTACAGTTAAAACTTGGTATTCTTCCGACTCTTATAAGCATGAGGCCAATCAGCGGCACTCTGCAATTTGTACAAATGAACGTGGAGTAATTTTGGGTGAGTACGTAGAAAAAAAAAAAAAAAAAAAAAAAAAAACGAAAAAACTACATGCAATCATACAAATTCTGTCTCAATATTTATAACTTCACATTTCTAGATCACCGTTGTTTGTTTATTTCTTTTACGTCTAGTTTTATTTTGTTTACTTTTCCGAGAGGGCGGTTTTAGCTGTTAACAAACCGAAATTAGCGATAGTTCAAAATTTAATTCATAACAGTTTTTCAATTCGGCGGTTTGCAGGGTAACATTTTTGAAATTTTTTTCGTTAACATAAAACTATCGTCGACAAGCTTTTAATAAAATTATTTTCTTCAGTGACTCTATGAATTTTCGTATACAAAGCCTATAAACTTAACGCTGTATAGAAGAATTTGTGGGGTATAAATTGTTCCATTTTTTTTTTTTTTTTTTTTTCTTACTTCATTTGATTATTCCAACATTAAATTATACCGAGATTAATTTTCTTTGCGCAAATTGTAGATATATTACACTGTATACGTGATGTATGTCTTTTACAAAAAAAAAAAAAAACTTGGCGTGTAATTCAACGATTTATAGTCCGCGTGGTGAAAGACGCTAAAGAAGAAACCCTTCGATGTAGAAATATGAACCGTTGTTGAATTGCAAAGTAATCTCGATTCAGCGAAGCTACGTGTTAGGGGAACGAGGAATGGGGGCAAAAAAGGATTGAAAAAGTTAATCAAATGCAACTTCGTGGGTCGGTAAGAAATGACGTGTTTTTTTTTTTTATCCGAATAATACCAACACGTATGAAAGAATTTTTACCGAACGTGTGATAAAATAAATGGGTAAATAAATTGTTGTATATTCTTCACGCTACCGAAAAGCCTGGAAATATCGTACTAGGGAATTTATTATCAATCTATCTTCACATTCTTGCACTGCTGTGTCGTTACGTTAAAGTTTTCTAAAATTTTTTGAAACCGCGAGAATGTAAAGATAACGAATAAATGGAGTAGAATCCTTAAGATCGAAAATCAGGGGGAAAATACAGAAAAGATTTTTGTTTCCTAATTCCTGAAAAAATTTCCATCTCGACGGTTGGAATAAATTTTCTGAACTCCTGCGCTCTTCAATTGTATTCTGTCGATAAGAAATATTCTCAGCTGGTAAGAAAAGAGTTTTTTTTTTTCGTGCCGTTAAAAACGTGAGTTTTCGCGGAGTGTAAAACGCGGCATTTTTCACAAAAGCGCGAAAAAACTACGTCCCATTTGCTGTTTAGTACGACTGCGCGAATTTCGCAAACACTTTTGTCCATTGTTCATCGGAATGGTACAGATTGTGTGGGAAAACAGCTGCAAGCAACTGAAAAGGTACAATGAAAGTGACAGCCCGAGCATCCCTTATTGTCAGTGTGTACAAAAACACGAATAAAGGGGCGTTGCGTGTTCAATTGCACTCGCAAAAAACGCGTCAAATCGACCGTCTCGAAATTCAACACGACGAACTAAATTAACGCTCTGTTATTTGCCTGCTTCTGGTATTATGTGTATATATATATTTTTTTTTTTTAATTACTTACGTCATACTTTGGATAAGCTTCAAAAAGTAGAATAGCCACGTAATGTAGAATTTTTAATAATCGTGAAAATCTGTTTTGTTGAATTTTGAAACGTTGGAAGCCGAAATGTAGATAATTCAATTTTGAATTTGCGTAAACAAAGTTTGGACGTAAACAAGTTTTAAAACATTGGTTGCCCGACTTTTTATAAAACTTTTTACAATTTTACGCGAACCAAAACCGGAAATAGTTTCGAACTGAACCAACGAAAATTCCGTCACTTGTTAATTTAATTCTGTGAATTCGTGGATGGAAATTTTTACTTCGATCATTCTGGTTTTGCAAATTATCAATGCAGACTTTTTTTTGTTTCCATACTTCTCTTGGCCTCGTTCTCTGTCAACGGAATATATTAACGCAATTTTAATTGCCAAGTTTTTATTCAAACCAACGACACGATCGAAAGAATGAACAATGAGGACAAAAAAAAACTTTTCGAAAGTCATGATTTTTTATTTACGAAAAAATATAACCATTTTTAAATCAGTATTTTCTAACGTTGAATACTTTTTTCACATCAAAAATTTGAAGTCTTATTTGCTACTCAAAAACACATCGACGGTAAAACCCTGTGATAAAAAAATACCGTACGTTTTAAATTGCGGTTCGAAGGTACGGAATAAATTTCGAAAACTCGTTAAGTTTTATACTCCTCATTCCTCGAGCGGTAAAATATACATTATACATGCATAGTAAATTAAAAATCGACAAATGACATGGCAATTTCATCTTCATCTTCCTCGGACTACGTAATCGGCCTCAAAATGTCAACAAAGAAAAATGATTTTATGAATTATTGAAGTCGAAATACCGTTTCGAGAGGCGCAAAGTGACGTTGGAAAATGTCTTTCACAATATTTGCACTTTGAATGACCAAATTATCACGCGGGAATACATATTTGGTTTTTTACAGGCATCTGTAACGACTGAAAATTTCCAACTGTGACATCACGAAAGGAAAGTTTAGGGCGCTGGATGTGCGTGCGCGGAATTACAGGCATGTAGGAATTTTCACGCCTTTTCCTACTACGTATACAGGTTACACAAAAAAATTGTAAAACCGGCTCTCGAAATATGAGCTGAGAAGAACGGCGTTTATATTAGGCACAGGTACGAACATTAAAGTTGAATTGTTCGCAACCTGATCGTGAAAATGTATTTTCCGCAAAATAATCGTAAACTAAACAACCGAGGGGTTAATAACTCCTGAAATACGGTGAACGCCTTTCCGTAAATATTGTCAAGTCTCTTGGAATTTTGAAAAATCTTCCGTAATATTTAGTAGTTTATGAAATCTCTGAAGATTCGAAATTTTCTGATATCTCTTATAATCCACTGAAATCCTTTGGAGTCATTTAAAAAGTTTTCCAATCATTGAAATCTTTTGAAAAAAAATTTTTTTCGTCTAATATTTGAAATTCTAAGAAATTACTTGAAATTATTTAAAATCTTTTGAAATCTTGTGAAATCCTTCGAAATTGTTAAAATTTTGTGAAATATCCTAAAATCAATAGAAATTTCTCGAAATCAATTGCCATCTCTTGAGATCCTCAGTAATCTCCTGAAATCTTGTGAAATCATTTGTAATCATCATTGAAATAAAAGTCTTTGTAATCTTTGTAATCAGACGTGCACTAAACTCATAAGTGATTAACCCCCCGGGTGCCATACAAATTTCGGATGGCCCGAAACACGTTAAGCCGTTAAATTTCACCCTTTTTTCGATCAAACGAAGTTTTCAATGACTCTTTTCTTTCGAATAATTGATTAATCAGCACCTTTGATTCGTTGTTTTTTCAATCAAACTCCACTTTTGATCAATCTATCACCCGAAATCTAAAATCAGTCGATCGGTCGCACATCGGTTGGATGAAAAAAAAAAAAAAAAAAAAACTCGTCGCCTTCAATGTCATTGTAAAGTTTAAAACTTTAGCAATTTCTTATACGGCATCTTATACAAGCAATTTCTTTTAATATTTCGTGACGCGTCGCAATTTCTTACACTTTCGTTTTCTTTTTTACATTTTCTTCTCACTCAGAAGCCTCGTGTAATTTCAAAAATCCTTCGCAAGGCCCGTGATATCCTGAGCGGAAGAAAAAAAAAAAAAAAAACAAAATGTATCCTTTTTTCACATCTCCTTCGCTTCCGACTGTCTCTTCTTTTTTTCATGCCTCGACTTATTCTCCGACAAAAGAGAGACGGCGAGCCTAGCGAAGAGTATTTTCTGTATTTTCTACCCATGTATACCAAGTCGAGGGAAAATAAAGATGCGAGTTGACAACGAGTCCCATGGGGGCAAAATGGAGAATGGAAGGGGGGTGCGCCTTTCCCACAACCCCCGAAACACCTTCCCTTTTACGCGTCGTATTTTACCCCATAACACTTATTCCACGACAGGTATAACGTCACAAGGTACTTTTGAGTGTTTCAGGGGGGAGTTTCTCCTTTAAAGAGCCTGCTCACGATACCCATAATTGAATAATTTAACCGTGAATTTACGTCACGTGTAATGTGTGCACCGTATGTGTACGTAAGAACTAAGCTAGACGCGCACTTGAAGAAAGTTATCAGACTTACTAACCTAACCTAACTTAACATAACCTACATTTTAGGGATTCTAGCCTCGGGAGACCAAAAAAGACCGATTAAGAACGCTTTCAATTTTTACTGATAAGTTTCCTACGAAGCGAGCTAATTTTAACGAACACTTGAAATTACATATTTACAGAGTGAATTCCTAACGACTGCACGTTCCGTCGTCTGCTTAAATTTTTCGCGCACGCACTACGATTCAAAAGTGTGGTTGTGTGGTTCCCAGGGTGACCAACTGTCATCAATTTAGACAACAGTTCGCCGCGATGAGCATAACCTCAAAAATGTTGGAAGTTTTCGGTGGCAATCGTGCTCAATTCACGATTTTCAAAACTTTTGAGGTTAAACACATCACGGCAATATACTGGGAGTTGTTTTTTCTTTCACGTTATTTGTTAATCTTCTTAGTTAGTCGAAGTAATGCATGAGTAAATGCGTATAACATAAAATTATCGATAACGAATTCGAAGCAGAAAAAAAGACGTGATATATTATTATGAAAAAATACTTTTTGTTATTGTATAAATCAAATTATCATACCCGAAAGCTACGAAAATTTTTCTGCAAAAAAGCAATAAAGACAAATACTAAAATTACAAATAAACGCTTAGATATCGATGTTTGATTTTGAATAAATTTAAATCGTAAAAATTCTGTAGTCAACTAATCAATATGTAATTCGTTTCACTCCACCTCGGCTTGAATATAGTTTAGAAAAGTAAATAAATAACAATAACGATTGATTGAAGAAAAAAAAATGTATCGAAGTGAAATTCTAGAAAACAGACTTCTGAATGAATTAATGACGTTTTTTTATCATTCTGAAACGACTCGAAATAAATAAAAATCGACTCCTAACTCGGTATTAATGTCCCCTTGACAGTTTGGCAGTCTAAATTTATCCTTAATTGGATGTATTATGATTTATACCGATCCCATAAGTGGTCTCCGAAAAAAAACAAGTTCGAGACTTCTACGTTCATTTTTTCCACCGTAAATTTTTCAAAGGTTTTTCGAGTGTTCACGAGAATCGGGCAAAGCTCAGAGGCTGCTTTTGTGGGCTGAGTTAACTCTGCTCGTGCAAACCCCGCTAATATGAACCGCTCTCAAAGTTAAACTTCAAAGGTTGTTAAAGAAGAAAAAATTCGACAGGTAAAAAAAAAAAATATATCACCCACGCCAGTGCGTCTCAATTTTCACTTTTCCCACTGTAAGTGAGAAAAAGATTCGTCCTGCAGAGCCTATACCACAATACATATATACGAGTGTGTTTTCTCGTTCTAGGGTTCAAAGTTTACCGCAGCCTCGACGAAGGAAAATAATGCAGTGGGTCTCTGTCCGAGTCTACATTTTACATAGAACCGCCTATGTATTATATTATATACACACATAGCCACGGGCATGTAGGCGCAAAGTCTCTTTTCAGAGCGACGCCCTCGACCGTGTGTAATTCATGGTTGATGCAGGTTTCACTCGGTTCACCGGTCGCCAGGGATCTGGCACACTTCGAGGTTCCTGCGTCCTTGTCGCACTCGCAAAACTCCGGTGAATGCAGCAAGTTTACCCCGTTCTTTCGCTCCGCAAGGTCCAAAATTTTTCCCGATATTTTTTCTGGCCGAAATTTTAGTCCAGTCAAAAGAAAGGTCCGAGTTAAAAATATCCAAGATATGGCTGCATTTTTGTGTATAGGGAATTTCGACCCTAAGGGACTCAAATCTCAAGTCACTTTTGACGCTGCAGAGCCGGCGTTTCCAGAAAACAGTAAGATTTGACGGTTTTTGCGTTTTCCTAAAAAAACTGCTATCGATTGATGAAAAATTACTTGACCATCGTGCAGACCGAAAAATTCTACATCGAATTACGTCTTCACGTGTCGGAAATGATGTCGGATTAACGAATTAAGAAAAAAGAAACTATTTCACCAAATTCCCTAGATTCCGTCGATAAGTAAAATTTCTTTCTTATCAATTTGTTAATCGACTCCGTTTCCGACGTATAAGGACATAATTCGGTGCAGAATTTTCCAATCTACACGATGGTCAAGTCATTTTTCGTCTATCGATATGCAGTTTTTCATGATAACTTTCCTGTTTTCTCGAAACGCCGGCTATGCAGCTCAAAAATGACTTCAGATTCAAGTTTCTGACTGTCGGAATTCCCTATACGCAAAAATGCAGCCATATCGCGAATATTTTTAATTCAGGCCTATTTTGACTGAACTATATGGAGAATCTATTTTCAATATTTCGAGAGTGTCTAAAACTGGGACAAAACGAGCAGCCATATCCTCAATAAAGTCATAAATTTGAAAGTTATGGAAATTCAGGGGAACTTGGATGCTTAAATATTGGTGGAAATAACGAGGAAACAATCGCGATAACGGAAATCGTTGCGAATCACTTTAAATCACACGATTACAGCGTTTAGGAAATTTTCTGGAACGTTTGACAATTTGAAACAGAGCACCGCAAATTATTGTCAACATTGGAAATCGACGAAAAGTACTCAAAGCCAATGTCAAGGAATTGAAATCATTCGTTTGATTTTTCAGATTTCCTGCAACACACAAAATGGAGTAAATTTTCTGTACTCACCGAAATTTGCGAACATCTCGTTCTCCGTCAAAATCTGCACGCCTGCGTTCGTTCTGCGAATAAGAACAATGATTATTATTATTATCAGTATTATTAACTACCACTCCTATGCATAAGTTCATAAATATAACGTAATTTTGAATAAAAAATTTTACGAATTATTTTCGAAACAAATTTCACTAATTTATTCGCAGTTAAGTTTAGTTCATTACTGATTGTTTGCTCCTTTTTTGCGCTCAATAAATTTCATCAACAAACGAGTTTTGATCATGTCGAAATTCTACATCAATTACTATAAAAACTAGAAAATATTTTCACTTTAAATTATCATACACAAATAAAAAAATCTAATTCTTCCAATAATTCGAAAACGAATTGCTCCAAATAGAAACTGCATCGAAATTTTCTACAACTTGACGCGGAAAAGTTTCACTTTGTTAATTTCGAAAAACGATGTGTAACAGGACGCAAAAAAAAAAAATTCATGAATGAACACAAATATACAAATTAGGTATGACTTTTTTTTAAAAACTTTATGGATTCCATGTTAAACATTCGGATAGTTTCTCTACTTATTTTACTCGTTCTGCGGCGCCTCGAAATCTAAAAAAAAATAGCATTCTTAGCTTGGTATTGTCACAAGGTCTGAAAATTTATGTGGATGTAATCGTGTAGATAATTGAATTATCAGCCTTCTTTCTACGTCGAAGTAACTAAAAATCCGATAATTAGGAAGATTTGACAATTTTCGACATTTTTGTTTTCGTCTTTTTACGTTTTTATTTGAAAAAGTACGGGCAAAGCCAATCTTCAAAGGCGTATGAAAATTAAAATTTTCAAAATAAAAACTGAGATTAACGTATACTTTTAACGTATACTGAGACACGTCTCGGATTGAACCTAAAAATCCTGAACTTCGAGGGAAAGAATACCTTCAGACCTTGTTCCAGCAAGAAAAATAAAAAAACAATTTCTCTAGCCTGAAACAGTCT
Source organism: Neodiprion pinetum (assembly GCF_021155775.2). NCBI lineage: Eukaryota > Metazoa > Arthropoda > Insecta > Hymenoptera > Diprionidae > Neodiprion > Neodiprion pinetum. The sequence goes on along the minus strand of NC_060238.1, from coordinate 20,429,329 downwards.
ATTCAGAGTTATTACAAGTCTGACGATTTATACTATGCTTTCAGAATCACAATTCTAAAAAGTGCCGATCGAGTAAACGTTTCACGAATTAATTTAAAAAAAAAAATTTTTAAATTCCAACATTTTTTATCAAATTTCATACAAAAATCATCACTACAGCACACCAAAGCCATTGAATCGTGAGAGCGATGATGACAGGCATCCCAGACACACGCGCTCTCTCTCTCTCTATCTCTCTCTCTCTCTCTCTCTCTCTCTCTCTCTCTCGAATCGGAGAAGGGGCATTCAGCGTGTTCCGCTGGGCGTTTAGTGGCGGCGGTAAAACTGTGAGTGACATTGGCAGCGTTTTAACCGTCCACCGCTAGATGGGCAGCACCAGACGCGCCTGATAGTTATTCTCGCAAATAAATCGGACCCTCGGAGCTTGAAGAAACGACGAGCTAATACGGGATTTGATCCTTCTGAGATTCAGAACGGGAAATGATGACGCGGTCGACCCTGTTTTATACGGAACGCCTGCACCGGGCAAACCTTGTTACGATAACGCAGGTCAAACCTCTCTGATCCCGTTCAATTAACAAAGCACATCAATTCCCACATAAGGTGGTGGTATTCACTTGCCGTGACGTACTGACAATAAGAGTGAAAATCCGAAACAACGTTGCTGATTTTGATGTTTGGTAGTATAGAATAACTCGAGACACTCTCTAAGAATAATTCTTCGATGATGTTGTTGTTGTCATTCGTTCAAGTCGTATTTTAGTAATCTTTCATACAAACAACTCCAGTAAATTTTGAAATGCACATTCATTCCAAAAGCAATAAATTTCAATAAGAATTAGAAATGCTGAACTATTTGTACTAGTTTATTCGCAATGATTCGAAAAATTTTCAAATTGTCGGTTGATCTACATCAACGTGTCATCCAATACTTTTTATGATGCGTGATATTGACGAAAAAAAAAAAAAAAACTTACAATTTGCATGTTTGCGAAATCTGACAAACATACAAAGACACAATAATCGATAAAAATTTGAGATACTCTCGACATCAGACGCCCCCTAGGTAAAATCGATTTTCGCAATATTCCAAACGAATTGAAAATTCTGAAAAAAATCATTCTATCCAAATTTTATTAAAGTAAAATTCATGTCTTTCTTTCCCCGTTTTTTAAAATAATCTATTCCGCTGAAACTCTGTAAAAAAGATATGAATTTCAGCGATAACTTTCCGCAGAGCGTACCCGGTTCACAGTCGGAAATAGTACAAAATAGAAAAAAAAAAAAAAAAAAAAAATTTGCGAAACAAGCACAGAGAACGCAGCAGTCTCCGATTGAGCCAATTTTCGCTAGATTTTTCCGTTTGCTTATTCGAACACGCGTGTTTATCGCTAACCAGCGTTCGGCACCGATCAACGAGTAAATAATCGACACGGTTGATCGGTGATAATTCAATGAACGCAGGCATGGAAGGCCGATCAAATTATTTTCCGTATAATCCTGGAACTGGCGTTAGTGAAGCGTGTACGCGTGTGCATGCAAATATTATTATATATGTATACACACACACACACACACACACATACGTGCGCACGAATCTACGTGTAGTACATACAGCTACGATTGGCTTTCTAATTATAGGAGCTAATTACGAGCGACGAGGCGGACGGTCGATGGATTCACGTTGTTGTATCCCGGCGGTGCATAGCCGCACGGATCGATCTGCATATGCATGATATGTCGGAGAGTGTGCTCCAAAATGATTCACGCGGCGCATGCATCGTGAATGCCCGACTAATTGACAACGAGGTTTGCGCTCACAATCAGCAACGCTGAATCTCGCCTTGAATTCAACCGAGGAACCCGCAGTCGCTGCTGAAGCTTAACTCTCTCGACGAGTTATTCGAGATGCTGGAAGAAATTTTCAGGCTGACACGAATCCCCCCATCTGAGATGGGAGAGGGTCCGTTTTGCTGGTATTTTTTTTTTTTTTCTTACCGGGAAATGAAAATCGGATAAACTCGGAATCGCTAAAATCGAAACTGATAAATTCGCACATTGACGGAACTGAAACTTAGCGAAAGTGGAGGTTTTAAAACTGTTTATGCAATCGGTGGATTCATCGGTGACTAAAACACTGGAATACGAAAGCTCAAATTGTCATTTTTAAACGTAGAAACTGATAAAAGATCTCGAAATCAGGATATATAGATCGAAAAAACTAAATAACTGGCGCAATAAGCTCGATCTCGGGATCTTGAAAAATCTGAATTTCTACCCAACCGTAACTTTCGATTCCGCCAAAATCAGATTGCCAAGAACCGATTTTCGTTTAACCCCTTGTAGCCCAAACCATAAATTTTAAAACAAACAGGATTTAAGGACTCGTCGTTGATACCTTCGGTACGGATGTTGTAGGATCTTATTTAGTTTGTTGCAGAAACGTCACAAGGGGCTGCAGGGGGTTAAGCAGATTTTTCCATACTCTCATCGTAAATTTCCAAACAACGAAACTCGATTATTCGCGTTTCGAAAAATCGACACCTAGTTTATTCGACCGCTTGCAATTAGTTGGCCGACGACGAGCCCAGCTGCCGGCCCTTTCGTCAACTATATCAGGGGTTACTTAGTTAGCGGCAGGGAGCAGAGTGAGTAATGCGCGCGGTTGAGCCGGCGATATACTTTACTTTGTAATTTGGCTTGATTACGCTCGGCTCGGCTCGGCTCTGTTATATAGCTGCAGCTACGGCAATAATTATCTTCCTTGAGTTATTATACGCTATGTACACCCTCGACGATAATTACAATTCCAAGCGAAGGCGGTTTAACCCACGCCTGTTACTTCGCAGCAGCGATAAACCGAAACCGCACGTGGCGAAAACATTTAACCTTCAACACAATCCGCACGCCCGTAAATTCAAACTTTTCAGATCATCGGTACAATCTAACTAGCGTGTTAATTCTATTTAGGGCAAACCGTGTGGGACCGAATTCGAAAAACGGATTATTGAACGAAACGGACGTTGAACGAAATTAATGAAATAATTTTCCACCCTTTTTCATATCAATTCTTCTCCAAATTTATATCGTCCGCGTATAATCTATCAGGAATTTACAATTATTTTTACTTTTTGTCAACAAATTTATCGCGCGCTAATAATTATGTATCAATGTGTTTACCGAGAGGTTAATCATTTCTGAAATATGGTGTACAACTTTCCGTGAATCTTGTAAAGTCTCTTGAAATCTTTTGTAATCATTGAAATCTCCTGAAATCCTCAAAAATCTTCTGGAGTTTCTTAAAATCATATGAAATCCTTTGCAATTAGTAAGATCTTATCAAGTCTCCTGAAATTGATTAGAAATCTCCTGAAATCGTCTGAAATCACTTGTAATCTCTTGAAATCTTTGAAAACAATCAAAATCTCTTAAAATCCACTGAAATCTTTTACAATCCTTTGAAATCGTTTGCAATTCTTGAAATCTTCGAAATATATGAAACCTTCCGAACTGTTTTCAAAACTTCTGACCTTTTTTCATAATCTTTCAAAATCCAATGAAATCCCTGAAGTCTGTGTAACCTTTTAAAATCCTCTGAAATCTTTCAAAACTTTTGTAATCTTGAAATCAGGTCTACATTAAATAGAAAGTATATGTAACATTTTAACATCTTCAACGTGGAATTGAGAAACAGAGAAAGTCAATAATTATTCCCAATAGAAACTGGTTTTTTTTTTTTCGCAAAAATACGGGTTTCTTCTCCTTTCAATTTAAAAACTCCGTATTGCAAAACAAATTCAGCGTCGTCGAGAAATTTTGCTTTTTTACTTGTCTATTTTCGATGCGGTAATTTTTTTTAGATACGTAAAAAATCATAGAAAATCGAACGACGCACGCTTGGAAAATGTTTCCAAGCATTGAATGGTACGTGTTATGGGAGAGAAATCGATGCGTTGGGTTTGAGGCTAACCGTTGTATGGATTGTGTGAAAATCCTTTCGGTCCCTGTCGTACGTAATGGCACTTTGACGATTTTGGGATTTAGATCGTTGTCCTTTCTTCTTATCCTTGTTTTTAAAATGGTAACATAACTTTTCATCTTCGTTTCTATTCCCATATTTATAATACGGTGTTGAGGCATTCATTTTTTTTTTTTTTTTTTTTTTTAACGATAAATTGAATCACTTATTTACTCTAAACAACAAAAAAAAAGAAAAAAAAACAATTAAACACTAATCTGAATAGTCCTATAAATATTCTTTTCGACCTTACCTTATACTTGAAACTTTGAATGAACCGTTTGAATATAAAATCGTTAGTTTATAAGAGTTTGTTGAATAATCACACTTACTAATTGTAAAAGAAAAGTCATAGTAAAACTGCTGATTTACAGTTTCATGATTTAGTTAATACTTATCCTTTTCTCTCGCGAAAAGAAGAGATGGACCAATTTGTTATAAGACATATTCCGAACAGTCGGAACGAATTTCACGATGAAAAAATGAACGCTCAGGGAGTTTTTGTTCTTTGCAATATAAGTATTCTTATCTTCAAATGAATATTGATCTCTATTTAATTTGAAAAATTCTAGCTAAAAATTTAATAACTGAAAGAAAATCCCCGTACGCAAGTCAGCGAATTCTAATAAACGAAATATGTAAGATATTATCATTCGAAAGCGTATAAAAGTATTCAAAGAATGACCAAAATCCCTGTTGAAGACGTATCAGGTCCACAGCTCGGTTAAAAAAGTTTCGAAACGGAAAAATCGAGAGACAGTGGTTAAAAATTGAAAACTAAATTGAGTCGAGACAAGTTTCTTCAGTTTAAAGAACAATCCCTTGGGTGTGAAAAAAATTTCAGAACCTTTGTCGAGCGCCATTTTCTTATTACCAAATTCGTATAGTTTCTCTAACTTCAACGAATAACAGTTCAATCGATTGTTCGTAAATTAATTCTACAATACACGAATCGCCCGACGTGCAAGGATTTTTGACGATGCGATTATATTTTGAGAAACGAACCTTGTAAAGTTTATTTCTGTGATTGCTTATTAATTTTTTTTTTTTTTTTTTAATTTACTTATTCATAATAATTTGATAAATACACAATCATCCAATCCTCAAATGATATCATAAGTTGAAGCGGTTCTACAGAGTAAATATTCTAAAGAATATGTTCTACAGACTCGTTTCTATGGAAATATTTTTCTACAGACAGAAATTCAAAATCTACGTCAAAAATAATCTTGCGTGAATTATCGCAGAGGAGAATTGTTCTACAGAATATTTTCAGCATAAATTTTTCCATACATTTCATTCGACGAAACAAACATCGAGACGTTAAAATCATACGTTTAATTACCAATTTCACACATTTTTAGTAAAATTGAATTTAATTTAATCCAATTTTATCGAAACTATTTGTGTTGAATTTATGTGTGTGTAAAATGTCCATTTTGTCGAACGGTTATTTTTCCGAATACGTGAAACTAGAAAACTATTCTGTAGAACAATTTTCCCGCATAATAAATCATGCAGGATTAATTTCTGTTGCGAATCACGAATTCCTTGCCGCATGACAATATTCCGTAGAAAAATTATATCTGTAGAATATATACCGCGAATAAAATATTTCCCGTAGAATCGATTCTACTCCAATAAATGTAAAAATCTGAACTCTGCGGCACGAATGTTTCGATTCATCGCATTAAGGGGGTATTCTAGTGTAGAGGCATGAATTTGAGGTGTTTTTTGAAGTGCTATAAACAAAAAACAAAAAATATTTTTACCATCCATTTTTTTATCAGGCGTTTATTATTATTTCACGATTACAAAAAAAAAAAAAACAAGTCAAAAAATACAAAATTGAAAGTGCTATGAGTTGTTGAAGTGGGGGGTACAAAAAAAATGGCGCGCCAATGTTGTCACGATTGCAAGCATTTTCAAAATCAGAAAAAAAAAAAAAAAGATTATTAATCTACATAAATGCAGCTATCGTACTAACTAAAAAAAAGTCGAAAAAAAATATTTTTTTGCCAAATTACGGCTGTCCGAAAAAATAATACGTTTTTTTTGACTTTTTTGGACGTTTCTGAATTTTTTAAAAATAGTAAAAATTATTATTTCGTTATAATAATAGTTCGTGCGATAGAGACATGTATTGAGAAGATTCTCACCAAATTTCAAGTAAATCGGTTCAATAGAACTTTAGAAATCATGTCAACCGTTTTGAAAAATGTAGTTTTGAGAAAAACGCGTTTAAAGTTTCGAGTAAAATTCGTTCCAGCCGAGCCAGTATTGAAGACGTGTCACTAAAATAGCTATATATCTGAAAATAATTGAAATTTTGACTTGTCCTTTTAAGGACACATTCTTGAAAGGTTAAGCTTTGAAAATATTTAAAAAAAAAATCGATTTTTTCAAATTTCTACACTAGAATACCCCCTTAAATACCGGCGTGTAATTCGTACACGTCTCTTTTTTCCCTTTATTCCAGGACGACGTATCGATTCGTGGGCGTCTCCATCTGTTGCCTGACTAGATACGGACGTCTTCCACTTACTTTGACGATCCTCGCGTTAGCTTCGGGCCCTTGAATTATTCATTGGCAGCAATTGGGGGCGTGTTACCTTTGCACACCGCATCTTTACGTTCCTTGCTCTGTCCGTCCGCATCTGTGTCTCTGATGTTTGTGTGGTTGCGGTTGGTTGTTAAATATTCTTTTCCTCTCCTCCTCTTCTCTCTTTCGTCGTACTCCCTTCAACCACGTCACTGTGTTCACCCGGGGCGGTATTGAAGTTCCGAATTTGAAAAATTGCGAAAACACCTAATTCCGGGATTGTGCGGTGACGAGACTTGAAGTAAGGGAATCAAACTTTGAACAAACAACAAAGTTTCGAATGGTCGGAAACCCGACGGGCTCAAAGTTTCGAAAATTCAAGTTACGATTGAGGAAAATTAGGAAAAGTAAACGTTTCGATATGGTAAAATTCCGAAAGTTAAAATATACTCGCACAGCGTAGTTTACTCGACGAATTGGTGTCAAAAATGAGATAAACCGAAAATCAGAATGACCAGAATCTTGAGCCTAAAAATATCGAAAGTCCAAAACAAAGAAAGATCGAAGTGGTAAAATTTCACCAAGCCGAAAATCTTGGATCATAGTAGTTCCAGCAATATTCAAACAGTTTTTTTTAACGATACCTGTTTTACCGGATTTTTCGAATTACCATAACAAATGAAATTATTCTCAGCGTGTTTTTCAGATGGATTTAAAAATTCATAGGGTAAATACGAGTGATCAAAAGAAAAATGCAATTTCTTTGCAACGTTTTCAGAGGTCGTAATAACATGGGAAAAATCATTGATGTGTTAAAAAAATGTCACGGTTGACTGAGTTGGCGTAAAGAGCCCCGTATATTACATATATATATATATGTATGTACAACGAACTTCCCTCGATATAATCGCCCATGCGTGCTTAAAATATATACCGATAAAAAAAAAAAAAAAAAAGAAGTAGTAGAAGAAGAAGAAGAAGAAGAAGAAGAAGAAGAGTAAAGTAAGTAATACAAGTTTTTACTCGTATTAAACCTATATCTATTACACAGCTGCCGTTGGAATGTATATTAAGGTTGAAACGATGAGAGCGAATCAACGCGAAGTATGAAATACGAAGAGTAAAAAAAAAAAAAAAATATACCGAATAATAGCTGAGGGGTAAACTTCGATAAAAGAACAACAAAGAACTACAAAGAACAATAACGATAAGGTTAAGACGATAACAATAACAATAGTAATATACAGGAAAAAAAAGTTTTAAAACATTTCCCGATACTCGCCCAAGGCGTGTTTTTCTTTTTCTTTTTTTAAATCATTGCCCGATTACACCACATGTTAAAAGAATTTCGTTTGATCGCAATTCTGTGAAAATAATATTTCCCAACGTCGGATGATTTTTCTTCTTTTTCTTTTTCTTCTTCTTCTTCTTCCTTTTTTTTTTTTTTCTTTGTGTGATAAATTGATCACATCCTTGATTTACTCTGCCTGTTATATCACTTTTAAAATAAAGGAGAATAATTTATTTCAGATTTATATTCCCTTTCCTTGGGTTTTTTTTTTTGGGTTTTTTTGGTCGAAGATACGCCGAGAAACAAGGAAAAATTGCGGGGAAGAAAATCGGATGCGTTGAAGATAAGATATAGGAATTTGAAAAAAAAAAATTAATTTCCAACGATAAGATGTAACAAAATATTTTTGAGTGAATTTGTCTATATTATTCATAAGATCCCGTTATTCATTACATTATTTCATTAACACAATATTGCTTGAGAAGTTCAGTTATAATTATCGTCACCATTGTGTGAAATAATCTTATAGAATTTGAAAATTGATAAAATTATTTACTAACAATATATATATATATATATATATTTTGTAAAATTATAAAAGAAGAAGTCATATCATCGAGTCGATTAAAAAGCTGTTCTTCTTCGAGACAAATCACGCGCAAAGAAACGATTTATTAAATTTGCCAATTACGGTAAGAGTAAAATTTTTCCGATATAGGTAAAAAAAAAAAAAAAAAATAATAATAAAAGTAGCTCAATTAAACGTAAACACGATCAACAATTGCAATAATTCGAGTTATCGTGTGAAGCTGCACTGATTTCAATCGATCGAAAACATTTTCATCGCCAATTTATCTGATCGCTGCCGTATATTTGATAAATTCGAGAAACCAAGTCTATGGGAAATCAGCGCACCTGAAAAAGGCACCGATTTGTATCAAATGGTTGGATGACCATTAAGTCGAGACGGTGATTTCGCGTTGCCAACATTACAAGGGTTGTATCGCGAAAAGGTGAGGGTTTTTGGTGTGCGTGTTACACGGAAAAGGGAGAAGAAGAATGAAACGAAGAAAGAGGAGAGGAAAAGGAAACAAAAAAAAAAAAAAACACCTCTCTGAAATCTAGGCTACCGACAACAACGAGAATGGCGATGATAGTTCTTACACACACACACATAGAAAACTTACCCTTTTATATGGATTTGATTTTTTAGACTCAAAAATTCGTACACTTACGGCCGCCGTGATGGTCTAAGAAAAGCGGAAATACGCAGTATGGCGTTGATACAAAATTATAATCGAACTTTAACGAAAAATTAAGAACGAAAACAATTTATTTTGCAAGCAGTGGAATTACATCCTCGGCAATATCCTGATTGCAACAAACTAAGTTTTATCAACACGACTAAACAGAATATTAATTTTTCGAAATGTAATAAAAAATTAATAAATGAGTTAAAACTCTACTCCTTTGACGAATCTGGTTCATAAACGACATCTTTCACACACCTTGTTTCATTTTGGTTCAAATTTTTTTTGTTTTAGTACGAATATTTTCAATCGTACAGCCCTAAAACCGCACATTTCTGCTTTTCTTCGACTTTCACGGCCCGTAAGTATACGAATTTTTGCGTACAAAAAATCGACTCCAAGGTTTTTTTTCAGAGAATTTAATGCTCTACAAGAATATGCCTGAAAATTTTTTTTCATCTCAAACCGGTCAAAAGTTATACCAGGTTTGATGATAAAAATTTTTCTCGCGTCTTATTTAAGTGGGAAATTTCAAACGGCCACAGAAAAAAAATTAAATTTTCGATTAAACCACCTGTATTGATTTTATCCATTTGTCGATTTTTCAACTTTTTCGAAAACAGACTTTTTTCAACTGGCTCCAACTTCAAGTTCTTTGATTCTCTCCGAAAAATGACGTGGGCCTGAAAAGTATCAATGATTCCGAACTTTTTGAAAAAAATTATTGCAAATTTTTCCAACCACACAATTCTACGATTAGGTTAGGTTAGGTTAGGTTAGGTTTGGTTAGGTTCAAGAGAATGAGGTGAGGTTAGGTTAGAGAGAGAAAGAGGGTGAGATGGAGAAATTAGGTTACGCTAGGTCAGGTTAGGTTAGGCTAGATTCGAGAGAGAAATTAGGTTAGGTTAGGTTAGGTTGAAGAAAGTGAGAGAGAGAGAGAAAGAGAGAGTTGGTGACAAGAATTTAATCTGCCGCCTGATTGCACAAAGCGCGATACAAACCCGCTTCATCTTCTCTCGTGACGTGTTGTTTAATTTTGTTATTAATTCCGATTGTCAGCGCTATTATTGTCATCACTGTCATTATTATTTTCGCTATCGTTCTGCTCAATTATTATACTACTTTGATCATGCGCCTAGTCTCCATTATTTTTCACCCTGATATAAATGGCAATGAATTTTCTTAGCTGTAACCAGAAAATCTACAATAACTGTTGTTATTTGTTTCCGCTTCTGGTCGTTGCAATTTTTCTTTTCATATTTTTTTTTTTTTATCTATTTTCGTTTCTACTGCGATTATTCGTTATTAGTGCAAGAATAAGCTGATGTTAAAATGCCTAATTCAATTGATAAAAATATAGTAAACTAAACAGAAATATTTTAACGTTACGATGAACGATAATATTTAATTATTGCCAACTATAATCACACTAAACAGTTATTTGTAACGATTTTTCTTGTAATTCGGAAAACGTAATCGTAATTAACATTAAAGATACACATTATACCACAATTTTCTAGAAAACTATGTAATTATAAATTAAACTAATTACTCGCAATAATTGATAAACGTTATCTATATTGATGTATTTCTTTTTTTTTTTTTTTTGTTCCTCCAATCTTGTAACTTTTCTCGACAAAGAAAATGCCCAAATGATTTCCCAAGGTTTATTTTGCAACTTCCTTTTAACCCTTTTTCCTGTCGGTGGTTAAAACGGAGCGTATCTAATCGTTTCCCTAGCAATTTCCCGAGCGTTCTTTCATTCTGAACACGTGCGGTATAGATAAGACAGAGCGAAGTACCTGAAGCCGTCGGAAAGAGAGTGAGAAAAAGAGAAAAGGCAAGAGAGAGAGAGAGAGAGAGAGAGAGAGAGAGAGAGAGAGAGAGAGAATCTTATTGCCTGGACGATTTTCCTTCCGTCAACGCGACAGGAAAAATTTCATCCACCAATATATAACAGCGAAAACGAAGAAGAGTTCTCGAGTAAACGAAAGTCTATTTGAAATTTCTATTATTTCTATTTGAAATTCGCACATCAAGTTGCAGGCAGTATACATATAATACGTCAGAGCCGTCCTTAATATGGTTGTTTTTGAATTTGCATGCTCACAGGGGCTTGAACGCTTTCAAAATGATGAAAAAGAAAATAATTCCCCAGAAAAATTTAGCTCTCTATATCAACTCTAAGATAGTCCGCTCTATGATCGAAATATCTTATGAAAATAACATGGGGAAAACTTTTCTGCATTTCGAAATTTTATAAGTCTTTGACGAATATACCAGAGATAATGGAAGATGCATGTTTTTTTTATGAAAAAAATTTAATTTTGAATCGAATGAAAGTAATTTTCATTCGCTGTTTTTACCACAATTATTTCCAATAATACCAATACGTCAAAACGTTGTTTTCGAAATTACCAATTTAATGAAAGAAATGTATAAATCAATGTTGACACTATTTATAACTTTTGAAAAAATTAATCTGAAGTATATTTGATGAATGTTTTTTGGGAAATTCATCGATATGTCAACAATTAAATAGTTTGAAACGAGAGTTTAATCACTCATGGATTTAATGTACACCTGATTTTAAGATTTCAAAGATTTCAAAAGACTACAGAGATTTCAGAAATTTCAGGGATTACAAAAGATTTCATAAGATTTCAAGGGATTACTGAAGATTCCATAAGATTTTAAGAGATTACAAATGCTTTCAGACGATTTCAGGGGATTTCTAAGCATCTCGAAAGACTGCAAATGATTTCAAAAGATTTCTAATGATTTCAGAAAGTTTTCAAAAATTCAGAAAAGATTTCGAGGATTTCAAAGAATTTCATAAGATTTCAAGAGGCTACGAAAGATTTCTAAAAATTTCAAAAGATTACAAATGATTTCAAGAGATTTCAAGGATTACAAAAAATATCAATGATTTCAAAAAATTCCAAATGATTTTAAAGGATTTCAGTGGAATTCAACAGATTCCGGCAAATTTCAGAAGATTTTAAGAGTCATTTCACAGACTACAAAGTATTTCAGAAGATTTCAAAGATTGGAAAAGACTTCACAAGATTCACGGAAAGACGTACACCAGATTTCAGGAGTGATTAACCCCTGAGTTTGAAACGATGTTCGAAAATAGCTCTTTGACTTTTTTGCATTTTTGACCCTCTTCAATACGTGCGTATTTAGAAAAATGCTAGCATTTGTCACGAGGGGAAAAAAAAAAACCATTGGAAAAGCGAAACCCAGCAAAATTTGCAGAGTTTCACGCGTGTTGAAATAACGATAATCTTATACGGTAAATCTGTTAATGTGTGATAAACCGGCCGACAGACGGCGAAGCCGCTAATATTTTCGAGTGTGATATTATGCTCCGGGCAAAAAAAAAAAACAAAAAATACACAGAGAGAAAAGAAGGGGAAAAAAAATGGCAAAAAGCATTAGATGAAAAGGAACAACGAACGAAGGAAAAAAACGTGACGATGAAAAAGAAATCCCTCGAGGCGAGGGAAGATATAAATCAAGGGGATGCACGGGTAGGTGGAAACCGGAAACGACTCGAGGGGAAAATAATTTACGTACCTGCCTCTTAATGTATAACGCCGGAAGCTTTAACGGCGAACGTGCCAAGAAAATGAAGAAGGTCTCCACCCTAAACGGAGTAAAATTCATTTTTTCTAAGGTCAGCAGGTATTTTCCTCATACAAATATGATGTGTTAAATGTTAATTCGCGTATCAGACATTTCCCTGAATACTTTCGAGCAAAAAACATTCCCTGCGCAACGATTCGAGCAAGCCGGGCTGCAAATTTAATTGCAGTGCAAATAATCCGGAAATTTTATTCAACTCTGCAAATTTGCCTCGGAATTCTTTTGGTGAAAAAATTTAAAAACGGATTTTAACGAAGTATAAAGATCGAAAAAAAGGATCTAAAATTTGTCAACGTACGGAAGCAAAGTTTTTATACCAAAAACAGCCAAATTATCAATGACTTCAGAGTAATTGGTTATTTTTTATTTTTCGTTTTAACCACAATCTAATTAATTTTAGTACATTTGTGTTCCGTATTTTTCTATACTCGATAAATTCGATAATTTTTATCCTGGAAAGAATGACAAAAATCTTTTTAAATATTTTGCGAGAAATCCATTAAAATTCTACAAATGAAACTTTACGTATCCCTGAGATGATGCTGAATTATTATTATTATTATTATTACTATTATTGTATCCAATACGACCAACACCGCGAGTATAACGCCTATCATTATTAAACGACAATGTCTTGTTGTAAAAATGAGATGTTTAATTATTTCACCAATCTCGCAGAGTGTTTAAAACCAAACAGTTAATTTATAATTACCTACTACACGGGAAATATCGTAAGACGTGCGAGAAATGAGAAACAATGTATTACGTACAATGTAATCAGCGTGAATGATCGAATCGTGACTTTTGTGCGTTTTTTTTCTCCCCCAGCCTTCTTTTATTCCCCTTTTCAAATTCTTCGTCTCCTTTTGTTTTTTGTTTTATTTTATTTTTATTTATTTACTTTTTTTTCTCGCCGTCTAATCGCCACTTCGCGTGTCACAAAATCACTTCGACGGTCATAGAATTCCGAACTTACGTAATCGCTAGACTGTCTCAAGTCGTTTGATTAATATCGCCAGAAGCACTCCAATTTTCAATTCACCAAAATATCGATAAGGTCGGTCAATTTGTCGTTGATTGATCCATTTATCGGATGAATACAAGTTTTTGAATTTTGAAAATTGTCGCGAAAATTGTTCTCAAATTTTAATCGCAATGTTTTAATAAATAATTCATTTTTCTTTTTGCTTTTTTTTTTTTATTTATTTCCACCAGCCGATTATAATTGAATTGTTTTTTTTTGACAAAAAAATATCGTCTCCAATAATTTGTCTTTTGAACTTAATGAGCTGCACGCGAGCAAACTTGTTTCATGGATAATAAACCTTACTAATTGCGATAATAAAAAGGACACAAGTTTACTTTCTTAGCAAATGTTCCAAGGTGAAAAAGCATCCCGTTCGTACAAGAGGTAAAAAAATTTACAAAAACCGCGTCCAATCTAATCGGAAAGAGGACGTCAAGTGCAGCCGGTGAGTCGCTTAATGCCCGGATATTTTCTTTTGCTGCAGGAAATAAGCCCGGAACATTAGTCAAAAGCATGTGTATATATATATATGGGGCATTCCATGTCAACTCGACCAAGTCTGACCCTAACCGTTTTTGATTTTGTTCAAATATTTTTATGTAACCCTCCCAACTCTGAAATAGTGTCCTGAATTTTTTCCGGATTCTTTATTCAACCGGTTGATTGTTTGTAAATATTTAAAGTGAGTTTAAAATCGACAATTTTAAAATTCTCAAATATTTATCAAAAATTGTATTTTCTGTACCGTACATTTCAAGATTGTTCCAGTTATGGAACAATTGTTTTTCTTTCATCAATCAAAACACTGTTTGGACGTTCTGAAATTTCCCTTGAAATTGAAAATTCCAACAAAAAGGAAGAAATAAACAATCGCTCGATAACGGAACTGGATTACAAATGTTTGAAGTAAAAAATTAATTTTCAGACCGTTTAAACAATGTTTTAGTTGATGAAAGAAATTAATATTGCAAAAAAAAAAAAAAATGGAAAAAAAAAGAAGAATTGCATCATGGAACCAGACTTGAAATATTTGGTCTAAAAAAAGAACAATTTTAGAGAATTTTTTTTCAGTATAATCAAAGTACTGGATTTTCAAATAGCTTCAAATATTTATAAATAATTTACCGGTTGAACAATAAATCGAAAAATGTTTAGGCTATTGTTCGAAGATCAGGACAACTGAATAAAATTTTTTGAACTAAATAAGAAACAGTGAGGGTCAGAATTGGTATGGAATGTTCCATATATATGGGTCATTCCGTGTCAAGTCACGGGGTCATTGGCCTGAACCCCTCGGATTTTCATGTCCAATAGGTTTCAGGCTTCGAGTGACCCAAAATATGACCTCAAACATTTAAAAATTCTTATTTCATTCTTCAAGGATTTCCAGAGCTCGGAAATCATTAAGCTCAGGAAAAACACAAAGAGCGACGCGTTTTAAATTTATGAAATTTTTTTCACGCAATTCAATGCTCAAAACAAATACTTTCGTCATAGATGAAACAAAAAAAAAAAAAAAAAAAAAAATTGGATAAGAACAACAAGTATCGTTATTTATTTATTTCTCGACTATTACAGCAGGCATAATTCAAAGGACGCGAATAGAAAAACGACGCTGAAACTTCCGATCCGAACGCGTCAAGTTCCTCTGCCTTGTTGAACGAGTCATTAATTAAGATACGGAAATACCGTCCCTATTTAGCTTTTATACGGTTATCGGATCGCCGTCGGTGGTGGAATTAAACCGAAAGATAAAGGATTGAGACAGACAACGATTGATCGGGATATTCGCCGCTAATGGACCGCGGTACGAGAGGACGATAACATCTTTGAATGTGTTCTGAAGTAGAACTCAACACCGCAAACGACTTTTTTCCATATATCTACGCCTAATACACGTGATATTGTATTGCAAAAAAGGCTAAAACAGATTCGAGATAAACTTTTCGTAAATACTGCTTAAAATATTTTCTATGCATATACATATATATATATATATATATGTATATCTGATTTTATTTGAGGACATCTTTCGAACATGAATTTTGATTTCTTTTTTTTTTTTTTTTTTTTCATCTTTCACTTGCGAAATTATTCCGCCTCGAGTGTGGCAACTGTATTTTTTTTTTTTTTTGTTTTTTTCCAACAAGTTACTGTTGTTCAATATTAATTAAAATTCGAAATTGAAGTTTATTCAATTATTATCAACCACAAATGTTTGTTTAACCGAAATATCGTGTCTATATAGTTTCAACGGAAGCAAACCTTGTCTAATAAAATTATTTTCACTTTTATTATTCGCGTGTGAGAAACGGAAAGTTTCGTGTCCAAGGGGACAAGGAGTGAAAATTGGTGTTCAACGGTGATAATCGTCTCCTAGTGATAAGCCAAGATTTCGACGGTGTTTACAGGTGATCGGGTAATATGCTCAAGTTTCGCCAAGAAGGCAAGTAGAGACTGCCGGGGAGACTATGAGGCGTGAATCGAGGGTTGATTGATCGCTCAGACGCGTCAACAAGTCGATGGCTTAAGGCTCAGCCATCCATCCAAGACACGAGGCGGTACATTAGAGAAACCCCGTATGGAAAGGGTTTAATGGGTTTTGACGAGCGTAGGTGGGTACTGCAAGCCTTTGCGACATATCAATCAATCCGATCCGCGTTTCCGCGAAAGGCGGTAAAGCGGAGTGCAAGGTGAAAGAATTGCTGCGGGCGAGAGTCGAGAGAAAAAAAAAAAAAGGAGTACGCAAACGATCAAGAAGATCGAAAGTTTTGAACGGCTCGAATTTATCGCACGATATCGCTTCGATAATTACGTGGAAGTAACAAAAAAAAAATAAAAATATCACATGCGCGCAAAAGCGAGAAACGAAAAATAATGAGATCGTATTTTTTATTTAAAATTTTCTGGCATATTGGATCGCCGATATTTATTTTGTAGAATTATTCTCACGCTGCGAGAAAAACGTGAATTTCGAAGAAATGAATAAAATCAATTTCTGGAAACACGTCCGAAATATAGGAAAATCTTTCGAAAAGTGTTTCTTTACTCGAAACAAAGGTATTTTGAGTCAATCAAAAAAAAAAAAAACATTTTAAAGCGAACGGGTTGAACTAAAAAACATGGCTTCATGTAAAACTGCAACAATTTGACAATTTTTGTTTGTTACGTATGCATTACAATATCGGTGAAATTCAATAGTTTTTTTTTTTTTGAACAAATTGAAAATATACGTACCGATTATTTTGCAGTTCTCCGCTTTATATACACATGAGAATATATATATATATATGTGGTATATTACAAGAGTGGTCGTTAATTTATCAACATAAACTTCTCACCCCTGGAATCGATGGATAATGACGGAAAAAACAGTGAGTGAATTATTTCAGATGTTCAACTTTCAATTTCAACAATTGGAAAGGGAAAGCCGAAATTGTTTTGAAATCTCAATTTTCGTGTAAGAAAGAAAAAATCTATCGGCCAATTTATTTTATTTAGCTTGGAAATTGAGACTGAAAAAAAAAAAAAAAACTTCAATTTTCGAGTACAGAAGAAAAAATCTGTTATTTGATTAATTTTTTCTGATTCCCTCGAAAGTAGGAGTAAAAAAATTATTTTGCCTCGTAGTTGGAAAGGGTGTTCGAATCAATATTCGACGAGCATATTACGTGAAACAAATATAATCCGTACAATGTCGTAATGCGATAAGAACACCATCTGATACATTTTTCTGCCAAAGTTATTTCGTTATTTCATAATTTTCGATTTTTCACATTATTTTCAGACTAAATATAAAAGAACTGAATAACATCTCACTACCTTTTTACTGAAAAATAGATTAATTTTTTTTTTTTTCGTCATTGCCAAATCGATTTTGTCATTATTTATCAATTCCAAGGGTGAGAAGTAAATATTGGAAATTGACTATGAATATTTTAATGCAAAAAGTCAATTAATCAAGTTGGATATTAGTGACAGAATCTATTCATAGCGTTGAAAAAAAATTTCAAAAGGACAAGAGGGGGAAGTATAATATACTGACTAGATAACGGATAAGTTGAAATATCGAATTTGCGAAAATGTAAAAATACAATTCATAGTATTACAGTATTTCTCACAATTCTGTATTTTGGCTTTCTATATTTTTGACTCTCTACGTTTTTAAATCTTCTAATGAATCAGGTTTCCTCTTATGTGAAATCCTCAAGTTGCCTTATCTGCATTTCGCTTCCCGACCCTCACAAATTTGAAAGCTCAAATTCAAATATATGAAGCTGGGGTTCCCTTGTATTTGATAACTTCAAAAAAGCTCGCATAATTTTTTCTGTAAATTTTTTAATCCACGAATTCATTAGCGATCAAAGAATGCGTGATAATTAACCAGAATCGAACAAACGGTATTTTGAAAAAATATTTAAACCAGCAACATGAACCGTTTTTTTTAAAAAATTTTTTTTTTTTTTTTTAATTTTTTTTTTCTTAAATATTCATATAAACTTAGAAAATTTATACTTTTTTCTTTGTCAAGTGTACCTACAGAGTTTTAGTGAAATTGAACTTGATCAAGCTTTTTCATACTTTTTTTTTTTTTTAAACTTTTCGAGGTTTCGTCGAGAGAAAAGCATGGCGAAAAATTTTAGGAGAAAAAATCGACGCACGGAGCTTTTCAGAATCGCGAAATTCCGGAGTGGCGTAAAACAATCGCTGTTAGCGATAAGGTGACAATCCGCCTGAAAGAATTTACCAATAAAGAGCGTTTAAGGATAGTTTGGCTGTACATTCGCAACCAAAAGTGAGTCTCGTCGACGATATTGAATACTTTGCGATAAGATGGGAATCGGAAAAAAAATCATCCGCAATAAAGACGATAAGAATATTAAATTTCAATAATAACAATGCCGAAAAATTGTCAATAAATTGCTTAAACACAACATTATCCAACAATTTTTTAAGGAAATAAATATGTTGATTTTTCGGAATACACGTGAGTTTTTGAAGTATATTCTCATTACCTCGAAATTGCCGTTTTCGAAAATTTTACATTTTGAAAACTGGAAGAAAAATCGCGAGTCTTAGAAACATTTTCGTGAAAAACGTTTTATATTACAATTGAAAAGTTTCCGGCGCATTGAACGAATAGTTTCGTAATTACAGCGTTTACAAATTTTCGAAAACGGAAATTTGAAAATAGTGAGGAAATTCTTTAAAAATTCGTGTGAATTCCGAAAAATCAACGAATTCATTTCACACGATAAAAAAAAAATAAAAATATATACATCCTAAAAATTTGCTGAGCAATATTTTGCTTAAGCAATTTATTGATAACGTTCGGGCATCATTAAAAATAAAATTTAATCATTTTATCGTCTTTGTTGCGGTTGATTTTTTTCCCCGATTGTTACCTTATAACAAAGTATTCACAATTGTCGACGGGACTCACTTTTGGATGAGAATGTACAGCCGATACATCCTTAAGGGACGAGGATAAAACTGATTGTGACGATCCAGGGATATAATTTGGACTTTATCGCGGGATTCGAGGGCGGTTGGCTGTCCATTTCCGATAAGCAGCCGCCCCGCTGATGTTTTATACGGCGAAGCTCAATCCGAAGCTCTGGAACTGAAGCTTCGATTTTAAGGTAAGCTTTTCATCAGTCGGACGGAGGATAAAACTCGATCGGCTTAACGGCGGAAGAATTAAGGTTGGAAACGAATGTACGTAACAGGAAAAAGAGAGAAATTTGAAACGAAAATTTTTCTTTTACTTTTTTTTATACCTAATTTTAATCTCATTCTTTTTCTCTCAATTTTGTAATCTTTTTACGAGGAAAATATTTCTACTTACAATCATATGTGATCAGACTATTGTTTATTAATTTTTTTTCTTTCTTTCTTGTTTTTTTTTTCTTCTTTTTGCAAGCCTTACGATATATTGTGATATAAAAATCAGTGATCTATGCAGACATTACAAGCCACGAGAAGGGAGAAAAACTGAGAACAGGCATGTGAGAATTTTCTAAAATGGATTCAAGTTCAATTATTCGTCATGTAAGATTCTACAAATCTGGTAAAAAATTATTTTTATTTTTCTCTTCAATTACACAACATCTGTTTCCAATCATTAAAAAATAATATTTAATACCTGAAACATGTGAATCTGTGAAAATCGTTGGTATAAATTTTGTTGAAAACTTGCGTAAAAAATTACTCCAAATTTCAAAATAGATTAATAATTTGAAATCTCAAAATCTTGAAATCATTTTTTTTTTTGAAATCATAGGATGTGTTTGAAATTCTTGTAAATCGTTTCGAAAAATTATTGTCAAAAACGTGTTAAATATTAGGACTTCCGCGTGACCTGAAAGAGCCAACGAACCGGAATGCATCGACCGTATTTCGACAAGAAAATCTGCTTTTTTACAGAGAAAAGAAACCGCAAAAAAGAGGATCGGCCTTTTCAACACAATCTACAAATCGCAAGCATCTGTTAAATTTTATCCGCTCGGCCGATATCCGTTCGCTTTGGTTTTTTTTTTTTTTTTTTTCACCCACAACTTTTTCGCAACACGGTTGAGACACGATCGGAAAGATAAGAAGCTAGTGGAAAAAGGGGGTTCAGAAGCGAAAGAAGCTGGCGGGAAAATCTGTAGGAAATTCCTGCTGTTTGCGAAGAGATGAGAGCTTTTTGCCCAAAGTTTTTTTTTTTTTTTTTTTGTTTCATTTCCCAAGTTGAATTAATTTTAAAAGAAGCCAATCAACCAAAATTTCCTATTTAAATTAAGCTCTGATGAATTTTTGTCCAGTGTATCGAAAATTTCCAAAGTTAAAATAATACCATTATATTACATTCGTTATTTTGCAGACAGAATTCTGTGAAAAAAATTTAGCAATTGACTAATTCGGACATTTCTTTAACAACATTGAAGAAGACGAACTTGAAATTGAGCAGAATTTTGCGATCGTGATATTCCAGCAAAGTTGATCACGCGTACAAAATTATTGTAAAATTGAATAATTATTTGACATTTTGAAATAATACAATTTTGACGTATTCTGACAAATCTATCGAGAATAGATGAATGTATGAAATGTGTAAAAACGTCGACATTGTCAATACGCGATACATACGACAAAGGAATTGTTCAACCGTAACATATTTTGATTGGCACGTGCAGAGAATGGGATTTTATTATTAAACACGAAATCGACGGGTGAATCCTTCCGGAATTCTAGTCAATAAATTTCCGCATGACGATCATAGACAGAAAACGGATCAATGTGAATTTGAAAGAAACTTATAAAATCATGAATGATTGTACCGGAACAATTTTTATATTATTCTTTTATAAAAATATATAATATACAACGACGATTTAATACATGTTAAAAATTAATCAACTCGATACTCGTAACTTTACAATTTAACGATGCATTCTTTATTATGATTATAAAATAAAAATCGTTACTTCGCAACCTTATAAAAACTGTACGAAATTCGTTTAACACGAATTTACGACAAAACAACCTCCTCATTTGTTTATTCAAATTGATACGAATTTTCAATATGCATGTTGTTCATTTTGTCACAATGTTTATACGATATTTAAAACAAAACAATTAGAAATATAGGTATCCTTTAAAAAATGTTGAACTGTTTTTCAAATTCCGTTTTGTTTTCTTCCTTCGTATTTTTTTAATTAATAAACGTGGGTCAATACTTCAACTGTCAGAGAAAAAGAGTGGTGTAAACGCAAAAAAAAAAAAAAAAAAAAAAAAAAAAAACAGAGTCGAGTGATCGATCGTGGAAAAAAAAACAAACGGTTGAATGATTTAGAATCGTGAAAAATAACGCGCGGCTCGTAAATTTTCCGTGTACGGTTTGATAAAGAGAATGGGAAATTTCGGAGTTTATGACTGGCATCCATCCGTATTGTAGAACCAACATCACGAATGTTTATTATGTGCCACATTGCACATATCGCAGAGCATATCAGTGATAAATCACATCGCCGAGAAATTAATTATCAACGAGAGTTATACTTACGAAAAAACATATCGCGTGATCCGTATAGCGGAACTAATTAATTTTATCCCACTCTCCGCAACATTAATCACCTGTGTTTTTTTCTTTTTTTACTGTTCTTTATATTCTTCATTTTCAATTCTCATTTTTCTTCTGCCCTGTTCTTTCAACTTTGACAAATTGTTTCATCCATAGTAGAAGAAAAACGTTATAGTCAAAGAATATTTTCACTTTTCTCATTTTTCAATATTTTTTCGTTACCTATATATACATGGAGTTAATCAGCGATTTAAATTACCATGCGGAAAATATCAAAGCCTTGATTAATTCTTGGATTTTTATTTCATTTCGAAAGTGTTATGAAAACTTGCGATAATTTTTTACATTATTTTTACTGCTCTAATGGAACCACTATTTTTACAATTCTTTGTTTCAACCATATTCTATCAAAAATTTCACCCAATTTTCATCAAATTCATGTTCATATTATTCGAATGAATTTTATATTTCCCTCAACTTGTTGCTAAATTGAAAAGAAAATTGAACCAATTGAGATAAATGAATAAATAAATAAATGGATGGACGAATGAATGAAAGAATGAATGAATGAATGGACGAATGAATGAATGAACGAATGATGGATGAACGAATGAATGAATGAATGAATGAATAAATAAATAAATAAATAAATCAATGTATGAATGATGAATAAATGAATAAATAAACATATAAATAAATAATACGACATCCGAGACGAATAAAAGTTATTACTAATCTTGCAGCGAATCGTTGACAAAAATCTTTTATGTTTCTCGAGATAAATTAACAGCGTGAAACGTTTCCGCGTAATATCCACTATAACCAACGATTCCGCCCACGCAACACGCGACTAAATAATTTATGGTATCATATATCATTCATCACCTTTAAGTGTAAGTATATTAGGTTACGTATAATTGCGGGTTACAGGGTGAAATTAACGTCAACGCTCGTTCGATTCGCTCGTACATTCGATGGTTAAGAATCGGAAAAAATTAATCGTCCTTTGCTGCGGATTGATATAATTGTATATGATATAAAAACAAGTTGTGTTTTGTTAAAAATTAAAAAATATCATGCTGAATTTTGAGCGAAAGAAACAAAAAAAAAAAAAAATACTGCATAATTTGAACACGTGTACGAAAATTTTTCCACAAACGAAAAAGAATTCAATATTCAAACAACGAGTCGATTTTCAACGTCGTTGTGTAAGAAAATAATTCTAAACCGATTTATCAAATTATACATGTTATCGTATGTAATCATAAGAGAACGCGAGGAGCGGTTGATTTAATTATGCGCAATTATTATAGCTATAAATTAACGCTCGTCGTTTAGTATCGGTGTGAAATGAACGCTATTTTGGTCCGCTCACGACGGTATCAACAAACAACAGCCCCCGGTTAGCGCCTGATACGGTATAACAAATTAACAATAACGATAATGACAACGAAATCTCTGCGATTTCGCGGTTAATTGAAAAGCATCGAGATATAAATGATGATACGAATTGCGAACGCAACGAATCCTCGTTAAAGCCACAATAATACCAAATCTCACTTTTAACTCTTTCATTCGCACATTATTGCGCCAAGTCGACTTTTCCAACAAGATAATAACTTGCGGTTTTTGGGGTCGATGATTACGAATCTATGATCAGATTTTTTAAATTCAAAAACTTACGGATCTAACGCGGTGTACGAAAATTTCAAATTTCATAAAATACGGTCAAAAAACTTTATGAACTTCGACTTACTGAATTTTCAAAATTTTCAGATTTCAGATTCGTAATCGGCGACCTCAAAAACCAATGAACAGAGTTTCTTCGCCGGATTCGATGGATATTTTGAAATTTTCGTCCACCACATTGAATCGGCCATCTCGAATTTTTTAAATCTCATTTCAGATTCGTAATAAAAAAAATCCATCTCATTTAGCAGTTTGATAAACCGTCCAATAACGTTGATAATTCAATATTCTCACATGTATAAAACGAATAACTTTTCTTTTTCTTTTTTGCTTACTTTTTGGTCAGCCTATTGAAAGAGTTGAATAAAAATTCCGGCAAAGTAGCATAGTAGTTTTTTCAACGTTATTTCGTTACGAAAGAAAGAAAGGAAGAAAAAAAAAAAAAAAAAAACAGCAGAATAACCTAATAAGTCTGAAAGGTTTTCGTTTTCTTTTTCAAATTAATTATCCATTCTGAATAAACATAATCGTTTCCACCTAAATTCAACTTGAATAACAAATTTCAGTTACTGCGCAATTGTTCAGTATTTACTTAGTGATATGTTCTTAAAGATTTGTTTACTATTTCTACCGCACCTGATAAATCTTTGAAATCGAATCGCGATTCGCATGCATATTTCATACGGTTGTAAAAATTCTTCGGCAACTTGTATATATCGAATTCGTTCGCCCGTCTGGTGAATTCAGGTTCCAAGGTGAAACGCTTCACCTTCTCTCGCTTCTTTCATAAATCGTTATCGAATTCACCATAAGTAAATATAAATATGGTGTATTCCGGGTCAATTCCACCTTTGATTTGACCATTCACCCTCTAGTATCTGACTAACGATTTTTTTTTTATACTGTTTTTCCAACCGCAAAAAGCATTTAGATTTTTTCTTTTACAATATTCCAACCAAAATCGAAGTTGACCGGCAAAGCGGCAATTTTTTTTTTTTTTTTATTTTCAATCATTACAGCCTTCAACTAGAATGTCTGGACAGTTTTTTTTTTTTTTTTTATTTAGAAAAGATACCAAATCCTGAGATATGGAAAAAAAAAACAACAAATGACTAAGCAAAATGTTGTAACGATTTGTTGAAAATTAACCAAAGAAACGATCGTTTTTTGATTTCTGGATTCTAAAAATCTCGAGAAAGAAAAAAAATTACAAAGCTCCATCGCGTTGGAACAAGAGTATAAAAAATCTCAGACCAATTCCAAAATAATGAGGGTCAAACCCTGGTCGAATTGACGTGGAACGCCCCTTATATATATAATATAAATTATTAGAGGTATATATAAATATATATATATTATACATACAATACAAGCTATACGCATGCGGAAATATACAGCTTTGCAAAACTTTCCATCAATTTCTCGACGTCGTATAAATTTGGAAGGTTTTATAACTTGGCGCGTGTGTGTGTCACATACCTACGTGTTTCGTAACTTCCGTAGAATATCAAGATACTCGAACAGCGTTCAGCCTAGGGTGTTTACGTTATTTTAAAATTCTCCCTTCAGCAGTTTTTGGGGTGTGCAATTTCCGGAAAAATCTTACAAAATAGAAGCCTAGATCCTTTTGGGTACGGAGGAAATTCGCCGGGACTCGCGACGAACGCATGAAAAATTTATAACACACCGGGGGCGCCCTTCGAATACAAAACCATTTTTCATCCATCAACCGGGAGTTGAGATGAAATTGTTTTTTTTTTTTTTTTTTCTTTTTTTTCAATTCTTTTTTGCATCTTCGGGAGAGAGATTCGCATTCCAAATATACAAATCGTTGTGATTTCTTTCTATCCGTCGGAAATCAGTCAATCGGAACGTTCAACTTTTTTTTGTAAAGAAAGTAGAAACGAAAACGAAACATTGTCTGTTGTAGAAAAATTTTTTAAATTATTAAATTGATTTACTAAATTTTGAAAAAAATTATCCCTACCAGTTTTTTACCGTATCAATTGTGTCACTGCTATATAGTTATTTGTTAATATCGTCTTGAAGTAATGAGACAACTTTTGCGCGAGTAGTGAATTTTGGTGAAATATGCATTTAGAAATCGACGTAAAAAACGAAATCGGGGTTGCGGGTATGGATTAATAATTACAATAATGTTGGTAAAAAAAAATCCTCATAAAACGACAACGAAAAATTTCGTTTCGTGAATTATATTTGATGAATATTTTAATGTTTCAAGTTGTGCGAAATAAAAAAAAAAAAAAAAAAAACTGTCGAGGTGCGATAAACGTTTGGCGGCCCGAATAATTCGCAGAAAAAGAAATTTCCTTACTTCGCGTGTAATTTTCGTTTCACTTGCGTATAATCGAAGTATTTCATCGTATATTCACTCGTATTATTTGATTCGACTTAAAATACATGTTACACAGATTATAATAATTAATATATTTGAAGTAACGGGAATTTTACGGTCATTTTCATACGAAAGTAACGCAAATTGAAAAATGTAAACTATTCATAACCCGTTTCAATTATCTATGATATATGTATTACGTACTGTATACATATACGAATAAAAAGTAACGCTGTTTCAAAATCAGAAAGGAAGAATAAACGATTTCCTTTTAAGTACATTATTATTTATAAATAATAATGATAACACTTAAAATTTTATTCAAGCTAAGCAATGCTTGACAAAATTTTTGTTCCAATTTTTTAAATTCGTACTCACGAGATAAAACTCGCGTGATTTTTTTCCACTGCTTCTATACATATTATTTAAAAAAAAAGAAACCTGAACTTTATATATATATATATATACGCATATACGAAATACATAATACTTTGCATATAATCGATGAATCGTGACTTATTTCAAAGGTGTCTTCGATCAAGAATAAAGCAGGTATTCGTTGTTGTTATTATTATTATTATTATTGTTGTTATTATACGGTGATCAAAAAGTTTCGTCGTCGGAGAAATTTGTCTTATTTCTCTCTTTTGTGCTTTAAGCCCTCATCGAAATAAGTCGTTTGAAGGTCTCATATATTGTGAAGAAAAACTGCGAGAAATTGAATAGCAAAGAAAGACAGCAAATGTGATTTTAAATCCATAAGACGAATCCCGGTTCAAAGAAATTGATCAAAGGTCGAGCTTTCTATCTACGCTGCGCGGTATATATGAGGCATTCCGAGTTAAAAAAAATTTTTTGTTACCGATACCTTTTTTTCTTCGTATCTGTCGAAACGTTCGTTGAGTTGTGAAATTTGTAAACCTTTTTTACGATTTTTCCACGTTTCAAATTTTGCATAAATTCATATTTCGTTGAGTAATAAAACTTTTCACGTGTCTTCGATTCTGTAACGAACATGTTTAAATCAAGTACAGAAGGTGAAATTAATATGTGATAATTTGTTTTTTTTTTTTTTTCTTCCAATCGTCGAACAAGTTTGTTACGAATACGGAATCGGTAAGATTTGAGAATTTGTCCAGTGAAAGTGTTGAAAGAAACGTTTGAAACATCGATTATTGTGAATTGGAATATTTTTGAAGTGCCGTTGAAAAGAGAAAGAATAATAAAAAAATAAA
The DNA here is from genome assembly GCF_021155775.2 of Neodiprion pinetum. Lineage (NCBI taxonomy): Eukaryota > Metazoa > Arthropoda > Insecta > Hymenoptera > Diprionidae > Neodiprion > Neodiprion pinetum. The sequence continues at coordinate 20,402,205 of NC_060238.1, read as the reverse complement.
AAAGAAAAAAAAAACGTATGATCGTAACCGAAAATTAACATTTCGAGAATTGCAAAGAAAAGTCTGATTATAATTGACAACTCGAGAACGGTTTTACAAAACGGAGAGTAATAAAATAGATTGTTTCAAAAAGATCTATTTATTGTTAGTCCCAGAAACAAAAAAACTTTCGACAAAATTGTAAATCGTTATAAAGTGAAAATCTAGTCCAAGTAATCGACACCGAATGCCTTATATATAATACATATTCACTCCGCGAATCGAACGTCTTACCAAGCGTAGTTCGGTTCTATCGAACCCTACATATTCGAATATCACAGTTTGAGAAGAGTCGGTATGGAAAACGTTCTCCAACTATCAAGTTTCAATTTTATCTCATTACATCACGTCTCTAGCTTCTGTACATTTTCTCAAGTTTCTGCATCGGATAATTGTTTAAAATTAGAATAAAATCTGTTTCCCTGTGAGACAAATTTTGAGACATTAATAATTGCGAAAATTTTCAACTCATCTTGAGAAGATAAGAGTGGCCAAAAAATGATCCGTTTTCGATTGAATTTCAAAATCAAAATTTCGACAAATTTAAATCGAATCGATTACATCTCCTCATACTCGGTTTTTGTTTTTTACTACCATAAACTATAAATTAGCAGAAAAAAAAAAAACTTTTCCGCTATTTATACCGCATAATGAAATTTACCAGATTTTGGTTTCAAATGCACCGTTTCAAAAACATACGAAACAATCGATTAATCGATTAATTTTGTACCGATTCAATCGCGTCGTGTTCGATAATTTTTTTATGTAATCGATTAATCGATGCATCGATTATCCTTAGCTTAGTGACCGTCGCTTTTGTCAGACAAACCTAATTTTATCCAGGTTTTATAGGACCAAAAAAAAAAAATCACCGACCATAAAGCCTTTTATCTTTATTCATTTTATTTCGGTTAATTTTAGCGTACACATACGACTTTCAAGTACCTACTTTTGCAGCGAATGCCACGGAAAAAAAAAAAAATAAATAAATTAAAAAATTTTGTTTTTAAATTATCCACCCTTTTACCGCCAAATTCGCCTTAATTTTTGGCGAATACGTTCCTGTACCATTTGGCACGCGATATACGTCCAAACACATCGGCGCAACATGCACGTACAGAGATGTAGATGTAGGTGATACACCGTACATACATGCATGCGTACCCCAGATCCCAGAGGGAATTACACCACATGTCCCGTAGAGCATAGAGAAAAGTCTCTCGCAGGCGAGGTTGGATCGATGTCGGGAGTACCTACATCCCCAGCTGGAGCAGCGGTGACGTTGCACAGTTTCCGTATCTATGAACCTAGGAAACGTGAAACCGTCTTGCGGAGGAGGCATCAACACGTAGCAGCTACGATACGTTGGCATCAATTTACCACGTCGTACGTAGCGTAAAGATTTACTACAGAGAGCAGCAATTGATATACTGAAATGGGTGAGAGCCAACTAAATTCTTCTATCTTCCCGAGTGCCGACGATTTCGTCTAAAAGTTTACCGACTACCTAGCTGCGATAACTCCTCCTTACTCGTGCTCTTTATCTTCTTTATCCCTCTTTTTTCACCATCCGAGTACATGACCTGCTGGTTTGGAAGAAGGTGCGAGGAAAAGAAAGACTTGTTCGAAAACTGGGTATAGGAACATCATCTTTGGCACTCTTTGAACAACGTCGTCCTTGTTTCTAGTGCTAAAAATTCTATCCAATCATTGTATTCGTCACGAAAACCTGTCCTGGTGATAATGTAAAACGGAATTCTTCGATAATAAATTGTTGAAGAAGCGATGTTAACAATGATCGAAGCTAATTTGTCACTTTTTTTTTTATAATTTCTGGCCACGCTCTCATTTACATGCAATCGATATGACCACAAATGGATCGATGGATGGCCACATACGATACTGTGTTTTGCTTAAATGATCGATTACTTTATCGAGTTAAATATATTCAAATCGTGAGCCTCTTTCATTCATTAAAACATAAATAAGCCTAAGAATATTCAAAATCGTATAAAATCACCAGATTTTCGTCATTTCCAACGTTCTGATGGTAAAATCTTTTTCTATAACTGTTCGTATCTTAGCTTCATTTGTCGATTTGTCTCATTCAACTGCTGCCGAATTGTTATTTTATTACGCGAATCTACGATGCGAGAGCCCTTTTCAGGGTAGCCAAGTACTAATTTTAGCAAAATAAATTCCGTGACATATCCAGGTTTTCCGAAGTTTTTCTAAACAAGATGCAACCCGGTAATCTTCGAAGCATTTGCGAAATGCTCGTAGCTGATACATCGCGATATTTTACCGAGTCAAACAAATATTTCAGACGCCTCGGGAAACCTCTCTGTGTGTGTGCAGGACAGATTATTAAACAACACGATATAAATCAAACAATTATCCTCGTACTGCAGGAGACAAAAGTCCGAGGTCTACAAGCTGTTTCCTAGTAAAAGCCTCAGTACGTTGAGTTGCCTACCGCCGAGGGGAACAAATATCGGTAAAACAGACCTACCGATTCATAGTCACTTTAATCAAGTCAAGTGATATAATCATTACGACGTGACTTCAGAATGCGATAACTGAAGGGTTCAGCATAGGTTATAAACAACGAAACAACTGCTTGGCCAAATCCACACAACTTGAAAATACGAGCAGTTCCAGCTCACTTGGAAGACCTTAAACGCGAAACCTACCGATAATTTGGTCGATCTGCATTACCGATATTTGTTCCCCTTGATGATAGGCATCCCAAGACACTGCGGCGTTTGCCCGGAAACACCCTGTATATATGTGTGTACGAATGATTTGTCGAAACTTCTGTCTGCCGAAGAGAAACGGTAATGCTGGATATAAGGTACATACGACACAGCCAGCGGGTGCTCGTGAAGTATTGATACAAACAACCTGGCGAGAGGAGAGAGAGAGAGAGAGAGAGAGAGAAAGCACAGTTCTCCTGGCTAGTTACCCTGAACTTTCTACAAGTTTCGTTTGGCTCAAGTTGCTTTGGTTTAACTGGAAGGTCCCTCCCGTTTGTAAATACAAAGGCAAAGAAGGTAGGCAGCCATTTTAATTTCACCTTACACAGAATTTTATACGTAACGATTGTAAAGGATAGGAAAGTGTACCTACGACAAAAATTTTTAATTGTCGTTCTCCTAGTCTCGTAGTGATCCTCAACTGTTTATATTTTTTTACTGTAAATATGACGTATACAGTTTTGCGTAATAAATGAAAATTTGTACACTGTTACTGAGAACCAGAGAATCTTGTCTGTGTTGCTGAATTCTTTTTGATCAACGACGAGTATTCTCTTGTAGCTACATATTCAGATAATTTTATATTGGCGTTGTGATCAATTTCACGGCAATACTTTGTTCAACTGAAAAAATATTACAAACTAATCAAACATATGTCATGTATCATAAACCAGAAAATTTAGTACCAACGACTGTTCACAGTGACAAGAATAGTTCCTTGTACCACATTTTCTTTTACTTCTAGTATTAATGTTAGAGCTGTTATTGTAACGATATTCATATATGACTGAAATTTTCTAGTATAAATGTGTTTTTTTTTTTTTTTCTTCTCAAAGAAGTGTATTTCAAACGTTGCGAATTTCCGCAATATTACGCGTATTACGCGCTGTTTGGGATTATGATATCTACACGTTATATCAGTATATTATACTATTCTCTTTGCAGACCGAGGATTGAGGATTTGCATACTGCTACAAAACGCTACTGTATTATACAGAGGTGTTATGTATACACATACATATGATATTGACTGAGGTATTGAACTGATACAGCGAACGTGATACGATATTTGAAATTCCCTTCCCTTATTATACAAAAACTTTGATACGCTTGACTTCCACCCTATAATTCGATTTGTTATTTCGTTTTTTTTTTTGTTTTTTTTTTTCAAATACCACCTATCGAAAAATGTTCCAAACGACTTCTTATATTCACAAAAAGAATTCGGCGATTTTACTGAAAATGTAAGAAAACAATTATGTTAAAAAAAAAAATGTAGCAAATTTTTTCAACTTCAATCTTATTATGTTTGAAAAACCGCACCAATGTTTCAAAAATTCACCCAAGAGTTTCTTTTTTTTCAACAGTCAATTCGACATTGACATTTGAATGATCAATAAATCAATATCAGCATAATCTTGGGAAATTAAATATACACTAACGCGAGACAATTCCGGGTTTTTTTTTTCATTTCTCACGTTACTGACTGTGCGAGTCCATAATTCAAAACGTACAAAATTTTCGTTCACACGAAGTACATGATACACAAGATATAACGGGCGTAGAAAAATCGATCGCAGGTCAACGAGACGAAGAATAACAGCGCACGATTACTTGGTGAGGTAATAAATGGCGGGAGCGAGGAATGGAAGAAGAAAAATAAAGGAAAAAGGTATATAATTGCACGAAGAAAAAAAAAAAAAAGAATCAAGGCTATTCTTCTTCGACGCTTCTTTGACGGTTTCCATCGACTCGCCTGTCTCAGCAGACTCCTTTTTTCCCCTCGTAATTCGCATTCGACCTTGCGCCATTATTATCGGCATCCTCTCCTTCTCTTTCTCTCTCTCTCTCTCTCTTCTCTTTCCTGTGTTATTCCTTAATCTTATATTTTACTTTATTGTTATTCAAACACGTGTCTATTCTTATATTTTCTCAATCACCATCGTTTTATTTAGTTATTATTTATAATTTGTTAACATTGGTTATACTTGAGTATGTATTCATTTTTCCCCGTAGTGTTCTAGGGCGGTCATAAGGTACGTAATCAAATAAAAATAAAATCTCTCTGAGCGCGCCTCTGTGATTTAAGGTCACGAAGTACTCCCACCTTTACCGACCGAGAAAACTCGATACATGCCTGCTCGGTCGGTAAGGGTAGGAGTACAACATGACCTTAAACTTGCCGCGTAAAAGCCGGCTTAAACTTTTTCATCCTATTTCATTCTCCGGTTTTGACGAGAAGAATACGCCTCCGATCCTTGCGTCGTATATTGCACGTGTCTATGTAAATATGTAACGGTATATAGAGTGGATATGTGTCTTACCGTAATAGCTTTCAAGATGGGGAAATTTCTTAGGTACACGTGCTGAAAATTATCCTTCGAATTTTCTCCCTCATTTTTCTCCTCCGTATTTATCAATTTATCTTCTCACACCATTGCCATCCAGTTCGTAGATTAATATTTCTGGAATCATGAATGGATATGGAAAAAGTTTAATACCTCTCAGCTCAATAAAAAGAGAGACGTAAATATTTCACAGCGGAGATACATTTTTCAGCTTCAACGTCTCTGTGGAATGAAAGATTATCCCTTGCAAATAACAACTATCGTTGAACATGAGATTCAAATTTTTTTTTTTTTCTTTTTTTCTTCTTATACTAAACTATCGGAAATGAGATAATAAATGATATTCAAACGCGATGAATTAGATCTTTTCTTTGAATTTTATTTTAAATGCACGAGGATGGACCGCCTTTTCTTTTCTAATGTCGCCAAGAGACTGACGATAAGACCCATTCGGACCCACCGCCGCCTTGGAGGGCCGAAAGGCTTCGAATTTCGACGTATGGGTCATAAAACCAGCATGAGATTTGAGAAAAAACAAATAACCATGTAATATCGTTCATATTGCCTCTCCGGTACTCTGCGCGTCGATTAGTTTTTGAACCAATGATCTTATAAGGGAACGTAATTCTAGTTACTAGTGATTCATTAATCCGATATCAACCATAAAAAAAAAACACATCTCCTAATCGCAAGAATGGAAAATCTTCGAATGCAAATTAAGAAAGCCTGCAACTACACTCGCGGAATAAGTAAAATCGCTTTATCAGTGAGCGTCAAAATTCTTGAAGTATCATTAAATAATATTTGTACACCGAATCACGATTAGAACAAAAAAAAAAAACGATATCCCTGACGAGATTAAATTTTTTTAATGTGCAAATGTATTTAAAAAAAAATAAAAATTCTTTTTTCATTACGCTCAATATAAAATCTACGTCAATATAAAAACGAATAAAATTAGGGTGTACAAAACAAACGAAACGGGAAAATATCGTGAGTAATAAATATAACTAATACCCTAACCATTCATGCGTGTAATATTTTGATCGATTGTGTATGTATCTACATTATATTGCCATTCTCTCTCTCTCTCTCTCTCTCTCTTTCGTTTATCCAAGCATCAATTATTAAACCAAGCTGCAGGTGTGTAAACCTATCGAGTTTTCAAGCCTCGCGCGTGGAACCCGTATTCATCACACTTACATGATCGGAATAACGACGCGAGCATAAATTATTTTACGATATGAAAGCCCGTCAGACAACGTTCCTGTACCCACAGTGTTACGATAAAACACCTTTATGTGTCTATTCATACGTCATGGTCAACGTATGATTATATACATGTGTGTGTGTGTAAATATCTGTAGATACGGTTCATAATACACCGAGCCAAGCGGATAAATTCCGTTATATTGAACAATAGGCGTTATGGAAACCTGTCCCGAAATTATCCCGTAGCTGGAGGGCGTTTCGTGGCTTCAGTAGGGGTGGATTTGGTCACACATTGCCGAAAAAAAGTTGGGGGGGGGGGCAAAGGAGAACGGAAAAAGAATCGTGTCTGAGGGTTTAATCGTTCATCAATTTGTGTCTACATCAAATTTCAAAATCAAAGAATTTCAAAATATTGCACGTGAGTTCGAGATGATTAGGATCGTTTTAAAGAATCGTAATCGTGGAATTTCAAGCGCTACTGTATGAGAAGATTTTTCAAGGGCTTCGAACAAACTTGATATTACTTCGAACAATTTCACGAGATTTCAGAAGACCTCGTAGTGATTTATTTGAAAAGCTTCAAAGGTTTCAAAGATTTTGGGAAATATGATGGATTTTAAAAAATTTTGAAATCATTTCACCAGATTCCGACGTCCTCGAAATGATGATTTCATACGATTTCTAATGCTAAAAATTAATAATTGCACAAAATTTTCAATGCTTTCACGGGATCTTAACTCATTTCTACTCATTTGAGGTTTAACACGATTTCAAAGGATTTGAAATGATTTTATAGGACTTTCAACGATTTCGCAAGGTTTCAAAGGATTTTCACGGAATTTCAAACGATGTCACGAGATCTTGAATCGCTTTACAGGATTTTAAATAATTTCACGGAATTGAAATGATTTTGCGAGATTCTACATGATTATAAAGGATTTCAAACGATTTCATGAGAATCCATACGATCTTACAAGATGTCAAACAACTTCACTGAATTTCAAATGATTTCACAGTGTTTCAAATGACGTAACGAGATTTCGAATCACTTTACAGGATTTCAAATAATTTCACGGGATTGAAATAATTTAGCGAGATTCTACACGATTTCAAAGGATCAAATGATTTCGCATTCGACGATTTCACAAGATTTCAAACAACATCACGGAATTTCAAACGATGTCACGAGATTCCGAATCACTTCACAGGGTTTCAAATGATTTCACATGATTTCAAAGGATTTAAAATCATTTTATGAGAATCCAAATGACTTGACAGGACTTTCAGCGATTTCAAAGAACTTCGAACAACTCTACGTGATTTCGGACGACTTCAGCACTACGCGTAACATCAACCTCCCTGATTCCGGGGGTTATGAGGAAAATCTTAAGAAGTGTAAAATGAGCTCCAGCACTTCTCCGCCCTTCCGCTGACCAGTTCCCGAGTCCCAAGGGATTTGATGTGAGCCTCGGCCGGAGTTGACTACGGGCTTGAAACCGGAAGCCCGTAGCCATCTATCGGCGGAATCATCCGCCTTCAGCCAACCCCGGACGGTTTATCACGTTCACCCATCGCTCTCTCGTCTCTCAGCTCCGGCTTAAATATTAATCAACGAAGGACACACCGCCGACCACTTGCCGGAAAGGAGAGTCGATTTCATCCTCTACGATATGTAAAACGACCGGTTTCGCGGGGGGATTTTAACGGAGTTGGATTAATCCCGAGGTCCTGATTCTCTGGATGTTCTGATTGCTTCTTTGGCAATTTGTCGTACAGTGATTGAAATTAAAAATTTTATATTTGATCAAGTAAGACGGCTAATAAAATGTGAAATAAAAAATTCTAAGAAAATTTTAGCATTTTAGCATCAATTTTTTATTTCTTCCATCAACGGACTGCGAATCTCTTGTAATTTGATAATTTTTAGCGTTTTGTCACAAGTTTCAAGAAACACTTTATCTTCTACAATTTATATTTCAAGTTTGTAAAAAGCAAGTGGCTGTAATGATTTCAGAACTTTCGAGGAAATATTCATTGATTGAGCGGTATATTTTCCGAGAATTCCACGTTTTTCACATTTTTCAAGTTACTAAAAATTCTTCTCAATGATGTTAAACCAATCGTGTATTTCGAATGATGAAGCCACCCAATTATTGAAATAATAACAACTATAGAAAAGTGTCACATTATTGTAATTTATTTTCTTGATAAACTGAAAGCACAGTGTTAGTTAAATTTTTTATAAATAACAGCAAGCATTTTTTACTCGTATCACTAGTGACCACTTTCTTCGTTATAAATCATTAAATTTTTATTTTTTTTTTTTTTTTCGAACGATAATTGTTTTCGATCTACTGGGTTTCATAGTTACAAGGAAAAAAAAAATTATGGACCGAATGAGAAATTAAATCACAAAAAATTACGCAGAGTTTTTCACGTTTGTTAGTTGTGAAAAGTTATTGAGGCAGGATTTAAAATCGAATTGATAACTACTCTCGGCTTTATGCGTATAATACGTATAACATACGCGTGTATAATGTGTTATACAGACTGCTCTGAGCAGGAAAATCAGATTGACCAAATTGCTTTATTCTCTGTGGAGAAAAGAATGTAGAGAACTAAGTGGCGCTTTGGGTGTAACGATTCTCTGCAAATTTCATCCCTGTTAGTAACATACTTTATCAAATTGAATCACGTTTTCACATCACGTTTGAATTTCAATTATCTATACACGAATTATACAATCATTATATACGTATTTGAAAAACTTTGATTTCATTTTGCTTCGTCACGAATTACACTGAATATCACAGAAAAACCGTAACGTTGCAGAATAATGATTTTCATAGACGCATAAAATTTCTATACAAAGTAAACTCGATTCAGTTCTGATTTTTCAATGACTCGCCAGTTTTTTGGAATCAAAACTGGGAAGAGTTTCCTTTATAACCAAATTTCACGTGCCAGTGACCAGCGATGCAAGTGACAGGAGAAACAAACGACACGTTGATCATAGATACGTAAAATTTCTACATAAAGAAAGCTCGTTTCAGTTTTGATTAAAAAAAAAAAAATAGTAAGTCACAGGTATCCTATTAACGAACAATGCTGTGCAATAAAATGTACAAATGCCTTAGCCTTCCGTCTAACTTGTTTGCGGTCCGAAACAAAACGCAAGTTCGATTCTGTATAAATTATGTGACAATGACCAGTGAAAATGGAATGCATTGTCACATAATTGGTATGAAATCGAACTCGCGTTTTGTTTTGTATCAAAAAAAAGTAAACTAAAGTTTAAACTAAAGTGTTTGTGTAAAGAGAATTATTTTAATCACAGATAGTGATAGTTGGCAAGACCCAAAATAACCGAATTCACGGCTAGTGGAGAGATGATGAACGAGAAGCCCGAACGAACCGAATTTCTAATTTTTTCATAAAATGTGTTATAAAAATTAGAAATCAAGAATAAAATAAACAAAACATACATATGATTGAATAAAATTTTGTTTCCCTCAATTTGAAATACAATCCCTATGGTCTCAAATTTTTCATTCCAAAAAGTTGGTCATGGACGTTAATCGGCTGTTACAATTAGAAACGTCGACTTAAACTGCAGAGTTTCCTCTTCGTGAGGATATTTCCTTCTAACAAACCTCAAGTTTTAAGCGATAAGAGAGGATGAAAAATCGAAATTGTATTTTTTATTTATTTTTTATTATTTTGTTTTTTGTTTTTTGTGACACTCTAGTGTACATATCGTACTCGCAACGGTAGCTCCGAACTTGTCTGCACGGGGATTGTTAAAACGAGAATCTTCGAGTCCTGCGTTTTAAATGCAGCACAGCAAAGCGCAAAGAAAACAAAAAAAAAAAAACCGAAGATCTCACTGCAAAATAAATGCAAGCACGGACAACGGACACACCCACACATGCCTTCCCAGGCTAGGTATAATACCTTCAGGAGCATCATGGATCAGGGTAGAAACACATGTACGTCATATCTCGCAGCTTATGAGCTATTCTGTCCTACAGCAGCGTCTTGAAAACGGTACGAATCGCATGGTTGAATGCCGCCAGGGTGCCCGAATACTCAAGGCTCAAAGCTGAAGGCTGAAGGCTGAGGTCCTGCGCATGCGCGTCGTTTCTCTATTGATCATGGGCTCCGCGATTCAGTCTGGTTCAGACCACCGAGCCGGACAGATATCTGTGATCAGTTATTTTTCTACAGGCACGTGCCCGTCGAACCCCTGCAGTTTCATCCCTTGTGCAAAATAATATATCGCAATAGAGAAATACACACCAGGGAGAAATAGGCTTGAGAAATTTTTGGCCGTAGTTGTTACTCTGCAGTCCTTGAATATTTTTGAAATAGCCAAACGAATTATCTGACTTTTTTGATTCCTTAAGAAATTGTTTTTTGACACAATTCTGTAGAATCACATATCTGACACACCGGGGTCAATTGTAACCCAATGACAAAAACAGTTACGAAAAATTAACTATTACACATTTTCCCTTGAGAGTTCTTAAAGGGTTACTTTTTGAAACTATACATGTATAACAAAATATCAAAATACCAGATGGCGCAACAAACCCGATTTTTTTAGATTCGGGTACTTTATATTTACAAAGAAAAGGCGCGGGGTCGTTTATACCCAAGGGTGTCAGATAAGGGTTAAAATCCTAACTAATAGTGCCGATTTTAATATCGAATTAGAGATAGAGCTCAGAATCGAGAATGAATCAGCGGTCAAAAATAAGTTTATGAATCGTTCAATCGTCATGGAATCAAGAACGTGGGAGAACAAAAATCTTTCTTCTCATTCTCGTTTCATACAGCAAAAAAATTTTTTGAACAATTGAAAAACTCGTAACTTTTCCTTGATTTCCCTGACTATTTTTCAAATTCCCTGACCAATCGTTAGTATGTTTTTTTTTAACCAGAACTGAAAAATATAGTTCCGGATTTAAAATCAAACTGCCTTTTGTAGCGAAGAAATCTAGTACGCCTTACTATTTTATTTATTTATTTATTTTTTTTTTTTTTTATCACAGTCACTCGTACCATATTTTCCTGTTACTATGTATATATTGCGATAGTAAACTAAACGAATAGATTTAATCGTTACGGAAAAACTATAAAATTCAGTATTCAAAACTGTAATCGCAAAACATAATTACTAATCGTAGTTCATTTCCTTGTGATTTCAACAATATTTAACCCGCTATAGTAACGATACTCATTTTACTAAAATTTTTCAGTAACCATAGGGAATAAAAAAAAAATTTTCTCAGTGTGATCCGGAATAACAATTCTTACAGAACTTGACACTGTTTTGATCAGTACAATTTTTTTTGCGACAAAACTTGATCGATCAAAACTTCAAGTACTTACGAATTTTTTCGACAAACGATTTTTACTTTCACGAATAACTCAGAAGTGGCTCAACAAATTTACTCAAAATCGGACCAGTTTTCGATTAATCGAAGCCAAATCGATAGACCAATTTCGAGATTGCAAATTTTCCAGACATCTCATGAATCCCACTATTTAAGCTTGACAAAATTTTCTGCACTATTACGATTTTCACGATACCGCAAAGTTTTGCGAGTTGTATCAAGGCATCGTGAATTAGGCACCGATTAAAAAGAATTCGCACTATTTTCTGTAACTTATCAAATCGATTAGAAAGCTTGACATATTTTTATTTTTTTTTTCACAAATAAGAAAAATCTGGTTATAACTCAATTACCTAATCACGTATTACGATTTTGTAAATTTATCTGCGGTTATACAAACACTGTAATTAAAAGCAGATTTTTTATACGATTAACGCATGTAATAACAGAGAGAATTTCAAACCCATGATTAAACGTTCAAATGTATGGGAATGATCCCATCAAATTTTTAAATAAAATGAATAAAAATAATGATGAAAAATATTAATGTTATATGAATTTCATAATTTCCCAATAAAATTTTATATCCTTAACGGATTTTATATATTAATATTTGTCGTAAGATTTTTTTACCGAGATATAATTAATCAATAAATGTTGATGGTAATAAAAATGATTAGATTAATCTTCTTGATCAATTTAAGGTTAAACTAACATCGTGTATGTATGATATAACATTCCTGAGAAAAAATAATTAAACTCGCGAATACTTTTAATTATCCATCGCCAAGAATTTGTCAAGCATGCGTTATGACGCAATCGTTACAAAATTCAAAGCACCGCAAACAAGTCATTCAAGTTTCACCTAAGAAAAAAGAAACACACGTCTCCAACCTGACGTAGGTTAAGGAAAACTTATAGGTTGTAGAAAAAAGAAGTATAAAAATAACCTAAGCGAAGAAACTACGTAAAAAAGAAAAACACAAAAAAAAAAAACCAGAATAGCAGCAGCAGAGTGTAAAATGAGAAAAAAAAAAAAAAATTCAAAGCTGTCGGTAATACGAGCACTCGGCCAACGCTAATGAATTTATTAATGCCTAATGATGAAAACGACAAGAGTAAAGCACAGCTCGTAAGTTTTCTTTCCTTCTTTTCTTCCTTACGTAACGTACCTACGCAGGCACCGCGTTGTGTGAAAAGTAATTATGGATTTAAGGGAAAACGCGTTGCTGAATATTTTACGCTTGCAACGTAAAAAAGCAAGCCAAACCTTTTGAAGTTATCCAAGTCTCTTTCGTTTTTTTTTTTTTTTTTTTTTGGGGGGGGGGGAGAAGGGGGTTAGATTTACAATTTCCAACTTTCACCGCAAGGTGACGAAAACGAGAAAAAAATAAAAATTTCAAGCACATTCTCGACATCGCCGTATTATACAGATACATACGCCGAAAAGTAAGATTCGATTCAAAGTTACTTGATTTCACGTATAATTCCGTCGCGAGAATAATTTTGCAGAGATTTTGCTGAGAACAACGGAAACGACTTCGAAAATATTGTCAACTGATCGCAATACAGTGAAGAACAGAGGAAATAAATTGAGACAAATGAATAAAAATTAATCTTTATATAAAAAAAAAAAAAAAAATACGGCATGAATCTAAAATTATTGTACATATGTTATGCCGCATGTACATGCAATAAATAATCAGTTACAGTGTTAACCACACGACCAAAAACGCAGAGAGATTCTTAATGATAATACGATGTACGTAATATAAATTGTAAATAAATAAATTATTGCCATGCTGTAGCAACTTTTTACTAAAAAAAAGGTGCTTGCATAGTGGAATTACATATATTACACAGTATTACGTTTAATAATTACTAAAGAAATTTGCTGGAGTCAAAAATTAATTGACTAATACGGTTTTCTGGCGGTTGAAATGGTTGACAAAAAAAAAAAATCCTATATATTTTAGTGTTTTCGCTGTTAAACTACGAAAGAGAGTGAATTTTTTTACACGAGTTCAAATTCAAGTTTGATTAACTATTGAAAGAGGTTACTTATCAAAAAATCACAAGAGACCTAAATTTGTAGATCATTAAATTCCCTACAAAAGCATGTAACGGAAATTTATGTTAAATCGCCTCGTTAACGAGCTAAAAAATTCAAAAATAACAAAAATTATTTTCTCGTGTTAATTAAATGGAAAATTGCTTTCAATAACCACTAAATATTAATATTAAGGGCTGAAATTATAACAAGCGTGTCATTTCCGCTTCCTACAACTAATATTAAACACCCAGCATTGAAAAAAAAAAAAGTCGTTTTATTTTTTGTACGAATCTAAATACACATACATTCAAATGTATAAATAAACATACGGAGAACAATTATTTTCTCGTAAAATTTTTCTTCCGTTTTAATTATAAAATGTAACGTTTCTTCATTTGTCCTGTTTCCAGTTTCTTTTTTCTTTTTCTTTTCTTTTTTTCCTCTCTCTCTCTCTCTCTCTTCTCATTATCTCATATTTTTACCATCGGTTTGTCGTGTTACTAAACTATTTTGTTTTTGTTTTTTTTTTTTCGTCTTTTTTTCCGAAAACACCTCACGTATATACAATGTTGTACATATTTACAACGTCCGCTAATTCCAGCACGACTTTGTCACGGTTCAACTCCTCCCCCGCTTCCTCTCCGCACCCTCCGATGAAAAATGGGCCAGGGGTGAAAAGGGGTTGATGGTTTTACCCCCGCGTCAATGAACAAAAAGAATACACGCACACAAGCAGAGAGAAAGAGAGAGAGAGAGAGACGTATAATATAGTAGAAGTCCTGAACCTCTGCAACCATACAGGATATATACGAGTATATATATATATATAAATACATACGCAGGAAGGAGGAAAAAGTAACCCAACGACGGTGGCTCGAACTTTTTTATCACCCTGTCAGCCACCCGCCCCTTTAGTAGCAAAAGCTTGGCGCATTTTAACCTGACAATTTTCATTCAAACACTGTACTAAAACGCCCGGCTAACATCTTTTGTCATTCGTCGAGCGTTAAAGCGCAAAGAAAAGAGTGGAAAAAAATTAATAAATTATGAACAATTGGAAAAAAAAACACACGGAAGGGAAGAAAAGAAAATTATTGGAAAGGTAATCAACCTTTCCTTTATTTTTAGTTTTTTTTTTTCCCCCTCTCCGCGTCAAAAGCATTCGCGTTACAATTAATATAAAGTCGCGGCATCGGAAGGAGAAAGAAATAGAAAAAGCGTCGCAGTGATGATTATACGTTTCAACTCGTAAGTAGGAATTATATGATCGATAAATAAATTAATCAGCATCAATGATGCGGAAAAAAAAAAAAAAGTCAAGCGCCAAAATATTTTGCGAGTCCCTTACAGATTGTTAGTTTCTGTTTCTTTGTCTTTATTTTTTTCTTTTTTTTTTCTTCGTTTATTCGTACGCGGTGAAAAATCTGTGTTATACAAACATTTTGCTATAAACCATTTATTTACAGCTATTGCACAAGTCGATTATAGATATGTTAATTATTAAACCCGTAAAATACGTTCAATGAAGAAAGTAGAAAATATCTCTAAAAAACAAAAATCTACCCAAGTACAATAATTTTGACTGCAGGGTTTCGATTTGCGGATGAAAATTGACGGAGGGTAGAGAGAGAGAGAGAAAAAAAACAGGAAAAAAAAGTATGCGGAAAATTACGGAAAAAACCGGAATTCGGATCCGCAACTTTTCGTAACTCCGCTCGATCGTAACTCGAATTTTCGAAATCTTGCATTCCGGAACTTTGACCCGCCGTCTTTCCGACCGTTCGAAACTTTGTTGTTTCTTCAAAGTTTGATTTCTTTACTTCGAGTTTCAACGGAACATAATTCGGAATCGATCATTTTTTCCGAACTTTTGAAATACGGAACTTTAACCCGACCCAAAGATTTATTTTAAAAACAAAAAAAAAAAAATGGCACTCACGGCCTTTTTAATTTTTCCTTTTCAACTGATCGGAGAAATGGAGAGAGCGCAAAGGCTGACGGAGTCTTACACGCTCTATCGTAATGGAATAACCGCGCCAAGGAGCGTTAGAACGCACCCTTTACAAGCCTCCTTTCATCTTCCCCATATAGCTTGCAAGGAGCTTGCAAGGAGAATCTCGCTACGTGTTTCCCGGGCAGCTACAAGCGCCTTATACACCCAAGGTATGTACACCCCGTCCGAAGGACATTCACGCGTTTTCAAACCCTCGAGAAATTCGCTTCCGTGTACCTTCCATAACCAACCCCTACGGGAGTCTCTCCCCTCTTTGCCTATCGGGATATATGGGCCATTCCATCACGATTCGCGATCATGTTTACACCTTCGATTCGGAGCGGAGAAACCTTCTCCTTTTTCTTTTTTTTTTTTCTCTCAAACCGTCCGGTTCTTTTCTCGAGACACGAAAATTCAAACCGTTTCGCTGTTTTTCGATAATTTAACAAATTTTCAAAAATCACCCGTGCCTTTTTTGTTTTTTTTTTTTTTTTTGGTTTCTCAACAGTTTCAATAATTTTGCCATCGGCTTTACGTTCTGGTCACATTTTTCATCCCTTACAAAGCTACGTTGAAAGTTTTTTTTTTTTTTTTGAACGATTCGGAAATATGAATTCTATTCGCTATTGCGAGAACAAAACTGAAAAAAATTATTAAATTTTTTCCGCGTCGATTATGACTGAAACGCGTTTCAATCTGATGAAAGAAGGTGAAATTGATTTGTAGAATTGTAAAATTTCTTGGAAATACAATGAGAAAAATATTGTACAAATTAATTTTATCTTCGAACATAGTAAGTAATTTTCACACGTTTTCTGTAGAGTGAAAAAATCTGAGAACATGTTGTTTTTTTCCAACTTCAAAACGCATGTTTATCAATTTTTTCTGAACGCAAAGTTCTCACAGGACAAAAAAGAACTGGAAAAATTTCGCCGTCACATAACCGATTTTTCTTTAAATTATCGAAAGGTTGATTAAAGATTTGTAGGAATTTTTTGAGAGTTTGGAATTAGTAAAAACGGAAAAAAAAAAAAAAAAACCAACAACGTTAATAATATTTGAATATTAGTACCTCTGCGACAGTTGCGGATAAAAAAAATTGTGTGAATTTTAGAAGCGTAATAATCAACTGAAAAAATTTCACCCAAATCGAAAAATTGTGGAATCAAAATCTGATCGATTTTTCATGGAATACACCATATATGGCACACAACACGGCATATAACATATGACGGTGTTTAACTTGGAAGCTAAGAAAAGCTTCTTTTGCACGCTTCTTCGAACCGCCGGCTCACGGAACAATTACTACATATTTCCTTTTCCCGTTCTCGTTATATTTTTTCTACCCTTTTTCTACCTTATTCCTTTTCTTAATACCGTTAGACATTTCGATCCGCTTAGGATTTTTTTCTCAAAGAAATGAGATAAAAATTTCAAAGTTTCCAACTTTTTTGCTATTTTTTTATTTTAATTTATTTATTTTTTTTTTTTTTTGTTATTGGAAAATTCTGCATGAAAATAATCAACAGCATTCACCTAATAACCATATAATTTACTCAAACACCAAATTACACGCTTAATCTGCGTATCTCGATTGCAGGAGTTATTTTTTTTATTGCTAATTAGTGCGAGATATTAAAAATTTCACAACACGGATATCAACGTTCGAAAAATCAGCCTTATAAATTTCGTTTCTCTGATCTTCTAACGCGTACACGTGGAAGATGAAAAGCAGGACAAAAATTCCTTCGGCAAAGATATCATACAAACATATAATATTTTGATCATTGCCCAACAGAAGCAAGAATACAAGCCTTGATGAAAACAAAAAAAAAAAATAAATAAATAAATAACGAGAAACAAGTCGCATTTGTTCCACGAAAATGTGTCTGGAACGAAGAACGAGAAAAAAAAGAAAAAAAATTAATTCAATCTCTATTCCCCTTAAAATTAATGTTATACAATAACGCGTGTAATTTTCCGCGACATTGGTGGAAAATTTAAACGGATAAAGGTCGGACTCGGCGTTTTTCTAATTAGTGAAATCAATATGGAGAAGGGAGTCGAGTTCTGCAAAGGCACGATATCAGTTAATTAATACAATCTGAGGCACCCCGGGGATCACCCATATATAGGTGTGTTTGTGCGCGGGTAGAACGGATGCGGCATTATCGGAGGAACAGAAGGTGAGCCGAACCGTTGTTGTAACGAACCAACGACCCGAGGGACTCGTCTGAAACGCCATAATGTTGTCTTAACCACCTTCCGGCAAGGGCTGCCGTGCTTATCCGACTCCGGTTCGATTAACGGGGCAGGGCTTAATTTTCATTAATTTTCATTCACTCGGGTTATAATTCATTGTTGAATTCATTACCGACTGTTCAATCAACTGCTTTGCAGCACACCGAGAGAAATTTCATTTTCTTATCATCTCTTCTCGTCTACATCGTTACAGAGTGAATTCGTAACGACCGCATGGTCCGTCGTCTACAATCGTAAAATAACTATTTGTCAGGGTGACCAACCGTCTCTAACCTCAAAAGTTTTGACAGTTTTCGGTTGCAGTTGTGCTCAATTTACGGCTGTCAAAATTTTTGACTTTAGAGACGATATTAGTGCGTGCGGATTAAACTTTAGAAGACGATGGACCATGCAGTCGTTAGGAATTCACTCTATATATAAAACTCAACGTCTCTCTCTCTCTCTCTCTCCGTCTGTCTGTCATTAATCATCGCGTGTTCGCTTATAATTCCAGAACTACCGGACCGATGTGATTTTTTTTTTTTTTTTCTTTCTGTGGATAGCTACAAAGTCTGATCAGATTTAAGACTATACTTCGTTACAACCGTATCAACATGTTTTGAGATATAACGATATTTGTAAGCCAAGTCGTTACTACAATTTAAAAAAAAAAAAATTGACAATTAGAAGGAAAAAAAAAAAAAAAACCTACGCATATTTACAATTTTGTGCGAAATAATACGAAACGTTCTGTATCTTCTGTAAAAATTCGTAGTATTAGAAATTTTCACCAGGATAGACGGGCTGCTGATACTTTATAACATACGATAAAACTGAACGCACGTACAAATCGAGAATGAAATTCCACTCACGGTGTTTGAATATTCATTTCTCAAGATTAAAATATCCCAGAATTATATAATATGAAACGTGAAAATTCTACAGTCATTTTCGCTATTCCTCTGATCACTGATCCCGTCACATACATCTCGTTTATCTCATTCGCTCATCTTACTTTTGCACAACGGTAAATTGTATAATATTTAACAGAATTCAGAAATTCATAGGAATAACATTTCAATGGAATAAAATGTGTGAGGAGAAGAAGTATGGTGGTGGTCGTTTGGTTGAAATCTCGAAGGAGACGTACCTTTTCCTTCCGGGTCGAGCGAGAAAGGAGAGAGAGAGAGAGAGAGAGAGAGGAGAGAGAAATCGAGTGAGGAGGTCGGGGGGGAGCGAGGCCCGCGGCCTTTCAGACAAATTAATGGATTCGAGTAGAATTTACGAGGGTGGGCGGTGGTTAATAAAGTGACATTAAATTACCGGTGATGTATCTGTCTGCCGTGCAGTTTGAATACATGGAGTGTCGAAGAGAGTGATGAAACTTTTGTACAAGGTTTCGGAAAACCGTAACCTGCAGGGGAGAAAAAAAAAAAAAAAAAAAACCTGCACTTCGCCCGTGTCAAGCTTTTTACAACTTGTATCATCCGCGAACGTCTATTTGAAAATATACGTTAAATACGATATTGGAGTGAGATGATTTTTTGTCAACAATTTCAAAACACCGGAACCCTCCTTTTTGTTCGTTAGTATCGGTAACGTTCTTTGGTTTTTTTTTTTTTTTTTTCTACAGCTTTGTTGAAATTCATTAGCGAAATGTAAAGAGACAAACATTGCAGTAAATTCGGCAGTCAGAAATTACGTCACGTTACTGTCTCGCGTTGTCAGACAGTTCGAAGAGGT
The DNA here is from genome assembly GCF_021155775.2 of Neodiprion pinetum. Taxonomy (NCBI): domain Eukaryota; kingdom Metazoa; phylum Arthropoda; class Insecta; order Hymenoptera; family Diprionidae; genus Neodiprion; species Neodiprion pinetum. Next base: position 20,382,421 of record NC_060238.1, on the reverse strand, counting down.
TCGTTTTTGCTAGAGTGTCGTGAAAAAAATTTCATCGCTTTTGTACACTTTTGAAAAATGAAGAATGAATGAAAACCGATGAGAAAATTGTTGATTTCAACGTTTTCAATGTATTCAATAAATATCTGTCTGCGAAGGTTCCACTGACTTGAGATATATCGAAAAAGCAAAAATTCGACTCGAAAAATGTCGCAAAATCGACGAAAATGTTTTTTTTTTTTTTGTAGTTTTCGAATTACTTACGGGTTCGAAAATTGATCGAATCGAAAACGTTTAACGCGTGAAGGTTGTCGTAGAATTTTTTTTTTTTAATTGTACTCTTTTCTAGACTCTCACATATATACGTAACATACATAATTTCATCGTCGGTTTTTTAGAATCGGTTTTGACAAGTTTAAGAAAAAAACTATCACCCTCGAAATGACAAAAAAATTGAAAAGCGTGAATTTTGATCGAAACAGTTCTGTAACTGATGAATTGAGATCGTTAAATTATCGATCGTCTTCTCTTAATGACAGATCCATATAATTTGTCCAATTTTATTGTACAACAAGTTATTTCGTTCGTAAGTAAATTCTATGCAAATTATCTGACACAAGTTTTTCGATAGCACGAAATATTTTTCGAATTAGTTCATTATTATATACATTTATAAATGCAATCTGCAGTATTAATTTTACACGATCCGTTTGTTCAGTCAATTAAAGAAGAGTTAATTAAAAATTCAAGTTTAGGAGACTCGAAGATGAAATCAATTAACTGAACACAAACTGAGCGACGATTTACTGAAACTGGATAAGCGAATACTTTTATTATTCTTTTTTCCACTCGCATCGAGGGGAGGCTATTAGATTTTTTGTTTCGTTCATTCTTTCGATCGGACGTTGATTTTTTTGTTTTTCATCTGAAACCCCTATGCAAATTATAAACAACGCCGAAGGCAAAGAAGCTCGAACATTTACCAGACAGTTCAATTAGCCCTGCAACCATCGTCGACAAATGGATGAAATCTAATTTACAAACTGAAGACTAAAACTTGACTAAGAAGGGTTCGCACCCTCCATTCTCAGGGCTCGTTGAATATAATTCGATGCACCATCGCGAGGAAAGTTCGTCAGTTTAATTTTGGGGAAATCTTGAAAGATCCTTTCTTCTGATGAGACAGGGTAATGGGGTTGAAATTCCAAATTTGAAAAGTTCCGAAAGCGCCAAATTCCCAATTTTTTGATGGCGAAACTTGAAGCAAGGAAGTCAAACTTTCGAATGGTCAAAATAAGTCAAAAAGTTCGAATGGTCTGAAACCCGTCACTCAAAGTTCAGAAAGTGCGAAAATTAGCAAAATTAAAAAATCTGAAACATCGACATTCCGAATGATCGAAAATTTTCAGTTTCGTGAATTTCTGACTCGGTGAAACTTCGCCATAAATTGGTATAAATTGGTTCGGGATAGGAACCAAAAATTGAAATCACTCCATAAAATAGAAGGGTGAAAACATCGAAATTCCAAAGAACCAAAAATCCGTTTCACAGAACTTCGTCATACGCATAAAAAGACGAACGAGGGAAAAGTCAAAATGTATACAATACTCAGAAATCTGACGATTTTTTAATTTGGTTTTCTTTACTTCATAGCTTCTGCATTTAGAATTTTCTGTACTTCAACATCGTACGTCTTAAAATTGCAGCAAACTTCTTAATTGCTAAAACTCGTAAGAAAAAACAGATATTTCAATACTTTGGTTGTAATCGATGAGTCTGGATTCAATTAACACTAAGTTAATTAAAATATAATCAGATACATACCCGAGCTATTATCGTCATTATTATTGTACGCTCGTTAATGTAAAACTTTCCTTCGCTACGGAGAAATTGTATCGATGAAAATAGTTTGAGAAACGTCTGATAACAATTTTCACCTTTTACATTAATTGCAAATATTTTGAATGTAAATTTTTTGAACGCTGGCCAAAAAAAAAAAACGTCATCGAAACAGAAAGAGGAATAAAATTATAAAACAAACATAACAAAGCAGGTTGAATTCATTGAGAAAAAACAAATCGCATTAAGTATTTTAACAAAAACCATGACTGTTATAATATCAAACAAGACCCTTAATTTGGTTCTTTTTTTCTGTTTTTTTTTTTAATGTGTTTTATTTTTCATGTGTTTTTTAGATACATCTTAATACTTAGTGATTATCTTATTTCTGGCTTTTCGAATTCTATCTCATTCATTGTGTTTTTCTTCTTCTTCTTCTTCTTTTATAATATTATATATTTTTTTCTTCAATCTCTTTTTTCTCTCGCTCATTCTTCTTCAACGAATAATCGTTAATGTATAATATTCTTCAATTGTACATATTTATCTATATTATATGTATATGTACGTATATATATATATATATTAGTTTTTAATAAATAAACGAATCTAATCGTCGAGCGTATAATAATTCAATATGAGTCGTTCATGGTAAAATCTTGCTCGCATTATATTATAATATATTGTATGACATATATTATTATTATTGTTGTTGTTGTTGTTGTTGTTGTTGTTGTTATTTTTATTATTATTATTATTTAACTATTTATTTCGTACACCCGTATATATCATTATTCGAATTAGTATTACATTTGCTCATAAAATTTCATCGTCATCTGTTATTTCGCTCACGAGTAAAACGTCTTCGGTGTCGAATTTGAACAAAAACACTCGCATCCCGTGATAACGTAATAAATCGTTCGATCTACACATCGTAAAATATATTATAATTATATCGTACCATTCGCGTATACGACGCAACGTATGTACGTACCGTATTATTATTATTATTATTATTATTATTATTTGAATTGCAACTTTCGCACAAGAAATAATTCAATGTCGACATGAAACACTATCGCAATAATAACGACTGGTCGCGATTTTCAATAATCAAACGAAAAGTAGAGATAAAACGAGAAAAGAAAAAAAAAAAACACACACTCGCGTTATGTTTTTTTTTTTTTTTTTTAATACACTTCGATTCGTCGAAATAAAAACGCAATTATCCGTTTGTTTCTCACACGCGTTCTCTACGTATATGTATAAAGAAACGACCGAACTCTCTAACATACCTTACACGTATATGCGTAACAGTGTGCACAGTAATATTCTCACCACATTAAGTAATTGTATGCGTTAATCTATCAATGTGACAAATGATATTTATAATAATAGTCTTATGTATGTCTGTTTATCTTATAGATTTTATTATTATCATTATTATTAAGGTTCTGTTTTCTTTTTTTTTTTTTTTCTTCTCTTTTTCTTTCCATCAATTAATTGTTTAAGAAACTGGAAGCTCCATGCTCTCTTCTTAACATCGCACACAACATGGTCGTTAATTCTTTTACATTACACTCCGTTGAACGGATAATGTATAAATACACAATAAAGGTGTATTCATATCTGTATATATAATTATATTTATTTATAAGTGATTTATGATCGTATAATATTTATTCATACTTCTCTTATGGATGTAATATATATATATATGTGTGTGTGGGTATGCGTGTTCTTTTTTTTTTTGTGTTTCTTTTTTCAAATTTTTTCATACCATCGTATAATTTATTATCAATTATGAAGCTGTACTGTTGTTTTTTAATTTCTTCTTCTCATTTTTGTTTTTTCTTCCTTTTTTATTATACTATATACATATACAATACTATACGTTCGATAATATATAATATTATATCCATGATTATACACATTTTTCACATACACGTGTTATTATATACCTATACCTATATCGTGTGTATATATAATATTTATACCTAATATAATATATATATTTTTTTATAACGTCAAGTCAAATCCACGATATATCTCGGTTTTAAACCAATTTATAATACGCGCCAAGTTGTGTGTAATGCAAATCAATGGGGGTCGAGAAGTTTTGGAAGATTTTTTTTGAAACCATATCGAAACTCATCCTTCCTTCTTATAATATTTTTTTCCTTCCTTTTTCTCGTTTTATTATTGTATGGTAAAAATGCGAGAATCGAATTTTGAAAATATAACAATAGATAAATAACACGTGCCTGTTTCAAATTCGAAATAAATTTCTCGCTACAAGGTTTTTACTTTCTGTTATTTATATATTTTTTTTCAACATTTATCGATTAAGCCTCGCGTCGTGTACCTGAATTAATTTTTTTTCGCGACCCCCACGGTTCCTGATAAAAACACGCAGGGTGGTACGAAAAATCATGATGACGTGTGCGATTATTAAATTTACACTCGTAAATTGCCAATCAATTTGGATTGGTCGGAAAATTTATCCACGAACGATAATTTGGAAAGGTAACACAACGGATTCGGAATACAAAATTAGACTGACTTCGAAATAAATGAACTCAACTTTCCATGTGACTTGAATTTATGATCTTGAAATTTGTTCAACCGCGTTGCAACTAATTTATTTTGATTACGTGGGGCGAAAGATGAAAATATAAAATAAAATAAAAAAAAAAATAAAAAAAACAACAACAAAACAAAAGAAGGTGAAACGGATTGGTTTGCTAATCGGTTAATGGGATTCTGGTATAATCGGGTTACAAGTGTGTAAATTGTCTTGAATACAGTTCGGATTTCAAGATGAGGCGGAAAGCATTTCCTTTCCTCCCTCTCGCTATCTCTGCAAGGGTGCAAAGGAAAAGAGCCAGAGTCCCTGATCCGCGATGCCCGGTTCTTATATACTTGACCCAGAAACTATTCCAATATTAAATTGCACCTCGGCGTGAGTATATATCTAAAGCTAAAGCTAAAGCTAGAGCTAAAGCTGAAGCGTAAGACCGGAGTTGGAGGTGAATTTGATTGGACTTTTTCAAAACTCTACCGTCAGCAATAAATGAATGATAAAATTGGCAAAAAAACCAAAATTTGGTCCTGTCAACGAAATTTCAAGGTTAATACATAATAGGTCAAATTAAAGGTTAATAACATTCGACCAAATATTATTTTCATACAACCAAAAATTTTGGGTCATTTTATAGTGAGCAAAAAACGAAATTATTTAGCAGTGTCTTAGTAAAGAGGTTTGGCACCACAATCCCGTAGATTATGTTGCGATTTAGAAATCCGATCTACGCGGTGAAATCATTTTGTGAAGATTGATAGGATGATTGTTTAATTGTTGGAAGCTGACAAAATCATCGTGCGATTTTCATTTAAGCTACATGAATTATATGCCACGTCGAAGAACGACCAAGAAACATGCCATTGTGAACTGACAGGCTGATTCAATGGTGTCGGACCATAAATGATCAAGTTTTACCGAATGGACCGGACAAATACCTGGAGTCCCTACCGACAACTGCTCGTCTTACTTCTCTCGCGAGAAAGAATTTTCAACGCGTTACAGAGACTATTTTGCCATTTCGATCAAATTTTTTGTAAATTTACGATGTAACATATTATTTGATGGCGATAATCAATTGGTAGCTCCCATGATTTCGTAAATTTGAATAATCTTTATGCACCGAATAGATTTAGCGAACAGTATGAAACGATTTAGTTGAATCTACCAGAGGATGTTCAATATTTTGATAATACCGTGAAAAAAGTATTATTTAATTAAATCGTCTAAATTAAAATCGAGATTTCGTACCCATTTGTAAGTATATTTTATGCAACTAAGTTTTTTTTGAAATTTTTAAGCAATCGTTCAATTAATTTTGGTATTTACAACAAAATATTGTGTTCCCACGAGAAAATTCTCTACGAAATGCATCTACAAATTGATTTCTTTGAAAAAGCAACGAGTTTTCGTCGAGCGCAGAAAAGAGTGTAGAAATGGTGTACAAATAGTACGAACGTTGATCCGACATTCAGAAGGAAAAAAAATTAACGCAAAGAAAGAAAACTGCCCGAAGTGTTATAAACTTGGGATTGCAAAAATTATTGAAAACAAATTACCAGCAGCTACAGGTAGTAATTGGTATCGAAAATTCGATCTACCGCGATGATGAAAATTATCGAATAGAAATCCCAGCCTGACAATGAGTAAAAAGTATGCGAACGAGAAAAAAACCGTTTATAAAATCATGAGCAATTTTATTTGCGCCAATGACGACGAACGAGAAACGAACAACAACTCTGTTAGATATGATAGAAATGAATTGGAACAAATTTGAATAACAAAAGCTAATATATCTATAAGATAATTATTTCAAAAAAGGTTTTATAATTAATAACGTTACCGATGCGCTTTTAATGTTTTTTGCGTAATGAAGATGTTGTTTCATTCGCGTCTACTTTCATTGCTCAAGATCTTTTTTTTACAGTTTTTTTTTCTCATTTCCTAACTTTTTATACATACTGTGGTTCTCATTGACCCTTAATTTTGCAACCCTCATCAATCATGTTATTCCCTTTATTCTCTGAGCTTACGTTGAAGATTTTTTTCCTTTACTTTTTTCTATCGATCATTCAAAATCAAGGTAAATGAATTAAGAAACGAAATCTCTCTTTCGGAGTGAAATAAAAAATTAACGTATGGCCAACTCGCTTCGAGGTTTGTGATTGATTTTAGATTTTATTCCGCATCGTAGACGTTGTGTTTTTTTTTTTTCTTTTTACATTCTTTTTCGTCCGTTTTTTCTCCATCCCGATTTCATAAATCTTGAAAATCACTCGGCCGTGATATTCCGACGACCGCATCGTCCCATTGCATGATAAAAAAGCCTGAAAACTTTACGAATATTCGTGTGTCACGGTACATTGCGCGCAAGCGGCAAGGAGATGTTTTTGTTTTTTCTTTTATTTTTCTTTTTTTTCCTTTTTCTATTTCTATTTCCAGTCGGAATACGCGTATCTAAGAAAAGTAGAACAAGTACGCAAGAGACGAATGCACGAGAGAATTGAAGAAAGGGTCGATGAAAGTATGGAAAAGAAAACTTTAAAAAAAAAAAAAAAACGTACGAAAAGATTAGAAAAAATAAAAACCTTTTTCACATCCACCAGAAGACAGAAAAATAGAACATGAACAAAAAAAAAAACAAAAATTTCACTACGCAATTTCGAATATGTTATTTTGATAAGAAGTTTTGTTTCTTTTTTCCCCATATAACGCGCGTGTGTGTGTACATATATACATATATAAATAGTTTTACATTATGTATAATAACTTGACTAGTTTCAGGATAAAAATATCATAAATGGTTGTTATTTAAATATTACAATATTGGTCCGAATCGAGAATGCAGGTTGTGCTTCTTTTTCTTTTTTTCTTTTTGCTTTTCTTTTCTTAGCGTTGCTTTGCTTCTTTGCATTGGTTTTTGGAGATATATATGAGATTTGGTTTCAGGTCTCGATTATACAATATCCTAATTCTATGCCGGGTGTAGGTACATGGATCAAGTAAAGTAATATAGGTGTAACTATTTCACTATTTTACTATTTGAACATTGAAATCTCGAGTCACCTCGAAACGATCCGTGAGATTGCGTATATTAAATTTAATAATTTCATGTATCACTCTATGTATAGTGTATACATTACATATAATAATATACTATATTTTATATATATATATATATTTCATTTTCGTTTATCTCCGAACTGTTTTTTTTTTTTTTTTTTTTTTTTCATTTTAACCTAGAAACGAAAAAAACACAAGTTTCGACCCGAGGAAAATTAAGTTTTCTCTTATCGATAATCAAATGTAACGACGACTGTTCCATACCGAAAAAACCGAGAAAAACAAGAGAAAAAAAAACAGCAAAAGAAAGAAATCACTCCGAGTTGCGGCATCGGTATTATATTAATGTTCGAAACTATCGATTGGTTGGAGAAAAAAAAAAATTGATAATATCGTTCGCATGTTTGTAACAAACGTGTCGAAGGTACGTGTTTTTCATTTATTTTTGTTTTTTCATTTTTCATGTTTCGTCAATGGTATAACGGGCGCTAAAAACAGTCACGTTAAAATTGTTTCGTTTTTCCTCTTTATCTCGAATTTTCATTTCGTTCGATACACAATACGCAAAAGATTGTACACGGAAGTTATTCAACATTTCAACGGTTCCAGTTTCTCGACTTTATCCCACAGCAAACACCACGATAATAACTTTTTTGGTCGAAGCAGTCAAATTTCGGCTTTAAATTGTCTCACTCTCTCTCTTTCAATCGCTTTTATCTCGTCCTCTTGCAAAATTTATATCGATGATAATAATAATAATAATCACAATAACAATAATAGTAAATAATAGTAAATCAAAGTATCCCCATCCACACAATAACAGTTGATTTAAATTCAGGATTAATTTTTATCTTCCTTTACTAATTCATATAGTATATATATGTATTGTACTGATACAGATCAATACATTACGCTTATACATATTATTTATATCATAATTATATTACTGTATTAATATCCACATATATTTTATATATGTATATTTGTGTGTAATTATGTATCTTCGATTTTCTCGCAGATTTTCTTTCTTACGGCAATATTCGTTATTGCTGATTTGATTCAAAGTATTTTTTCTTCTCTCTCTTTCGCCGATTGTCTCTCATTTTGTAATTTCTTTTTCCATAAATGATCGGTAAGAAAAATGATCGACGCAACAGATATCTCGTGTGTTTTATCGTATCACTGTAAAATAATTTTTTCATCGTCGATCCGAAACCAAATCGCTCAATCTCTTTGTTAATAGCCCGTTGATTTCCCTCACCCAATTGATAGGAGATTTCCACCTCGCCGATACGGGTTCAACTATTCCGCCATATAATCACACTTAATTCCGTCTCAATCCCACTTCCGACGGATTGTAGACCGTTGCAGAAAGAAAGAAAGGAAGGAAGGATCTTCTTCGCGATCGCGCGAATTTAACAGGCATGCAACAGCTGATCGACGCACGAACAGCCAGGAACGTATAATACAAAGGAACCAAAAAAGAAGTTTCCAGGATTTTCAATCCATTTTCATGGATGAAACAGAACACGACGAACAACAGTTTTTATCACACTTTCAAACGAGGACGAACGGATGTTGTTCAACCTGACCCTCGCCAATGAGAATTAGGACATAGGTATAACCTTCGTGATCCATTCCATGCAACAGTTTTGAAGACCTTGTTTCATCTCACATGCAAGATCTTCGAGAGATTCCGACGATGATCGAAGCGTACCTTCACAAATTCAAGTTCATCCTTGGAGATTCGGATGTCAAAAATCATGAATTAACACGCAAGAGCGTACAAAAACGAAAAGGAACTTTCCAGGATTTTGAATCCATTTTCGACGAAACAAAACACGACGAACAACAGTTTTTATCACACTTTCAAACGAGGACGAACGGATGTCCCTCATCCTGACCTTTGCCAATGAGAATTAGGACATAGGTATAACCTTCATGATCCATTCCATGCAACAGTTTTGAAAACCTTGTTTCATCTCACATGCAAGATCTTCAAGAGGTTCCAACGAGGATCAAAGGGTATCTTCGCAAGTTCAAGTTTAAGTTTATCGTTGGAGATTCGGATATCGAAAATCAGGGATTACCTCACGGTAATCTCCAACATATCGGTCACGTGATAACAAGTCTTTGGATAACGAGATTGCAGATTTCAAGGCCTACTCGCGTACGAATACAAACTCGTTGTAATGGTTCCACCGATTCTCCTCGGCATCAACACCAGGTTTAAGTTGTTCGGTACTACCACCAGCAGTGCCGGATCCGCAGCTACCGGCAAGCCGAAATCCCTGTTCCTGAAGCATGTCGAAAGCCTGTTCAATGAAATTGTGTTTAAGAAAGAACCTCGACGTGTACCTATCGGACATTCCGTGATCAGGATCGCGGCTCTCGTTAAGAGTCTCGCCGAAGACGTCGCGGCAAAGAGCGACTCGTCCGCAGACGAGGATCCTGGAGAGTTTGCGGAACTTGACATCGGCCAGTCCGTCCCGACCAAAGGCGAAGCTTCCACGATACCCAACGGTTATGTAACCAGGTGGCCGTTTGCCGATCGCCGGCAATTCCGCGTGCTCTATGACCGCTTTCTCGAGTCCCGGAAGTCCGAAGAACTTGGCCTCCTGTCGAAGCCGTTCCCGCTCCCTGAAACCCTCGGGCAATACGAGAGCCTTGTTCCGCAGGAAGTCGAGAACGTAACGGAAAAGCACTCCGTCCCGATCCAGAAAGTACTTTCCCTTCGCGTCTCGCTCGACCGACGATTTCTCACCGAACATACCGGCCAGGTTAGAATCTCCCTCACCCGTCAAGGTCGATAACGACGTAGTGTAAAACACGCCGCCCACGTTCAATTCGACGACACTTCGAACGGTTGCACCACCGACATCCTGGGCCGCCTCCATGCTCCTTTAACGAGCCTCGCGTGGACTGCGGTGACTTAAAGGACCCTCGATATCACCTACGCGTTACGAACACTTCTTCCGCCTCTTCTTATTCCTCTCGACTTGTCACTCGACCCAAACTCGTTCCTTCCGATTCATGCACCGTCGTTGCGTTGTGCGTTTTATTGACCGTCTACAGAAGAGTGTCCTTTGTCGGTGTGTCAAATTTTCGTAAAAAGACTCTTGTATTCCTGACGTTACTAAGGCGGTACGTATTACACCGTAACACTTCTTTCCTTCAGCTCTCTGTGTGACGACGATGATCCGAGAACGCGGAAAACGCGCGGAAAATACAAGTTTTCTTGTTATCCCTTTGAAAATTTCGTCGACTAGCTCGCAAAGGCGGACTGGAACTGACTGATTGTTAGTCGGTCACGGTGCCCCAGTTACGGGTTCGACGTCGCCCTCCTCCCGGCTCCTGATGCTGATGCTCTGGTGCTGGTGTACGTTCTGCACGAGCAAAACGGCCAACGAACAAACCCGCGGGCGCAGGACGCCTGGAAACCAGCCGCCGTCCGGGGGAAACGCGCGCAGCATCCATCCAACCCCGCGTTCAACGTACATGTAATACCGTGGCTGTGTCGTTGTGTGTGTGTAGGTGCCTATGTATTTATATACCTCAACCTACCTGCCAGCTATTCCACGGAGGGCGACTGGCTAGGGGATTCGATACCGCGGTCACAGAGACTGCGGAGCATTTCCAAAAACTAGTGCCTGACAAGTGTCGCCTTGTCACGTTTCGAAATTCTCAATACTCGGACCGATCGAATGAACTTCGTTCTAGTTTTTAGATATCAAGTTTTCCCCATAACCGAAAAAAAAATTTCTCTTCGATGACCAAAATTTTGTCCTGGGAACGATATTTCAGGGTTAACATACGTCCGACCGAATATTATTTGCATACAACCAAAAATTTTGAGTCATTTTATAGTGAGCAAAAAACGAAATTATTTAGTAGTGTCTTAGTAAAGAGGTTTGGCACCACAATCCCGTATATTATGTTGCGATTTAGAAATCCGATCTACGCGGTGAAATCATTTTGTGAAGATTGATAAAATGATTGTTTAATTGTTGGAAGCTGAAAAAATCATCGTGCGATTTTCATTTAAGCTACATGAATTATATGCCACGTCGAAGAACGACCAAGAAACATGCCATTGTGAACTGACAGGCTGATTCAATGGTGTCGGACCATAAATGATCAAGTTTTACCGATTGGACCGGACAAATACCTGAAGTCCCTACCGACAACTGCTCGTCTTACTTCTCTCGCGAAAAAGAATTTTCAACGCGTTACAGAGACTATTTTGCCATTTCGATTAAATTTTTCTAAATTTACGATGTAACATATTATTTGATGGCGATAATCAATTAGTAGCTCCCATGATTTCGTAAATTTGACTAATCTTTATCCACCGAATAGATTTAGCGAACAGTATGAAACGATTTAGTTGAATCTACCAGAGGATGTTCAATATTTTGATAATACCGTGAAAAAAGTATTATTTAATTAAATCGTCTAAATTAAAATCGAGATTTCGTACCTATTTATAAGTATATTTTATGCAACTAAGTTTTTTTGAAATTTTTAAGCAATCGTTCAATTAATTTTGGTATTTACAACAAAATATTGTGTTCCCACGAGAAAATTCTCTACAAAATGCATCTACAGATTGATTTCTATGAAAAAGCAACAAGTTTTCTGCCAGCGCATTCTGGGTTTTAACTATTCGAGATTTGAAGAAATCGGAACAACACATTTCGAATGATCAACAGTTTCGACGACAAAATGACTATTCAGGTTTTCCACACTTCCACGAACACGACAGTTCGGAATTACTTACTATTCGAGAATTGAATGGTTGGAAACGACGACATTAAATTTAAACAATCGGTATGAACTTTTTGTTCGACAACATACGGAATTGAATAAGGTATACAGGCTGAATATGCATACGGAAGTGCAACAAATTTTAGTACACGGTCCATGATTATTTTCTACCTGCGTGTATGTACATTAACCCTGAAATATCGTTGCCAGGACAAAATTTTGGTCATTGAAGCGAAATTTTTTTTCGGGTGTGGGGAAAACTTGATACCTAACCGGCGTTTTGACCATTCAAACTAGGACGAGGTTAATTCGATCAGTCCGAGCTTTAAGAATTTCGATTTTCGACCCATGGGGTATGAAATCATAGATCATCCCTTTTGATTCGTTGACATATGAGGAGATCTGAGCTTCATTCAAGAGGCCATCATTCGAGAAAGCCATAAGTTTAATAGTTGAAGAGCAAATTGTAAATCAAAGAAACTTTAATCACCGAAATATTCATTGACGTAACAAGGAATTAATCGAGATAAATCAAATGATTGTAAGTACGGAAATCAGTATATATGTCTTGTGGTAAACGCCAAATGGTTTAAATTTATTAGCATTCTGTGAATTTCTATCTCATTGTGTACTTTTGTCAATTTCTACTTTACCAAGCGATTTTCACTGATTTACAATTCCTTATTAACATTCTAGGTGATTTCCTGCGATTCTGTCAAATTCGGAAATCACTGAAATTTACCTAAAACACGCGGAAATCATTTACAGAAATTTCTTGATAAATTGGAAATCAATGAAAACCACGCGATGAGTTAGAAATCAATAGAAATTGCTCAAAATCAATTTGACGAATTGGGCTTATTCATTTCATTTCAAAACGAACTCTTGAATTACGGTGAACACGGGTATTAATAATAGATCCAGCCCCATGAATTATCCTGCAAAGTCCTTCGGAATCCCATTAAGCCTTCAAAGTTTTAAATACATGTACGAAATCTTTTCCAAGTTCGTAAAAATCCCATTATATGTTAAAATCCCATGAATTCAACGAAATCCGTTCAAATCTTTCAACTATAAAAGCGTAAAGTTTTTTAATATAAACTCCTCCATCAACTCCAATAAATTATCCCATTTATGCAGTCTCTCAAATCCTTGGTGTCTTATGTTAAGTACCGTACGCGATTTAATGAACTCCCACAAACTCTCATGATGTCCCATTAGATTTTACGAAATACCATACATTTCGGTAAAGGTACTGCTTCGCTCCGATTTCACTTAAAGTTTCTAAACGTCATACGATATTTGGAATCGATGAAAAATTAACAACTCGGATTCAAATCAACATGATGTTACTCATTTTTTACAATCAACAACAGTGATGGAAATTAATTTTACATGTTCTCTGTAAGAAACTGATTTTTATTTTAGTTTATTCTACTTCTTCTTCTTTCTATACTCATACTGATCTCCATAGAACTGAAACTAATCGTAAGTTTCAACAAATTTTGCCACTGCGTTTTAAATATGTAACGATAAATCAAGTATCGAATTGACAGATGTTATTTTTTTTTTTTTTTTTTTTGCACAACTCATCTCTAAATGACATTAAGAGTGAACCATTGATATTATAGATTACGATCAGCATAAGATCAAGATTGGTGATTTTTGACGATATCGTTCTCACGTTTTTTCTCACCTCCTCACAGATATCTGATGCTTCATTTCTGACTAATTTGCATTCTTGTTGTTATTATTGTTCTTGCTACTATTATTTTCGGTATGTTATTGGATAAACAATTATTTTTAACGGATTACCATCGAGGATTAGGTATTACATGTATTCACCCTCGTTGGTGGTGTAGGGATGATTTATCGACTGAACGACTACACACCGTATCAGGGGTGATGAAATATATCTTATGATGCTTATAAATGTACCCAAGCAGGGTCATTTTTTTCTACCGACCCTCTGACCCCACTATCTGTTGCTTCTAGCTTATTAAAAAAGGTGTGAAAATTTACGAGGGGTGCATCGATCGACTAAAGTAGAGGATTAACCATTTCAGTAAGACAAACCGTTACATCAAGACTGAGAGTCACATTTTTTTTTTTCAATATTTGAACCATGTGCGAATCTTTTTAAACCATTTTCCGACCTTTAACTAGGCTTTCGAAATTTACAAACATTTAAATACAATATCTGTTCAACAATATAATACCAGAACATTACTTTATGAAATTTTTCATCATCTCATTTGGCAATATCACAATATATTTTTGTAAAAAGCAATATTGAATTCTTCTCTATTCGGCGATAAAAACAATTTCCGGTCGAGTTTCAATACTTGGTCGAATATTATACTCATACAAGGACCGCAACATTTCATTCGGAACAATTTAATCGGAGAAAACAGATACGATAATTCTTAAATCTCTTGTTCGAGATTTTTTGGTACAAAAATGTCAGCTATTGGTTTACAAAAAAAAAAAAAAAAATACAAAATGTATCCCGATGTCTCAATACAAATCATAAGTACGCACAAATATAGGGCAGCATAATCAGCGTTGAAAAGGATTAATCTCGACTTTTTCTTCCTTTGTCTGTCTTTCCTGAATCTGCTTCAAAGCGAATTAAACTCACGAAATGCAATTGAATATGCAAATATACATTGCGAGGAGAATTTCAACAGCAATATCATACAAATCAATATCCACCTTGGGTTAATATTGCAACCATCAATTCAATACGACTTTCTTTTACCAAATTGGTGAAAATTATCTATGCAACCTAATTCGAAAACTGAACAGCATATTTACAATGCCATAAAAAATCACGGACATGTTACTTTTTATCATTCCTCTTCACTCTTTCACTCCCTCTCCACGTCGACTGCCGACACTAATTTGCGTGCTACGAATATCGGTAAGAGTCAGTTAGGTAGAGTCGATAGTGCAGAAAACTCGCACGTTTCAGTGTTAATTTCACTTTTCACATTTCCCACCATCCAAGCATTCTGATTAGTTTGCAAGGTTTAATCAACCAATCAGAATGTTTGGATGGTGGAAAATGTGAAAAGTAAAACTACATAATCGACCCATTGGTGTAACATCCGACTGTAATGTTCGTATATTTTATTCTTTACTACCATCACTGAACACCAACGAATCTATTTCGAAGTGTGTTGAACCTGTTGAAAGCTGGTCATCAAAATTTTCCCAGGAGTAACAATCTGGATGGATTTCGAACATACCGAAACCAGAGAGCCGAAACTAGCTCCCAGTGCTGTCAACAATCTACCTCTGTCCTAGGGAATTTTTAGCGCTGCCAGATAATTTCGGAACGCAGCCCAAGTATACCGTGCGATTCCCGCGTTAATTTGAAATGGTCCGATTAATCTCGAATTTCGAAATTTTTTCAACTCTTTCTTGCTTATATTTCGATATGTAATTCTAGAAAATACAGCTGTATCTGTGAAAAATGTTTTACAACCAGAGTTAATGGAAATTTAGAAATTAACCGTCCGAAAATGATTCGAATACATGATAACCTACTCCGATGTCCTTTCACAAACGCAAATAATATAATTTACTCGGTTCTATTGTTCAACTACATAATTCACAAATCCTACAGGCCATACTAACGACAGCGCAGTCTGCCTGTGAGGCCCCGAATTATTTACCTCGGCCGCCAAGTTTAGACATGGCATATGCCTGATATGAATTGTGTCCGTGCGCACCATCGCACACACTATCGGCGCTTTCACGTTGCTGAAAAAACAACTGTATGCATAGTAAACGCCTACATAGATAGAGAGAGGGAAGGACGAAGTGAATAGTGTGTCTCGAGGTCGCGTGGGTGTCGGTTGATCGCGATAATTTCGTAACGTAATCTCGAGGAGAAAATGCTGTGGCGATGATCGAGTAGACGAGTGTATTTTTGTGTCAGTCCGTATGGTACCTCGCGGTGAATAAGAGTTTTAAAATCTAATAAATATATTACAAATAAATCACCGCTGGATGAACGTAGGGACAACAATCCTCCGCGCGATATAATCGCCCTGGTTCATCTCGGCTGGCCCGCTGCGTCTGCTGTCGTTCACCAACCGCGGGCATCTAGTACCAGGAAAATGGCGGAGGGGTTGACAACGTCGGCGACGACGTCTTCTCGAGAGAAGAAAAAAAACAACACAACGGGCAGCAACAACGTTTTGCGAAACAACAGTTGGAGCCACGGTGATGACAGCGGGGATGACAGCGACTTGCTGAACGGGAATGAAAATGATCAGCCGAGGTTGGATCGAATTCTATTATTTTCCCCACTTTCTTTTGTTTCGTGAAAACGACCGCGCGACAAAGAAAACAAAAACAAAAGACGTTGGTGTTTCTGTTTCGTTCCTAATTTCAGTACAGACGAAAACCGCCAATTTTATCGTTCTTGAAATATGGAACGTTAATTTACGTGGAGAAACTACGAACAATATAACCGTCGAGCTATTCGCGATAGAACAAAGAGAATGACAAGCTTGAAGTTAGTAACCTTATCGTAACGAAACATTGGGAAAAAATAATTTTTTTATTTTTACAATGATTTTGACGCAACTAAGATTGCAGAATATGAGTGCGTGTTTTCTGTTATTATATGAATTTCAAACAGTTCCAAAATTGCGAGATAAAACTTTCACCTCGGCATGAATCATTGCAATAACGTTACTAACTTCAACATGATTGAGAATGAGATTCAAATATGCTTCTCCGGTATAACGATTGCCTTATATTCTTTAATTTTCTTCATTGCCCCCCAAAACTTTGATAGTTCAGACAAACGAATTTTGTGTTCATATTTCATTGCTTAAAATGTCACGATATTGGATTATTTTTATCAAAACTACATCTTTTATGTTGTATAGTTTTGTTTAAAAGCGATCAAAGAGAAATAATGAAAGAGTTATTTCAATTTTGTCAATAAGAAATGTCTCACTTTGTTGTATAATTTCATGAGGATTTCTTTTTGCAGGGCCATGCAATCGAGTCCGCGACCGAGTCACCGCTTCTATAGTTCGATGACTGCGGCGGAGAATATAATGCGACGCAAGCTGAGATTCTTCTTCATGAATCCTATAGAGAAGTGGCATGCCAAGCGTAGGATACCGTACAAATTTATTATCCAAGTGATCAAACTAATACTGGTCACGGTACAGCTATGCCTTTTCGCTCACAACAATTACATGCACGTCAATTACACATGGGATAACCGAATTGCATTTTCACACCTGTTTCTAAAGGGATGGGACAACACTCAGGAGGTGTGTGAAAATTAAAATCAGGAGAATTGGTACGAGTCGATGCAATGCCAGAGCCATTTTTATCAAACTGAGACTGTCCTTACAGTTTTTATAATTGGCGGTAATCAAGGATTAGATCATTGCTATGTGATTATCACCGATTAACGATAAGGAAAATAGAAACCCCCAATATTCGTTTACAACACTATTTTTATTTTCATTTTATTAAATTCGCAACTATGACCGACTGTGTATTTGCGCTGTTCATTTAAGTCAACTCGTACTGATCCCTTACAATAGAATTACTAAAAAATCAATGCAAATAAAACTCATCTGCACGATTCTTTTTTCCAGGTTGCCGCCTATCCGCCGGCAATTGGCCCACTTGCGCTGTACAGACAAGATGAATTTTTTCAGACGATAGATTACGCCTTGAAAGGTTACAACAACCTAAGCAACGCGATAGGCCCTTATTCTTATGTAGCTGAAGATAACTCGATAGTACCAGTTCAACTGTGTCTTCACCGTTACAAAGTGGGAAAGATATTTGGCTTCAACGAGAGCTACGTCTTCAACAGCGAAATCGTAGAGAAATGCTTCAATGTGACACACAATCTATCCAAAAGTTTTGAGTCCCGTAAATTTTTCCAAGAAAAACAAGAGCCCATCGATTTCCCTGCGTTAGTGAGGGCGTATTTGAAGTTTGCCATTAAAACTGTCAACTTCAAAGCAGCTGGAGCAATTACACCGCCTGATTGCTATCTGTTCAACATTACGATTGATTTTGACAATCGAGATCACGATGGGCAAATGCTTTTGTCTTTGGACGCGGATCCGATAAGACTGCGTTGCAAGGAAGATGCAACTTACATAATGGATAATGAGATTGAAATGAAGCTGGGAACACTTCTGAATATGCTGGTAATCATTGTTTGCACGATATCGCTGATTCTCTGTTCGAGAGCAATATGCAAAGCACAGCTACTCAAGTATGAGACTGTAAGTTTCTTCCAAAACACGTATGGCAAAAAGCTGAGTGTTGAAGGCAGGCTTGAGTTCCTCAATTTATGGTACATCATGATAATCATCAACGATCTATTGATCATAATGGGATCCGCTATCAAGGAGCAAATTGAGAGAACACACTACGGAGGCGATCAGTGGAATACCTGCAGTGTTTTTCTCGGCACCGGTAATCTTTTGGTGTGGTTCGGAGTCCTAAGGTATTTGGGATTCTTTAAAACGTACAACGTCGTTATACTGACGTTGAAAAAGGCTGCACCCAAAGTAGCCAGGTTTTTAATTTGTGCAATATTGATATACGCTGGTTTCACTTTCTGCGGCTGGCTAATCCTTGGCCCGTATCACCTGAAGTTCCGCTCTTTAGCTACGACGTCGGAATGCCTCTTTGCCCTGATAAACGGTGACGATATGTTTGCAACATTTTCAATAATGTCGTTCAAATCGCCCATGCTCTGGTGGTACTCAAGGATATACCTATACACGTTTATTTCACTCTACATTTACGTGGTTCTAAGTCTTTTCATATCCGTGATAATGGATGCTTACGACACGATAAAACTCTACTATCGCGACGGTTTCCCAAAGAGCGATTTGCAATCCTTTGTCGCCATTTGTACAGACGAGGCGTCGAGCGGTGCATACATGTCAGAGAACGAAGAATCTGAGAATATCACAGAATTGTTCGACAGATTTTTTTGTTGTCGTAAGAAACCGTATTCCAGTTTTGACGAATCGAGCACAGGCAGCAGTTCTGCCAAGTCAGAAACAGTTTGCAACACAGCTATCTGTATATAGTAAATTAATAAATTTTCAAAGATTGTGCAGAAAATACGGATCGTTGCCAGAAACTAAATTCTAGCAATCACGGTATTCGAAATTAACAGACGACTTTTACTTCAACTCTAAACATACTCCGCAGATTTTGCTCATGATATATTATCGCATTTACCAATGCACTGTACGTAGATAATAGTTAGTAACAATTGGTACAGTGGACGGGTGCTATATCAATGTTATACATTTATTATCATACCAAATTATTACCAACGATTTGATGTGTATACAGCATACGTTATAATTGTATACACTAAACAGATTTATGTATACGTTTTTTATTCTGTAGTTTGTTATTGAAAGCTTTTTACAGTTTATAATTCGCGTTGCTCAAGTTTCCGTTTACTTAACAATCCCCAATATCGATAACAATCATTGAATAGAATGTTCGCCGAATCAAATCGCACAATTGATTCCACTTGTTATGGTTGCTACCATTTATTATTATGGATTAACAAACAAGTGCCTCGCTCACTTTGTGTACAATTTGTAAAGAATAAATCAGTGGCTGTATTTGTATTTTAAGACTTGTATATAAATTAATCTACTTAGTTGGAGACGGAAAGCATTCTCTTCATTTTGTATTTCGATACGAAATCAAGAAAAGATATCTTTGCAAAGTATTCGTTTTAAGCGTGTAAATAATATAACTGATATTGTAGCATTAAAATTTCAGAAACTAAAAAGGGTATAAAAGTCTGTATAATTTATAAATAAATAAATAAAAACGCCTAGCTATAACAAACGCACGATTAATTCATAGCTGGCTAAGTTGTGATACTGATGATCGTGTTTTGCAAAGGCAAAAGAATGGATTCAAAACTAGTTCGCCCTAGCTAAAAATGTAGATTGCTTGAAAAAAACTCAAACCGTTAATCTAACATTGTACACCCTATACTATACTATATTTGCTATAAATATATCAATATATATCATATGTAAGTAGAGCAATGTCAACTATTGTCAATGACGGTAAAAATAATTCATTAAACATACACTGAAGAGGAAAACTTCCAGCGAAATTACCTTCAGAATGAAATTACTTTATAAAAAAATACACCAACTTCGAAAAAGTTGCTTCTTCACTAATTGCTTGAGTTAAACAATGAAATTTTAAATTCATGCGATTTCTTGTATAAACCCTATTAACAACTTTTTACTAGCTAATAGTTTGTAACTATTAATATTTCACAAGATGCATCTAAGGTGATTCATTTTTTCAATCGTAAATTTGTTTTTTTTTTTTTTTTATATCAAAAGTCTTATTCTAAAATAGTACTTGAGATATTGATACTTCATTGCGCATCTAAAGAAATTAATAACCACTCCCAGTGCGATTAATTGGTGATCGTTCAATTTCACAAATAGCCACGAATCTTCAGACCTAATCCCAAATATATTATAATCAAGTAATTATGCGATACGCCTATTTTAATTTTTATTCCCTCCAGAATTCGTTTATGAACGCTTTATGCATTAGCTTGAATCGGTATTTAATTAACCATTAATCTAATAACGCCAATCAATTGCGCAGTTAATTCACTTTTCCAATACCCGCAGCAGTTTAGATAATACTTAATATTGCTGATTGTAATTATTTTGCCACGTTATTATACACATGTACCCAAGCAGCTAGTTGGCATTCATGAATTGTGAAGATAAAAACCAAACTGTAGGAATGTTTATCTTCATCATATACATATATACTTACACGCAAGTGATAAACTCATGACAATAATAATTATATCACCGTTATGGTTATTATTATCTAATATCTTTATTTGCATTGTTTGCTGACTTCTAAGTTCTCAATAATTCAGCATTTTCACCAGCATTCGTTCAGCAACAGTGACGTGAAAATCTTGGAAATCAGAAAAATTCTGTCTTCCTATTACGAAATGACGGTCACGATAGCCGTTGTCTGATTTTCAGGGTATTTATATTGTTGTCAATTTTTATGGACAAATGTTCCCACCCTGCTTCCACTTTTTTTTTTTTTTTTTTTTGCTAATAAAGCAGTTCGTATCATGTCAGATAAGGCAAAAACCATATATGTTTAAATATAAACACCATAAATGTGCCAAAGAAATTGTTTTCTATTACGTTACCCATGTATTTGTAAAGTTATTACTGAATTAAAAAGTGTGCGTGAATTATACTGATTGAAATCTCATTTATCACCTTCTCCCTCTTATTACATAATTTCAATTAGCAAGAAGATAAGAGATAAATCAACTGTAACGATTCGAATCCTTTGTTTTAAATTTGAATCCAGTCCACGATGCTGATGAAATTTGAAAATCGAAACAGCTGTAAGTTTGTTATTTTTCAATCTTCATTAAGGAGCCAACAAAATCTACAGAAAAATCCACATGTTGTCTCGATCAATTTCAGTGATGATTGAACAAAAATTGCATTCTTATGCACCCAAATTAGATATCTTCAATCAACAAACTTGGCGAAAAAGAAAATAACAAGTATGTCAAAAATGTCCATCAATCTACCTATAGTTAGAAATCGGGTCATTGTACAGATTATTAAACAACCTAGTATTACTGAAAAATTTCATGAATTTGCATCAGCCGAAAACACTGTAAAATGGGATAACTTTTTGAAAATTGTGCCAAATTCGTTTCACGTTCAAATTTCCCGGGCAAAAGAAAATCCTATTTTTTGCGGAGGTTTGACGCATGCGCAATAAAATACGATGGCGTCAATTTGGGGGTTAAAAATTCGCGATCTATAGTGTCAAACGAGCATTAACAACGCGGCTGTCAAATTAAAGCAGAAGCAAATTGACAGCGTAACATCACCGTTGACCGTGATTTTAACAGAATGAAACCGGGCTACTGATATAAAATAACTTTTTTGAAAATTGTGCCAAATTCGTTTCACATTCAAATTTCCCGGGCAAAAGAAAATCCTATTATTGGCGGAGGTTTGACGCATGCGCAATAAAATACGATGGCGTCAATTTGGGGGTTAAAAATTCGCGATCTGTAGTGTCAAACGAGCATTGTTTACAACGCGGCTGTCAAATTAAAGTAGAAACAAAAAAACAGCGTAACATCACCGTTGAGTGTGATTTTGACAGAACGAAATGAAGCAAGCCCGCCCGATATTCGAAACTGATAATTAAGTCTGGGAAAAATATCGGAGATTATTTTAAACACGTGCAGCGACGATTACCTCGTTGTGTTTTTTGTTGGTTTGTTTTAATCGCGAGTTTTTTTAACTAGAAAATCCGCAATAATGCCGACAGCCCGTTCGAACAAAGGCGATCCGGAGATCCGTTTGAACAAAGCCGATACGGAAATCCGTTTTTCACAAAGAGAAGCATCGACGAGTGAGCAGAGCATATCCAGCATTGTGTCAAGCATTTCGATATCACAGGATGAAAACTTCCGGGTTCTCAAACATGCCGAGAATAGCCTCAAAGTTATGGATTCTTACTTCCAGAAGCAACAGCTCACCGATGTCACTTTGGTGGCAGGTAAGCCTGATGATCAGGCAAAGGAGATAACGCTCTTTATGTTGTTTTTTTTTCAGGCTGTATGTTTCAGCACTTCGCTTCTATCACAATACGAATGACGAATAAGTGTTAAAAAGCACACGTGAAAAACTCTGACCTATTGTTGAAAATTAAAGAAAGAACTACACGTTCATTCAGCAACAGTGATGCAGGAAACCTTGAAAAGAAGAAAAAATTGTATCTAATCTATTTCAAGAAACTACTTTCTGAATGACGGAGAAGCGAAAAAAAATCATCCAGAAAATTCATTACACAAAGGAAATTTCAAATTTAGTTTCAAATATAAGCTAAACTAAAAGTTTTTCATATCTTTACATCAATTGTAAAGATAGATAAAAAATATAAACACAGAATAACCAGAAAAATCATCTTGTAAGGAGACTTGCAAACTCAACTGTCTCATGGTTTCATTTCACAATGTTAAATAGACAATTGCAGCCTACAACATAAACTATGCCAAAGTATAAACCAATGGAATAAAAACAAAAACATTAATAACGGTTTCCTCAATATCTGTCCGATAAAAGTTCATTACGATACAAATTTTAAATGCATCTTCACGATTTAGAGGACATCAGAAAAAAATTATGTAACAAATTGTATAGGAAAACGTACCAAATACATTGTTCCATGGAAACTTTCAATATTTGTCTTTGTAATATTTCCAGGCAACAGACGAATTCCTGCGCATCGTCTTGTTCTGAGCGCTGGCTCAGAATATTTTGCAGCAATGTTTACAAGCACCCTGAGAGAATCGGCACAGCATGAAATCGAGCTGATGGGAGTTGATGGAGATGCGCTCTTGGCACTCGTCCAGTACTGTTATACCGGTAATGAAAATTTAATTTGTATACGAGCGGAGTAAGGTCAAAAAGACTTGAACAGAGTTAATCTTAGAATCGTTGAGCCAGTAATCTAAAAATGGTACAATTTCCTCATAAGTTTCCCAATGTTGCAAGTTTATCAAAGATATTAATTGAATTTTATTTATTTCTAACAGGATGCATAGAACTGCGAGAAGATAGCGTCGAAACACTACTCGGAACTGCATGTCTGCTACAATTGAATCCGGTGGTGAAAGCCTGCTGTCACTTTTTAATAAAACAACTTCACCCAAGTAATTGTCTCGGTATAAGAATGTTCGCCGATACTCAAGGCTGCGCGCATTTATTAAGCGTCGCGCACGCCTACACGACAGAACATTTCATGGAAGTAATAAGCAATCAAGAATTTTTATCCCTATCCGGTAACGAAGTCGCTAAACTTTTGGAATCCGAGGATGTAAACGTTCCGTCGGAGGAAACGATTTTTCACGTACGATTAAAAAATACAAATACACTTTTATCTACATAATTTAAAAGTCCTTTACCTTTAATAAAAATATTTCCTTTTTTTTTTCTTTCAGGCTCTAATGACATGGTTGCAACATGATCCTGATAATCGGTGCAAGGATGCAAGCAAGTTACTAAGCTACGTTAAACTGCCGCTACTATCGCCTGCTGTAAGTTCAAATAAATTGATATTGCCCGCCCTTCAAATTTGAATGAGAAACTTTGAATTACTTCTGTCGTTTGCAATGCCAATAAATTTTTGGTGTTTAGTAAACGGTCTAATCCGTACCATACAAAACTCTCTTCCACTTTTATTGTATTTAACTGTGGAAGCTACCGATCACTGATGGATGATTTCTTCGGAATTTTAAGTCACTGCATTTAAAGAGGCTATCAACACAAGTCGAGACGCACCGTTCATTAAAAAATTGCCTCTTTCAAAATCACATGCATCTTATATCGTCCTTTACGCATCGCCTAGAACTCACTACTTACAGTAATCTCCTTTAATTATACCCTCAGTTCATAACCGACAACATTGAAAGCAACGAAGTATTCAGAGACCAAAGAGCTGCTCAAGATTTAGTCATGGAAGCTTTGAAGTACCATCTACTACCTGAACGCAGACCCTTGTTGCAATCCGGTCGTACCAGACCTCGAAAAGCGACTGTAGGTTTATTGCTGGCCGTAGGAGGAATGGACGCTAACAAAGGTATCAATACCCGTATCGATAATTGTTGCAAAAATGATTTTACATCGACTTAATCCAATTTCTCTATGTATATCAAGGTGCTACATCTATTGATGCATTCTCACTGAGAGACAACGCGTGGAAAAACTTGGCAAACATGAGCGGAAGACGTTTGCAATTTGGTGCTGCAGTTGTTGAAAAAAAATTACTAGTCGTCGGAGGAAGGGATGGTCTCAAAACTTTGAACACCGTTGAGTGTTTCGACTTTTCTAGTTTAATTTGGAACACTTTGCCACCAATGAATACGCATCGACATGGATTAGGTATGACATACCGACTTTTTGCCAACTGGCTTCAAAGGAACGGCAAAGAGAAATTTGCAACGAATACTGAAACAATTTATATGAATAACTCTAGAGTTCTCTCAGAAATCATTTTCAATATAGATTGAGAAGAAATTTTGTTCTAAGAAAAATTATCCGACAATAACGAATGACAACTATTTCTTCCTGATCAAGGAGTCGCGGTATTAGAAGGACCTTTGTATGCTGTCGGAGGACACGATGGTTGGAGTTTTCTAAATACAGTAGAAAGGTGGGATCCGGCAGCGCGCCAATGGAGTTACATTGCCCCCATGTCGACGCAACGATCGACGGTTGGCGTAGCAGTGCTGAATAACAAGTGAGTGAAGTTAATCGACTCTTCTCGCGATTGTTAATTCTGATTTCCCAACGAAATGTGAATCATGATCGTCATTCCTACTGTTTTGTACCTTTCAGGCTATACGCTGTAGGTGGCAGAGATGGTAGCTCGTGTTTAAGAACAGTGGAATGCTACGATCCCCATACAAATAAATGGACACCATGCGCTCCAATGTCAAAACGCCGAGGAGGAGTTGGCGTAGGTGTTGTTAACGGTTATCTTTACGCTTTAGGAGGACACGACGCACCTGCAAGCAACCCCAGTGCGAGTCGATTCGACTGCGTTGAGAGGTGAAAATAAATCAGAAGTTATGAGCAATTGTTTATTAACTGCAAAGACCACTTTTTGCATTTATCCCGACCAGCGCCACTATTCGGCAAGTTCAAAAGCTTTTAAAAAAAGTAAAACTGTATTGTCAAATAGGTACGATCCTAAAACCGACACGTGGACGATGGTGGCAGCAATGAGCGTAGCCAGAGACGCAGTTGGCGTTTGTGTACTCGGCGACAGGCTTTTAGCTGTCGGTGGATACGATGGTCAACAATATCTTACTCTGGTTGAAGCTTACGATCCTCATCTAAACGAATGGCAAGAGGTAAATGTATGGTCCTTTTTCTTTCTCTCTACATGTTACACTTCATTCAGCTTATTTCATACATGGGGGAATGGATTCTGACATGGCCAACTTTTTTGACAAGTCAGCTACGTTAACAAGGCAGATTCAGGGTGGAGTGCCACGGTCGGGCCAGCTGCTTCAGGCTGAACTGCATTGCCGACGTAGCTGTCTTGTCGAAAAAGTTAGACACCTCAGAATCCATTTTCCCCACATATAAACTATTCGTTGCAGTCATTCTGAGAAATATGTCAAATTCGCAATAATTATATTACCGATATGATTGATTTTTAGGTTTCACCATTAAAAATGGGCAGAGCAGGACCCTGTGTTGTTGTCAAAAATCTAATTGGAAAAACTTAAAAAATGTTCAATGTGAGAAGAGGTCAAATGGTATGCTTTATACGGGAAGATAGTAAAATTAGTATAATTTCAAATCAGTATTCAAAACATCACTCAATTATAGAACTGATACGATCTGACGCAGCTGTAAATTAAAATTAATTTATGAATCTGATAAAATACGTTTGGTGATAGAAATGAATCGATAATTAGAGATGTCTTATCGATTTGAATATGCACTGTATTCACGTTGAAGAAATTGTATCATATGCGTGATAAAACACACAATACGCTAAAATATCATGAAGTGAAAGAATTTCGGAGATTTGACGCTATTATATTTGGTAACTTTCAAAAGCCTGATAAGCACCAATAAAATTGAATCCTGCGTCAATTTTTCAGTGTTCAAAAAGCGCTGTGTTATAATTTGGTAGCTGTAATGGCAATTTTCGCTAATGTAGTTTTTAAATGATTAATAGTAACGAAGTCTGGATGATAATCATGTGTAAAAGATAATTCAGAATCCCGATTACCCTGTTTTCTTAGATCTTTTCAAATATCGAAATTATTCTGAGCTGAGTATTAATGCCAGTTTTAAGATTTTTCTAAACATATTTCCGTATTTTTGTAATTCCAGATATTATCACATAGAGTATTTTAAACTAGAGACTGCTTCTAAAGAGGATCAGTTCTGCGTATTATGATAGTTGCTAGTCTATTTGAATTATAAGGAAGAACTGAGCGATTTTTCTCGGTAGGATACTGTTAAGGTAAATCATTACAAGTTTAGTTCATAGACAATAAGAAATTACATCACTTCAATCTCTAAACAGTTAATTATTTCCTTACGATTAACAATCCTAGGTGTAAAGGAAAATTAGAAATTTCTTGTTTGCTATAAATTTTCTCAAAGTATTCTAAACAAAGCTATTTTATTTATGAATTGTTCAATCAAATAACGAAAAGGTATCTAGTACTGAAACTGTAACCTTTTGAAAATATGCATTCACCCACACGTGTCACAAGAGCTTCAGCTCTGTTTTTCAATAATGGAATAATTGAAAAATAGTTGTAAGATTTATTGATGTTATAACGATTTATTGTACTGTGAGTTTTTTTAAAAACATTTCAAGAGCTTTTCTCTTGTTTTTATACTTTTCATACTTTACTTTTAAATCATGACAATTTTTTATTGAGTTTAGTCAATTACTTTACGCATACTTGCGTTAGAAAGAAACTGAAATAAGTAAATGAGTTGCTATTTACAATCAATGATCGATAATAATTTAATCCCTACGAAGACTAAAGATATCGAATCATTAATTGGCTTTACTGCCTGCCAACTCAGTATTCTATTGATGAAGTTTATAAAAATTTTAGAATAATTTCAAATATGTGTGCATGTGTGCGTACACAGCGGCCAAAAAAACATTCCTGTTCGTTATTATCCTTGTAGTCGATTGTATAGAAACAATTTGTATCGATTAAGAAGGCCTCCTCTGTGTATATGCATAATATATGGAAGATGTATGTAAGATGTGTTTGAAATAACAGTGGATTTTTAATAAAACGTTTTTTCATTCATCTCTGGGAACGCTGTTTTTATTTCTACCTCATTCACATGATAACTATATTCCTGTCATTGCCGAGAATTCCCCGATATTTCCATTATCGCAAAAAAATAAATAAAACAAACCCCTCCCAAAGATTCGAGCAATTACCTTGTTATTCGTTGGATGTGAAACGCTACATACGTAGAATACTTGCATTTCTCTTCGTACAGGAAATTCTAACTCAACTTGTAGAAATATTTGACAGATCTCTCTGCTGAATAACAAAAAGTGTTTGCGATCTAACAAGATGGAAAATTTCATTGAGGTATCGCTTGGACTCATAAGCCATTCATAAAAAATTAAAGACTTTTATAATCAAGTCGACGAATCTCTTTGTGATACTTACTAACATCTGCACGACACTTTCGTGTTGAGAGTAAAAACTGGGAAGTTATCGTGTCGCCGCATACACGTTTATAATTCGAACCTAACTCGACTGTGTTTTACTTTACTCACGCGTATATCGCATACGAAACGCGGTTGCCAAGCAACGCGGTTAGAGAGAGAGAGAAGATCTGTGCTTACTTAGGCCAGATTTTCACGGGCAGCAAAATGCTTCGGCAGACAGATTTCGCCGTTTCGTAGAAATATTGAAAAAATGAACGTCGATTTCAAAAAAGTAACATCGTCAACGACCTCCAGTTGGGTTTAACAAAGAAAATTAAAGTTTCGAGTATGGTTATGCTATTGTTGTCAATATAAAGAGTGAAATGAAGATTCTTACCTTATATTAAGTCGTCAATTCCAGGGCTCTCTGTAGCAATAGCAGTGAACGTAACTAGTTCCGTAATATTGTCATTCTTCACTTCTTGCAATAAACAAAACACCATCACCTTCAACACTGTTACCCGAATTTTTTTTTTGTTATTGTTTTATACGGAAGCGAAAAACGAAAGATCGCAACATTAAAAATTTACACTTGGAAGTTTTCCATTGCAACTTACGTGCCTGACGAATTCACTCTACGATCTTACAATGTCCTTGAATCCAAAATCCAATGCAAGGTGAACATGCGTAGCACGAAGCACGTTCAGATTCGATGATATTGTAATATCATCAGTATTAAACTCCGCACACATTTCACACGTTTATTTCGTTTCAGAAAATTAAAAATTACACCAAACAATCGACACGTCATAAATATGAAATAACAAATTCTATAATCTCGATTATTAACATCGGTATTTTTCGATTTGTCACTGTTTTGGAGCACACCTGTTATCTTTAAATCAATTTCAATGCCAAAATGAAACAAGGTTTGATTATAAATATCCGAATAACTCGACACACCGTAATTATTACGATTTAAATAATGCGACGTTCCATCACATGGCTCCCCGCGCGCTTGCCATACGCGAATAACGCTTGTTCCGACCTGTAATCGGGTTGCACACACTCGGGCATGCGCAATATTAGAAAACATCAGACGTGAACTTGAAACGTGGTTTACCTTGCCGTATTGGCCCCATGGACAAAGAATATAAGATGTAATGCTTCTACGTAGCCATCTCTAAGAACAAATTGACGTATATTGGAATCAATACGGGTCGATTATGACAAGAATAAACGTACTATATTATTATATAGCGAACGGTACAATACGACAAAGCGAAGTTAGCGTAGAGAAAAATTCTGTTTGCTGCCTCTGCTTTCGCGCCGTAGAGATACCCGCTCTAGGTTGCGTTGCGCTATCTGGTGTCTCAACTACAGAACTACGACACCAACTTCAAGGTGGACAGTCGCCATCTTTTTTTTTTTTGGCAGCAGGCCACTTTTTAGCGGAAAATTTGAACGATCTAGTGGCGAATAGTTCGTACATCACATTAGTAAGTCAACGGTAAGTTTCTAAGATTGATAACTAAATGCTGTGACATATGGAGGGTTAAGAATGCAGCCAGTGGCATAAACAAGGCAGTATCGCATATTTCCAAAATGGCTTTCAAATAGAGCACGAGCAAATGATTATGATCTGCGCTTCTGCGTTGCAGAATGGGACGAAAATGCGTCCGCTGGAGGAGTACACTTGTATCTCTTCTTTGACTTGCATCGTGATTGGACCACCAAAGCAGGCGGCAAACGTTCAATTTCAACAACACGTGATCAACTATCGAAGGACAGGAACGCTTAAAAATAATGATAGATAATCATATCTTGCGGCCGGGCGAATGCTGCCGCTTTAAATACACGGTTCGCTGTTAAAATTGCAGTAAAGGAATAAAAGCAACAGTATCATCATTGCCGTCGTTGATTTAGGTTATGTAACAGTACTTAAACTTTTTTTCTTCCCCTTCATATATGACGGAGTTGATGTTTGTACCACTCTCTTATCTCTTTGTCAGTCGCTGTGACGTTCAATCTTACGAAAACAATACGACGCGAAGAACATATTGAGATAATTCTAGTCAATTGGCATCATGTTTCGTAGAGTTTATTACTGTAAAAATTTGGTCAATGTCGCGTTTTTATCAACAGAAACGGCGACAGTGGTAAAGCAACAAACGTCGGTAAATATTAGGGTGAAAAAAAAGAAAAAAAAAAAATTACCTGCGATTAATCTCTAAAAATGTTTTGATTGATTTAATTCTTTGTTATTCCACTTTTTCAGATTCAAAAATTCAGGGAACGACTGAAGAACGACACAAGTCGCGGTATACTGACTGATACTTTTGGAAGACATCACACTTACCTCAGAATATCGTTAACTGAACGATGCAACTTGAGATGTAAGTCGAGGTGTTTACCTAATCTATTACCCAGTCCCAAATTGGAGACCTGTATTTAATTTCCACTTACATTTTTTAATGGTTTTACATATTTTTTTTTTACAGGCACGTACTGCATGCCTGCCGAAGGTGTTTCATTGACAAAGAGAGACGGCATTTTAACTACAGACGAAATTGTTCACATTGCAAGTCTCTTTGTCAAGGAAGGTGTCCAAAAAATACGTCTTACTGGCGGTGAGCCTACAGTTCGTCAGGATTTAGTAGAAATAGTTGGTAAGATACCGAATCACACTAACTTCTGATATAATACATCGATGTTAGTGATTAAAAGTTCATTTGAAATAAACAAGAATGTTGAATCATGATTTTACTCTTTTCACAGGTCGTCTGAAAGAGTTAGAAGGTTTGGAACAAGTAGCGATAACAACAAACGGGTTGACACTGACGCGACAGCTATCGACGCTCCAAAGAGCTGGTCTTGACGGACTCAACATTTCCTTGGACACTCTCAAAGAAGATCGTTTTGAAAAGTTCACTAGAAGAAAAGGGTGGCCTAGAGTCATGGCAGCTATTGACTTAGCCGTTCAGCTAGGATACGATCCAGTCAAAGTGAGATGAATTATTACTGCTAACAATGTGATAATTTTTTGAGTTTAGTTATCTATACCTATGTGCGTCGTTTTTCTTGTTTTTCAATTTATAGATAAACTGTGTTATCATGAGGAATTACAACGACGATGAGCTGGTCGATTTTGTCACATTTACCAAGGACAGACCTATAGATGTACGCTTCATCGAATACATGCCGTTTTCAGGCAATAAATGGCAGCAGAATAAAATGGTTTCGTTTCAAGATATGAAGGAAATGATAAGAAAAGTATACCCTGAGTTTAGAGCTCTTGAAAATGGTCCCAATGATACATCGAAGGTGAACGAGATGTGTTAAAAAACCTTTGATTATTCACTTTTAATTACTAGTCTTTCAAAATACGAACTGAAGTAAAATACAACTTGAAATTTATTTAACATTCAAACTGGTGAACCAGAATTCGATATTGCACATTCGAAACACCTTTTTTTTTATGATCATTAAACTTGAGCAAGTCATGTTTTCTGCACAGGCATACAAAGTACCCGGATTTGTGGGTCAAGTGGGTTTCATTACATCGATGAGTGAGCATTTTTGCAGCTCATGTAACCGATTACGCATCACTGCAGATGGCAACTTGAAAGTATGTCTATTTGAAGGAAAAGGCGAAGTTTCATTGAGAGATGCACTTAGGAGTGGAGCTTCTGAAGAATATTTGCGCGAAATTATAAGCGGGGCAGTATTGAGAAAAAAGAAACAACACGCAGGTGTGTTCACTTCAGAAAATATAGAAAATGCGAATCTAATCTGAACTCCCTTGGTATAATCACCGTTTATTTCACTCAGTACGAAAGGAAACCTAAAATTTTTTCTCTATTTCGCTCTCAGATTCTCGTAATACTAATCTAGCGATAACGGTCACGTTAATATCACTTGTGTTACAGGAATGTTCAATCTTTCCCAGATGGAGAATAGACCCATGATTCTGATCGGCGGTTAACGCGAGGCAAGTGAAATAGCCGGTCTCTACCCTATTTCCCACAAGAGACGTTATCGCTAAATTATAAACATGTTTAATAAACAATACAAAAATACCAAGCTACACACAGCTAATCACATCATCAATTTTCACGGATTCATTTTTAAATCCACATATCAATTACAGATCACCTTGAAGAACACGTGTATTCGGAGAGGCATAATAATCGCAATTGGAGTTCAAAGTACAAGGGCAATATCCACGCAAGAGAAAGAAGCACAACAAAACTTTCTGCAATTCGACAGTTTTCCACACTGACTCACGTAGATACGAAAAGTGGAAAAGCCAGCATGGTGGATGTGGGTGAAAAACAAATTAGCAATCGAATAGCCAAGGCTAAAGGATCAATTTGTGTGGGGGAAACTATTTGCAGATTAATAAAAGAGAATAGTTTGCAAAAGGGAGATGTTTTGACAGTCGCACAATTGGCAGGAATAATGGCTGCTAAACGCACTTCAGATTTGATACCTCTTTGTCATCCATTAGCTTTAAATTACGTTGATGTGCGCCTGACATTGAACGAGACGCTGAACGTAGTAGAAATTGAGTCGGAAGTACGATGTACAGGAAAAACAGGAGTTGAAATGGAAGCGTTAACGGCTGTTAGTGTAGCCGCACTAACGATATACGACATGTGCAAGTCTGTAACTCCCCGATATTCTATGGTTATATCTGATATTTGTCTGCTTTCAAAAACTGGAGGGAGTAAAGGCAATTTTAACAGATGAGATCTCGAAATCGATGGTTCAGATTGAAGTTTACAAACTGATCGAAGAAAATCCACATTCTCTGTATACTTGTTTATTATCATTGTTATTCCTTAGCTGCTGTTATTCTAAGGAGTACGATTAACTTACCTTAAATTAAAATTTAATTTACGAGTGCACTAATATTATCATCATCAAAGAATACAGTTATAAGTCAATTTATTTTTTCTGGACTGAAACAGGTATCGAATTATCGCAATTGCTTCACGCAAAATATGATCTACTTTCTGTAGTAATTTGGAAATGCATTTACGATATAGTAAAAATATGAACATAATGTTTTAAATTGAACTAGCTCTCGAGTATTACGACGAAAACAAACGAATCAAATTGTTTTTGCTGGCAGAGATCAATATTGATTTGTTAATAAATAAAAAAAAAGATTTATTTAGTTGATAAAAATTCACGAAAATTGTTGTTGCATTATTTAAGCTGATATACACCTATACGTATATCATTGTCAAGTTATATATATTTTATATATTTTTATACTCCAATGTTATACTTTATATTGAAACGTTACTAGAAAATATACTATTATATATATATTTTAATAATGGCATACTAAATTTGTTTTGAAGTCACGAGCGTCTATCGTTTCATAATTATTTCAATACCTAGCTCCACACATTCTTCTCCCTCATTTTCTAGCCTGCTTGCAACACATTGAATGCAAGTTCTCTTGCCGGAGGAGACACAATGAATACTTACTTTTGGAATCTATTCCAGCGCAGTATCTGTCATCTTCTGCTCTAATTTATCTCAAGTATTTTGCACAGATCAAGGTAATTTCCGTTTTGTAGGTTCCTCGTGCACTCGAACTTGAAGAGTCGAACGAGGTCCACACTTCCACACATTCCCAGCTTTATCCAGAATACTCGCACTGGCAGTCACTTGATATTGTCCGCCACCGCTTCCGCTTGTGCTGCCTCCACAAACAGCAGCTGCCGCCCCAGGACTTCCTAAAGAGAGTAGAAACTCACAGGCGAAGAAGTCACGGTGAGGTATCACTGTTTGCTGCAGTTCGTTCATATTCGTATCCTGTAAACAACAAGCAATATACAATCATCGTCCCGATTTCACTAATCAGGTAAAATTTGGAGTAAACAAAATCGTACCTTTTGATCTATGTTGATTTTTGATGGAGGGGCAGTGGATATGGAAATGCAGACTGCAGCGACGGACCGAAACAGAGATGCACGTCTGCCGTGTCTCAGTACACCCTCAACTTTGAGGGCAAGCTGGCTCCCTTGAGGTAGAGAAACGGGCTCACCAAGAACACGAGGTTGTGGAGAAACGGAGAGCTTCACGCTGGTGGCCTGCAGTGCTTGGAAAAAGTAACGGGGCAATGGAAGCCTGACTTTACCCCCAGCCAGCAGCGTCACCTGCGCTATTAAACACCCGACTCTTACGTGACTAATCGCCCCTCCTTCTCCGTCGCCTTCTCTACCACAGCTCGGCGCCAATCTGTACACTTCTGTGCAACAGCGTGCCAGTTGTCTCATCTCAACGGATTCACCAAAATTGAATTCAGTTTCGTTAGGCTGACACATCGCTGCTCCGACACCCCCACAGACTCGTTCTACGCTATTTGCCATCAAACGACACATTTCTTGCAAACTGTAGCATTTTCATTGAGGAATTTTAACAAAAAAACCCGATTGTTGAATCAGACAGGATTGATAACCAATATCTTCCCTTACTTTTATTCCTTTTTCAAATTCAAGGACTACTTTTTGTTTTTCTTTTTTGACGAAAAGTCATATTTTTTAAAGCAATCGTCTTACGTGACTGTGAAACTTTATTCATTTTTGTAAGCGATGATTTACTGATTGCAAATGAATACTGAAATTTCATACACTTTCAAATAACTATAATAAATAGGATTTTTAAATCAGAAAGGTCATTGTTTTCACTTGCGTAAGCAAGATTTCCGGCTACTAGGCTTGTTAACGCGATTTTCATATAAAAAGGATACGCTCTGATGTTTGCTAATGATCCTGGATCAGCGTCAAAAGCAGATTGATAAAGCGTTTGGTAATTCTCTGCGCAATTCCTCAACTCTTTTGCAGACTTTCTCAGCTGGTTGAAGGGGAAAAATACGTTTCTTATTAGGCAAGATAAATTTTTTTTACCAAAAATAATGCGATTGATATTCACCTGTTGAGTAACACGTCCAAAACGTTGCAAGTCATCTCTAGTGGCTAAAACAACTGTGGCTGCAATTGCTGGTGGTGGAGCAGTACACAGAGACCTGCGACCAACAGAGATATACTGAGTCAATATCTAAATTAATCCATGTTGGCAATAAATTACGTGTCACAAAATGCGTCTTTGCCACAGCGTAAGATTTTGAAAGAATGCAACATTGACCTGCAGGAATGTAGAAGCTGCACCATACACTGAAGAAATTCACATCGCAATTTTGAATACTCGCTAGCGAATTGTAGACTCCGTAATGGTGTGCTGGCTGCTTTAAGGGATGCACATGCGCTAGCATACCGGGCAATTGCTCCATTTAATCTTTCAACTGTGCCCAGTTTTTTCTTGACTCCGTCGCTCTCTTTTGGGTCGTCCCTGAATTATAGTAAGCCACAAACAGTCAGTTCCGTTGTAATTTAGAGAATAAACGAAAAAATGGAAATTTGTCAATTGTTAATTGATACTTACAACAGATGACTCTCTGCGCTGGTGACCAAGTAAAGACCGGACAGCCAAAAGTGTAACTGTTCAGAAGCGACGGTTTCCTTAAGGCTTTGAAATATTTTTGTAGACACACTATGGTGGCCGTACCTCGCAGCTCCACGAGCGATGCGGTATTTTGCCCATCCGTCAACGCTAACAACGACTTTCTCGATCGCTTTCAAACACTCTGCGTTCCACTCGTAACCACCTGCCACAGTTTGGAACAGTAGAGTGCACAGCATCACCTAACAAGCAAAAGATGTTCATTTCGAAATTCTAACAATGCTACTGCACTTAAGGGGAAATCTACGAGCAGAAATCCAAAAAAGTGGGTGAATTTGGGAATTTATTTGGAATTTGTTTTAATTAAGAGCATGTAGATTTGATTGATTTAAATTATTTTTTTTTAATTACAATCAAATGGAAGCATTGTTATTGACAATAACATCAACCATTTCGCTTAATGACATCTTTTGCAGTGCCGATAATATTGCAAAAACGGCTTATCCGATGTATCATAAATTTCGAGCCAGCATTCTTGGATAATTTATCCTTTTTGCCATAACTGTAAATTTATTTTTTCTTTTGTTTAACAAAACGTCAACCTTTCGTAATTGAAATTCGATTTTTCGTAGAAAATTTCAAACTTTTTTTGTAATCAACAAATAAATATGATGATTATAAAACAAGTTGGATCGTAACAGAGAGAATAAACTATCCAAGAATACTATCCCCAATTTTGAAGTAAATCGGTTCAGTCATTTCTGAGATATAGTCGCTAATTGTTCGTCGACACTGCAAAACATATCAAGGAGCATAATTGTTTACACTATCGTCAATAAAAATGCTCTCTATTACTTGATTTTAGTACAATAAATATTTAAATAAAGCTCGATCTACATATTTTTCAACAAAAAAAACCTCAATTCAATTAAATCATTTTCAGCAGCTTACTCGTATACCCTCTCAATTAAAATATCCATACACCCGGAACTTTTTGCTACCTTTGTGTGAACGTGAGAAGTTTGTTCAAGCTTTAACAGAATGTCAGGAAGGAGCGGAAGCAACGCATTTTCACTCAAACTGCCTATAGCCCCCAATGCTTCGCACAGTGCCACAGTTTGACCCTTGTCTTGCCCTCCTTCAGTGTTAGCATTTATCAGAGTTGATCCAATGGCGTCAACGAATATGGGGCAATGTTTCGGATTAGCCTCACACAGCTTCACCGTTGATCGCAGGCATACTTTTAACTGGCGCAGATGACCCTCGTCCAACGCCAACAAAACGATCAGCGACTCAAGGCAAGACACCACGTCAGCATCTCCATACGCCGGCAAACCTTCTTCGTAACTATTTGAATGTAAAATCGGTATTAATCACAGTTTAAGCATTTACGAGATTTCCTAATAGAGAGATAAAGTGTTTGTTTACCAGTAGCAAGCTACTCTAGCCAGGATTGTAACTGCTTTAACAGCAACGAGAAGATCAGGTGAGTAACATGCATTGACACACAGACAGAGTAGCGGGCTATCTTTCTCCATATTCGCGTCACAGGTTACCGCACTTTGACTAAGTACCTGTAATTTTTGAAAATTAGTTTTGAGCCTTACAATTAATTTCACTTGAACTTTTTTTGGAACTAACTTTCTTTGCAAATGTTCAAAAAATATGAAAAACATTACATCACCTCTATTACATCCAAAGTTCTAATTAGAAGACCAGAGTTAACGGTTCCATCTTGTAACAGTGTTGTTGTGCTATCTTTAACAGGAAATAAATATATCAGACTTATTGGTTAAACTTAAACCCATAGAATTTAGAATCTCCATAAATGTCAGTTTTTAAATTACATTACTTCTCATCTACATCCAGACTAGTCCACACGTAAATCGAAGATAAAATTTACTGCCTTGTTTACTTCTTCATTTGCTCGATCATCTTTAATAATCCTGAATCACTTCTGTCACGAAATATAATTTGCAAAAATTTATCGACTAACATACCGATCAGACTTGTGAGTGCTCCCTGTGGCCAGAGATGCGCACCTCTCCTAGCCAAAGAGTGCAGAAGATCGAGAGCATGGCGTTTAATGAATGCTCTTGGGTCGTCGTGTAAGTAGCGTAATAGCAACGCAACTTGTTCTGGGACGTCTACTAAAGTGGCAGAGGCCAGCGTGGTCAAAGCGCTTAATGTTACCCTTACAAATTCCACCGCTGGGTAACTTCCCAGTAATTCCATGCACAAGTCATTTACCTGTGTGTCAATGAAAACAGAGGAAATAAACGATTATTGGACAAAATATTTTGGATACAAAATTTTGCCCATCAACTATTCTGATGTGAAAACAAGAACGATGTACGATTATTAGTACCATCGAAGCGGTTGACGTATCGTGATGCATGTATTGCAAAATTGGTATCAACTGTAACTTCATTGTAGCAGGAGTAGCTTGTCCTCTAATCATGTCCGATATCTTACTGCACATTGAAACTGCAAAGAGCTTCGATTGGGCGGCAAACATCTGGGCAGCATAAATTGCAGCTTCAACTTCGACGGAGTCGTGAGAATCGAGCGATCTTCTTATACTGTGATGCACCTTGACAGAATTGACAATAAATTATTTATTTATTTAGATCAACTAGCATTAAATGTCTTTTAAGAAAGATAGAATATACAAAATATTAAGATAGGTGAGGCATTTACAAGGAAACTTAGATAAGGAATAATAAGTAAAGGTCGCTAACTTTAACAAACGTTTAAACGTAGTATTATCAAAGTAATTATGATTTCGTAAAATAGATGAAAATAAAAAGTTTACAGATTTTGGTTTAAATTTAGGACTAATAGGTAACATTTTGGCTATCAAAAAATCTTTAAGGCTTCACACAAAACGTTTTTTCCACTATTTTAATTGAATTAAATTTAATAAGGTAATGTTTAATTTTCTCTACTCTTTGTTATAAATAACTCTACATAATTGGACATGCATATTAAAATTTGTTGTATGTTTTTACATTTTTTATAGCACAATTTTTTATACTTTAATGGAAGTCGTACTCGTATATAATAGATAAGTGAATGAATGACAGTTGCATAATTACCTGTTGTCTTTCTGGTATGATCCCGGCAACACTGCCTAAGGTACGCAGAGTAAGCGCTCTTGCAACTGGATCGTTGGAATGAATAACGCTAAAAATTCGTCTGACAAATTCATCAACATTAAGAATTTTGTCCAAGTGTTTTTCACTTTGTTGGCAAACCCTCAATACCCAGACGCGCAGAAAGTTGCTGCCTATCCGAAAGA
The DNA here is from genome assembly GCF_021155775.2 of Neodiprion pinetum. NCBI lineage: Eukaryota > Metazoa > Arthropoda > Insecta > Hymenoptera > Diprionidae > Neodiprion > Neodiprion pinetum. The sequence goes on along the minus strand of NC_060238.1, from coordinate 20,343,122 downwards.
CGTCAGCCAACTTGAGCAGCGAAGAGTTTATCAGGATTGGAAAAGGATATTTTTCGAATAGGCGGGGAAATCGTACGATAGCTTCGCACTGCTCCCCTATCTTGTTCGACCGAAGACCTAAAACATTAAAACTTTGTCACAGGATGGTCAGATTTCCCGAATAGTTTAGAAATTTGAATTTTTAATCATCCAGTCATTCGGCCCGTTAAAGGGTTAAGATTTTTTCATCTGTAAACACAAGCTGTTACTCTTATCACTATCAAGTGTTCGACAATTTATTACTGACTTGTTTGAAAATTTCAATCAACTTTAGCATTAAATTTGGATGCTATAGAGTTTTATCTATGTTGAATAAAAATTCCGATACGAATTGTTCTGTAATAACACCGAATATTTGTTTGAAAACCAGAAATGCATAAGCTAACCTCAAATTCAATAACACGTCATATCCCGGCGAAGATTCTAACATTTTTGAGCATTCGAGTAGTCCTACAGGAAGTAAGATTGAGGAGAATATTAAGACTACGAAGATGCTGCAAATTTAGTTAATCTTCTGCCTTACCATCGAAATTCAACGTGGTAGCTTTGACAATCAAAGTAGTTAACCTACAATTTTGATTTTGCAATTACCTTTATCCAGCTCGATTAGAGCTGAATTTGCATCTTGCTCCGGCTCTCCTAAACCTGTATCGTTGAATGCGTTCATCCTCATGCCGATCATCTTACAAAATGATGTATTTTATTTCAGTTTTATAGAAATTGAAAACGTTTGCTCTTTTCCGGCACTATCCAAATATGTTTACTTCTGCAGTGAGTACAAAATATAATTACTACCCGTAAGGTCCCTAGGCAATTTTCAGTTTATCGATATGGCTCGAAGTTTGAATCTCCAGAAGAAGTGACATTTCCATATAGTGTAAATATTATGTTTGCCATTATCTGACGATCCTAATTAACTAATTGCTTTCGATATTCCGTTTTCAAAGAAACAATTCAATCGAATTTAATTGTTCGCTGATAACGAAATAAAATTATTCTTTTCAAATGGCTGCAGGGCTGTCTCACTGGTGCCTGGCAGAGAGAATCCTGAGAGAGCCCACCGTGCACGTCTTTTGTGTTCTCTATTTTGTAGCGCTATCAATCACGAGATAGGTATTTGGAACAAATCTTCGAGGTGCATGTTCAGTAATCGAATGTCGGTAAGCGATTAGCATTCTACCGTATTTAGAATCACGGGGGCCGTAAATGTTTGTAAATTGTTCAGTTTCGTCCGTTTCGTCTACGACCGGGTATCAGGGTGTTCTATATCTTATGCTGACAACGGCAGAGTTCAGTCCACGGCAGAGTATTGGTCACCTACTGACACATGCTTACCGACCGATCACCGTGGAAATTAGTCCTAAAAATGAATTTCTCATAGAGGGCGCTATGATATCAGGGACACGAAAAATGCTAGTGTAGGCTATCTCAGGCCCCTCGCTGCAGCTGGCTTTGAAGAAAATGGGGGAAAGCAACTAGTTATAACATGTCAAAAACTAGTGTGGCGGCGATGTTAAAGGTTAGTTGTCATTAAATAACCGCAAATAATAGGTAAACGGTGAAGGGATTTTGCTAATGACGGAGAAAATATCAATCACCAACAACTGAGTAGACCCAAATTTTGGGCGAACGAATTCCCATGATACTCGAGCTATTCGACTGAAAATGACTCATCTGGCATTGAAAATCAAATTCGATCACTGAACAAACCGCCGATATTGAGTGAATTGCGACTAAGCTGATACTATTCATCACGAAATATTCAAAATTTCTCACCTGCGTGCCTACTGATCTCGTTTTTCATCGTCTATTTATGCAGGACCGGAATCAGTTTAGCTTCGCAGGAAAATGGCCATGCATGCGCCCAGTAATATTGAAATTACTGAAACAAGAAGCTGTTACACAAGGGGAATGGCAGGATCTATTTTATTCAGTTCACTTGGTCTGCCTATGGGACGACAAAGGTCCTCCCAAATTAAGGGACACTCTCAAAGTGGACATAATGGATTTCATACAACAAGCACAGCAGGTAATCAATGTTGTAATTAGCATTTTCCCTCTCGGAATCTGCGAGCGACTCGCTTCCAATTTATGTATGTTATAATCCTTGCCTTACGTTGATTCAGAGAGTATTGGCGCATCAGGAAGAGCAGGCGTTGCTTAAAGCCTACATAACTGAGTGGCGCAAATTTTTTACCCAATGTAATTATTTGCCAACACCGTTTAGGCAACTGGAGACTTCGCTTGCTGGAAAGACTACTACACAGAAAAGGAATCAAGCGGAGGAAAGTATAGTTAGAAAGGTAATACTCATTCCTTATTTTTGATGGCTTTCTGCTGCTAGATTTATTAATCAAGTCAATATTTATTTCTGAGCAATAGTTGATGCTGGACAGTTGGAACCAGAGTATATTTGGAGACATAAAACAAAGGCTACAGGATTCAGCCATGAAGCTGGTGCGGGCGGAAAGAAATGGGGAGGCGTTTGATTCGCAGTTGGTCATTGGTGTTAGAGAATCTTATGGTGAGGCCTATGCAAGTGAAAGAGGAGTTTTCAGTAAAAACAAATGGGAATTAAAAAGAAAATTTCACAATTAATTCAATCAAACACATTATTGATTCAACAATAGTTATTGTAAGAATAATATTGTCTCAAACAAAACTTGAACTATGATCTGAAGTGGAAAACTTGATGTAGAACGTTTTATAGGATGTCTTGTTAAAATAAATCCTGACTTATATTTCAAGAAATTAAAAGTAAAGTTGAAGATTAATTGTTAATTTCACTTTTATCTCTTACAGTTAATCTGTGTTCAAATACAATGGACAAGCTGCAAATATACAGAGATAATTTTGAGGCATCGTACATAAAAGCTACGGAAGAATTTTACAAAATAAAAGCTCCTGAGCAACTTTCTCTGCATGGAGTAGAGACTTACATGCGATATGCAGAGGTAAAGTTGAGAGAAGAAGAATTGAGAGCTCAAAAATATTTGGAGCCAAATAGTGCAAGTGTACAGTTGTTGACGGATTGCTGTGTTTCTGTACTTGTCGCTACCTTCAAGTCAGCCATTCTTGCCGAATGTCCTCGCATGATTCAGCATCATGAAACAGAAAGTAATTTGAGAAAGAGACTAATAACCTTAGACAATATAAACTTTGCTAACATTAAATACATTACAAATTTTTCACACAATTTTTATTTACAGAGCTCAGACTCATGCTCAAGTTGATGGATCGCGTACCAGATGGAGTGAGTCCAATGTTAAAAGACCTGGAAGATCACATAGCGAGTGCTGGTCTTGCCGATATGATGGCAGCAGTCGATGTGATAACCCAAGACTCTGAAAAATACGTAGAAAGATTGTTGGATCTCTTTAGACGATTTTCTACTCTGGTTAAGGAGGCTTTTGACGACGATCCGCGATTCCTCACAGCCAGAGACAAGGCATATAAATTAGTTGTCAATGATTCAACTGTATTCAGACTTGAATTGCCTGTTAGACAAGGTACCGGTGTAACTGCTCCAGTCATCCCAACTAAACCTGTAAACAGCAATAATGGACAGCCAGAATCCAAGTGTCCTGAACTACTGGCAAATTACTGCGATATGTTGCTCAGAAAAACACCGTTAAGTAAGAAACTTACTTCGGATGAAATCGAGAGCAAACTTCGGGACGTGGTGAGCTCAGTTGTGTTTCATATATTTCCAGGGGATGTTTAAGTGCTATTGGCTAAGTGCTTTGCGATCATTCAAGTGAAATGTAAACATCACAATATTCAAATTTTATTCTAGCTGCTCGTGCTAAAGTACGTTCAAAACAAAGACGTATTCATGAGATACCATAAGGCTCACCTCACTCGGAGATTGATTCTGGATACTTCAGCAGATTCTGAGAAGGAAGAAAATATGGTGGAGTGGTTACGAGAAGTCGGCATGCCTGCGGACTATGTAAATAAATTAGCACGCATGTTCCAAGACGTCAAAATTTCCCAAGATCTCAATCAACAATTCAAAGAACAGTGCCGCGCTACCATTGCCGACAGCATTAATATAAAGGTGAAGCAAATCAAGTTGTTTTTTTTTTTTTTTTTTTTTTTTTATTATTATAGGAGTCGTACTTTCGTTTCTCCACTATTCACCCTGTTCACTGTCTTACATTATACAAAATATATTTATCAATTATTTATATGCATTTTGCAATAGATATTGAATGCTGGCGCATGGGCAAGAGGCAGCGAGCGTGTCACTGTCAGTTTACCCCTTCAATTAGAAGATTACATCCCCGAAGTTGAAGAGTTTTACAAAAAGAAGCACAGTGGCCGTAAACTGCAATGGTATCATCACATGTCAAATGGAACGGTAAATGCATTTACATTTATAAGAAGTTGATTTAAAAACTTTTCTTAGCACTATGTGCGAATTACAATCCGGTTTGTAGTCTAAGTAAACATCAATACTGCACAATCTCAAAGATTCAAACAGGCAATAACATAAAATGAGTTTACAGATAACGTTTTGCAATAAAATGGGGCGATTTGATGTTGACGTGACAACATTTCAAATGGCTGTTCTATTTGCTTGGAATCAACGACCTTTCGAAAAGATTTCATACGAAAATCTTCGATTAGCAACCGAGTTACCAGATACAGAATTAAGGCGTACACTGTGGTCGTTGTGCGCTTTTCCTAAACTTAGACGTCAACTCCTTCTAGTCGAACCTAGCACTTACAGCCCGAAAGAATTCGCGCATGACACTCGTTTCTGGGTGAATCACGAGTTTGCTATTGTGTGAGTAAAAATAAATGAGTGAAATCTCCGAATAATCAGACGGAAATAATGTGTACTTATTCCTAATCGAAATAAATTATCATTTGTTAGAAAAAATGGAAAGTTGCAGAAGAGGGGGAAGATTAATTTGATTGGTCGGTTACAACTGTCAACTGAGCGAAGCAAAGAAGAGGACAACCAATCTATCGTGCAGCTAAGGATATTGCGAGTACAGGTATGATTTTTCTAATGTCGAACAAAAAAAAGAGAGTGAAAAGAACATTTCGATGTTTAGATTGTTCTCGAATTAATTCGTTTTAATATTTTACAGGAAGCTATCATTAAAATTTTGAAAATGCGAAAGACGATAAATAACGCCCAATTGCAGACGGAATTGGTCGATATATTGAAAAATATGTTCCTGCCGAGTAAAAAGATGATCAAAGAACAAATTGAGTGGCTAATAGAGCACAAATATATTCGGAGGCATGAGGATGACATCAATACTTTTGTCTACATGGCGTAACCAATAACCAACACATGTGCAAACAGAATTTTTTAAGTATTCAGTACTATATTTTTATATAGAGTTCAGTTTTCCTCGGTTAGATGTGTATGCTGACGAATATAACCATGCGATATGACTATGGTCCGTGTATCTGGAAGTAAATAATCAACTGATTAGGAAAGAGTCACATACCATAGCAGTCCAGTTAACGTATCGTAGAATCAAATTAAACACTGCAATGTATCTAGTGGTATAATCGTTGCATACGTATCAGATTTAGGTAAGCGTCAAGTCAACGAATGAATTTTTTTCTTTTTCCCCGTTTGACTTCGTCAACGTATCGACAGCACTAGTAATTACTTATACAGAACGGAGGTTGACGGTAATCTCAGTTTTACTGTTTAAACTAAAATATTCGGACTAATTTCTAAGAACTGTTTGTTCTACGATCGACCGGGCTATTATATTTGCATAGTGTATATAAGGACATTATATTTGCTAGCCGGTTAAGTCTTAGCGACGAACGTATTGTTGTCAAATCCGAGTATCCACCTATTTTTTCTCCTATTTTCATATCTAAGTATAGGTATGTATATTGTCAGCGACATAATGACGTACAACGCTATCCAAGTTCCACCGATTTTTATTTCTTTTTTTTCTTCTTTTTTACTGGAAGGTGGAATATAAAATACGATGTTAATGGTATTTTAGAGAAAATCTTTGAGTTTCATGCGTGTAAACTAGTGACGAGGAAAAAATGTATTCTACGTAAGCTGCATCGATTCAAATCTGCATATTGTATAAAGCCTTGGTAATATTTTAAAAAATTATACCAGATTGTAAAATATAGAACTTGTGATTCCCCATGAATTGGAAGCGAAAAAAAAAATGGCATTTTTCAAGACAAACTTGTGGCATATATCACGTGGTAAATGATATTACATTTACCAAATCTTTACTCATTGAGCATACTATTGTTTGACATATCAAATGAAAATAAAAATCGCAATTCATGATAATAAAGAAAGTCCTACTTCCGTTTGAATAATAAATCGCTTCAAAACATACACAAGCACTTCTTGTAAATTCGTTCCAATCTGTGACAAAAAGGATTCATTTAACTGAAAGTAAGACTATGAAAATTAATAATTCCCCGAACCATATGGACTATCTCTTCAAATATAAATTGACATGTTGACGATAGATTTTACTATGCAACTATCTTATATGTATGTCATTCGGCTCAATTGCAATTCTTACATTGTTTAGAAAAGAAAAAAAAAAAAGAAAATGATTTGACACACATTTATCGCCCCTTATTATGAATATGATTTAATTATCAATTTTTCGCGCAAAATTTTTTATGCATATTTCGTATTGAAATATACAATCTTTTTACAGGAACTATAAAATTTCTTTTCTCCATCACGATATTAATCTGCGTAGCTTACAATCGTGTTCAGATATACATATGTGAGTAAAAATAATTTTTATTTTTTTTGTCAGCTCTAATTTCCAGCAGATATTAGCAGAGTTTATTTTTATCATTTATTTCATCAACAGTCAACTGTTCTAATTGCCTATTAAATACATAGTTCGATGATTGATTTCCTAACGAGTAAGCTTTTTAATATTATAGATATAATATCTGAGACCGATTTATAAATGCGGTACATATTTCTTTGTAACTATAAAATAATACAAACACAGCTGGCGGTAATCGAGAGAAAAATCTTTGTTTTTATGAACTTTATTTTCACGAATTCAATCTTAAACATTAAGAGGCCGTGTTTAGATTAATTTTTTTTCTTTTTCTTTTTTCTTTTCAACAACAATCCGTCTGAATGGATCCCTAAATATTTTAAATACAACTTAATGCATAATTGATCTTAAGTAATAACTATATGCAGAAAAAGTGACGTAATATATCAAGTATTTTAAAAGAAACGTGTTCAGTTTGATATATCATTGTATAATGATAAGCAAATGTTAAAACGAATTAATGGAAGGAACGTGTATAGAGTTGGTAAAAAAAAAATTCGACAATCAAAGATCAGATTGCTAATATAGATTTAATGAGTGTATAGGTATAGCGTAATTTGGAATTCTGTCGAATACAATATTTGAATCTTTTTTTTCAAGAGAAATGATTTCCACTTCTATCGCTTTATCTAAAACAAAAACATTTTCGCTAACGATACCGTGAACTTTTGCGAAATTGATTGTTTCAAACTGAACAAGTTTTTTTCGTTTCACCTGATATGTATCATGTAGATAATTGTATATATATACAATAGATTTAAAACATACAAGAAGACATTCACACACTCATTTCAACATCAAAATGCAACATCTCCAAAGTTACATTGAATACGAGGAGAAGCCACTTGGCTGTTTAAATTTTTTCGTCTATTCTCTTTGTAACTCAAGTTACAAATACCTCATAAACAAGCTCGATTTGATGACTCAACCACCGTAGTGGTGCACTTTATTAGGACAGGTATATAGACCGGAAATTCCCAATTTCTCAGCAATATAATTTGGTTTCTCACTTTGCCTTTTGAGCTGTTATCCATTTATCCAAGAAAAAGCATAGTTGAAATAGACCTAATCGGTTTCATCCACCCGCCTCTAGAGTTTTCTTATATTGGAATTACTATCCAGATTAATGACACAAAATATTTTTGAAAATTTTTTTTGTAATACCTAACTGTGAGATTTAAACACGTAGTAAGACCTGGCCTAGCTTTGCGGAACTGTTCTAAGTATGTACCTAGTAATACATATGAATTTTCTCCGAACGTTGTAATTAACGTTTAATAATTGAAATCTTCCGACTAATAATGATTATTAGAATTTCAATAGTCAACACTGAAATATAGAAAAAATTTTCGGCTTCGCGTAGCTTTTACACATTAACAAAAATAATGTTAATCGTAACAACAAATGTCATCACTGTTAATGACGTCGAGACAATTAACGATTATTATTAAAGGATTTCGGGGCGGGGGGGCAATGCAATGCTAAGCCATATTTTGTCATGGTGCTAACTAGAACCAGTAATTTACCGTACCCTAAGTTACATGCAACTTTCGAATGATCATCCAAGTTAACTATGTTTTCGCGAAATTCGAACAGACGAAAGATCAATATTTCAGTATTTTAGATATTTCAATTCTTCCTAACCGGAAATGGAAGGAATATACTTAAAGAAATCGACAAAATACGTGCTTTCGTAACGAACAAGAAAAAAAATTTAGCATTATTATACAAATTAAATTTATGCATAATATCAATTTTCTTTAACGAGAAAGTCCTATTTTACATTACTCAAGATTTATAATAAATACTCAATGAACGACCTCATGGCAACGCATGTTTGGTGCACCATTTGAAAATTGCGATAAATAACAATTTTAAATTACCTATTTTTTCTCTTTATTTACAGATTTGTTAAAGCTTTTATTGTAAACACCATATATTATCTGTTGCAAAACATGACTTCGCTATGCGATAATTTATGATTATGAATTATCTTCTCGCCGTTTGGATGGAGTAAGCAATTCAATATCGTCCAGTGGACGATCAATAAAAATAAGAAATAAAAGTTTTACGGAAAGTTAATACTCTGGACAACGTGTGTGCTGTATACGAGGACCACTTTTCATAGGATTCGTTGTCTCACAGACGTGGACAACTATACCAGGTTGACCAGATCCGCCTGGATGGAGTTCGTGGGTCGCACCTGAAACAAATACGTTGATAAATTCAAGCCAATATAAAATATGTTATGCTGAGTAAGGAACAAAGATACTTTTCATTGTAAAGCGTAAGTAAATCTGAGACCTGGTGATAGGTTGGCAATTGCTGCGAGTAAATCATGGTTCACGAGCGGCTCGCCTTCTTCCCGAGGCTCCCAACCAACTGGCGGTGATGCCGGAGGTGAAATTAGGAACTGTTTAGTTGGTGCTGGCGGGTGGAGATGCTGATCTTCCATATCTAAAATCGAGTCATTAATTCATTATTTGCAGAAGAGTTATCAGGTTTTAGAAGTCCTAACAACTCGATTTCTGGTCAAAATAGAAGCTAAAGTAAAAATTAGTTACTAAGCAAAACAATGAATTGATAACAACTTCATCAGTAATATTGGATTTAATGATTTTTAAAATTTTCAAACACTCTTTATCCAATAATTACTTGTAAAATGAAGAAGTGGACAAAATGTTGTTTCATAAATAGGCAGAGAATGTTGCATAAATATTACAGGCTAAGTGACAGAGCAGTTACAAATATTCTGAGACTCAAGTTTTAGTCATTAAATTTGAAAAATAAACATGTTTTTTCTCTTTACTAAATGGTCTCTGTGTTAAATAAAACTTTTCTGTTATGAACCTTGTGCATAACAAATATCGCTGCAGGTCAGAAGGCATAGAAAAAAAGTTGGAAAAAAGGTTAAATATTTGATGGCACAAGGAAAATCTTTTCCAAATACAGAAGTGTTTTCTCGGAATTGAAAAACTTGATTTCTAAATTGGTCGATGTGCTTGGGCTGCTTCCTTGCTACTTCAAAAACTTTATGCAAAGAAACTCATGAATACGTCAAGCAGGATTACTGCATACTCAATTAGTTTAGGTACTAAAAGCTGTAACGCTTCTAATTTTAACCTTGTTAGTAAATTGGTTTAAAAACTTTTTGAAGCTTGTACCAAAATGCATAACGTTTTCAAGCAAAATTTGTCAAATATTACTGGGCGATTGAAATTCTGGGTAAATCACATAAATAAAAAATGAGTGGATAATATTAGGAACTGTGAACCTATTGGCGTGACAGGTTGAGCAAAGTAGCAGTTGATATCCGTCTCTCCATAACGTGTTTGGTGCAGCTGTATCCTGGCATGAGCAGCGGCGCTGGGCGAACTATAGTTGACCCTCATTCGTCTGAAAGATCTGAAGTACTGAAAAGTGGCGTTTTCTCCGAACTGTTTGAACAGTGTTTCTATGCCACTCTGTGAATAAGAAAGACAGATTTAAGTTGAGAAAACTTGAGCGATAGATCCTTGGATTTTGAAGATTTTTATCAAAGAATAGTCACCATTATCTGAGGATCTTTGAAAACTCTGGGGTCTACATTGGTGACAATTACTGAAGTTGGGAGATCTTCGTCTCTGACTAATTCGTCTATCGTTCTCATGTTCGCGTCTCCGCGATCCTGGTCAGCTTCCAATTCTAGTTCAAGCTGTTGGTAATTGGGATGCAAGTTTGGCAGGCCGTCGACCTCGTTAATTATTATATTCTCCGTATTCTCCGAGGACCCATGCTCACTATCGAGGTTCGCCTCTCGTTTATCCTCCATTTTTACCCCCTGGAGTAGAACTGTGAATGAAGAAAAGCAATCGTGACAAAAGAGGATACACCTGTACAATGTGGTACAAAATTTTCTTACGGATTCCACGCCAGTTATTTTCCAAGTGGCAAAGATTACCACCGACACAGACGAGAGGCTAGTTAGCTTGAATTTTACAGTGGCATTTTATCTATAATCTTTCATATATATAAAAGAATTCAGGTCGTAACGACAAAATTTTCAACCAGGGAATTGAACGGATGGAGAGTAAATTGAAAGAAGCTAACTGGGAAATTTTGCCCTGATTTCACGGCGACGAAACGCGGGGATGACAGATGAAAACACATTCAATGATGATTACGAGTAGAATTATTGTTGTTGCATGCGGGCTGTTTTCCGATTGTTTTCGAATTTTACGAGGCGAATTATCGGGGCGATAACATCGTCGTCAATTGATATCGATCAAGATTCAAAAAATTGTTGTTAATTATCATTGTGTACAAAGAATAGTCGGATATAATTCATTTCCCTGTAATTTACCTGTCTTCAGACGTTGTGTCCGCGTAACGAATGCAGTTTCAGTCCGACTTCTCTTCTCTTTCGAGAAGAAATCACACAACAATCTGTCAATTCGTCCGAGCGAACTGCCGACCGTCTGCTAATTAACACACTGCTCGTGTTTACACGGCTGTACGAACCTCCTATTCGATTATTTCAGGACGCTCTTGCCCTTTCAAATTTGTCAATGTATTTATATTATTTTTATTGTTGTTGAATCTAGACCGATCAGCGGTAGATTACCCATTGAGCCTACAGACACGAAGGTAGCATCCTAATGTCGTATGCCAGAGTCCAGGGTTACCAGATAAGTAGTACCACAAGCTGCCACAAGAAGCGCACAGGTAGCCAAATATGGCCAATCTCCCAGTCGAATAACCCGTAGTAACAAAGAATTTTGCTACCACGCGTCCCGAATCAAAGTATTAGCGGATACGATGACTGGATTAATGATATCGGCCCCTTATAATCTTCTTTTTTTATGTCCAGGCTCTACCCATTTCAGAACGTTCCGAAATATCGCCTTTGCGCAAACACATTTCAAAATACGCTCATTCATCCTTATCCCTATGCATATTACCGACGTACATGTTTTGTTTTTTTTTATCTGGCAGGGTGAAAAAAGATAAGAGATCTGAAGTGTTGGCATTACGGTGCGTTCCGAACTGGCTGGCAGCGCTAAAAACTTCCTAGGACAGGGCAGAGCCTGGCAGAGCTACTCACAAACTCAGCAGCGCAGTGACCAGAAGTTGTCTGTCTTGCAGTTTTGAATCTAACGCCGGGGGCGAAAAAATTCAGTCATTTCAATTACGCCATATTTACTTTAAAATCATGTCCAATTTCATGTTCAGATATTTATATTGAATATGTACTGACATAAGTGATTCACATGGCGATTTTCCGTGACTAGGAAGATAATTGTGAGTGTAAATGTTCATTAATTAGATGTCCAAAATCAACTGAAAAAAATAATCTCACGATGGCCGTTGTCCGGTTTTATCAACGTAAGATGGAAGTTTTATTCGAGACTTACTCAGGTTGTAAATATATTGTACAGAACAAAGATCAGAATAACATCATGGAATTTTGAAAGAAAGTTGGTAATAGCTAAAGCGCATTCAATTGGCATTCGTTATCAATTCTTTGTCAACGCCTTACTTCGTGGTCGATGTATTTTGGCGGGATTCGCGAGTTATGCAGCAAAGTTCGGGTCGTTCGGGTACAAACAACTGACAATCGGTAGAAAATTTTTCTTCTCATCTCCAGTTTAACGGACGGGTCTTGGGGTGCCGTTATCGTAAGATTGTTTTTTCTCGTTATTGAAGTGAAAGAAATATGAAAAGTAGGCGAGAATATTCTGTTTTAGATTCGAAATTTGTCGCGTGCAGTGATTCGGGTCGCAGAGATATAAATATAGCAGTCAACTGGCACCGCGAAGTCGCTTAGGCTACGAAAAATTCACACCGTCAATTTTCCTTCGTTGCGAGTTAAACTCAGGTAACGTTCGAAATTATTTACGCAAGTCCGAATCCTCTGTACTCGATCTTCTAATCAAAATGTAGTCACGTTGAATCTTAGCAAGTGCAGTGCGTATTTTAGAGAACGAGTTTATTTTATTTGCCGGGTGAAAAATTATCGCGGGCTCTCCATCGGTGATATTCTTTGTCGCGTCATGCAGTCATCGATTCGATTGCCATTTCAGTGATAATTCCGAGTGCAATACAAAATTTGGTGAGTGTTCTCCACAGGAATATAAAATTTATTCAGTGTTCTCCGGAGGAATATTTAATTCACGCCCGAAAGGATACACTTGAGACGGTGAGGCTGGACCGATTTTCAAGATGTAGCGTCGGTGAGTCGCATGAATTTAAAATCACTGATTATTTCCAACTGTCCACTATTTGAAAATTTTCAGTTGTACCATGACAAAAGTATTCGAAACTTACATTTGTAATTTAGTTACTAATGTCGAAGTGGCAATAGAAAAAGTTTTTAAGCGTTTCAAATGTTGGCCAAATTCAATTTGGCAACTTTTTAACTTGAGCTGGTGATTAATTTTATTGAAAAATTAACGGCTCGTTGATTTGAAATAATTTTATGGTGAACTATTCAACCGAAAAGCAAATGTCCCGATCGGTGCGTAATAAGATGATTTGAATATGTACACTATTTCTGTTGCATTTTTTTCTCGATTAGCAAATATGTTATATTTAATTCTGTCGACAAAATTCTTGAGACTCAACTTTAGTACAAATAGGATTAATTAGTGAGCACATACTTTGCGCAATTTAATGGAAACTGATTAATTTCGAATTAGCTTCTGAATATAGTTACAATCTAATAGTTAAAAAAAAAAAAAAAAAAAAACTCGTTTATTAAAAAATTATAGTTTCGGTTACACGGTTGTGCAGAACATAGGTAAATTTTTCTCTTAGAAGTAGTGAAAATGTGTTTCCATTTTGTGCAAGTTTAGTAGCCAAGTTTTATACAAAATGAACCAGAAATTTTTGTCATCGGATAATTAAATTCCTACGATGCGGCGTCACGCATAATTTTTGAAGAACACTTTCTTTTGTTCCTCGTGTTTACGGTATTTTTGGAGTGTAGGGACAATTTTTTTGCCATTTATGACACATTGATTCAAGGTGGGCTGGATTAGTTAATATTTTTCACAATATTCAGTACACAATATATTACAACTTATACGATGCTTTTATAGATTGTGTATATTTTATCCCAAGGCGTAAAGATAGTGAAAGAAAATTTGGAATCGGTAATTGGGTCTTACTTGAGAAAAATTACGCATGTTCTTGAATAAATATAAAAACGAACAATGAAAATGAATCTATCACGAGGTTCGTTGCAAATTAACCGGAACGAAGAATAGAATACTTGTGGATTTATTTAAAATTTTAATAAACTGTTCAAATCGTCTTTCAGTAATACGACTTTTTAAAAACGTGACGAAAAACAGCTGATAAGAATTTATTTTACCTTCTGTATAATATTGACGTAATTATCAAACCATATTTTTCTTCTCAATTGTTAAAATCCTGAATATTGATTATTGTCAATTCGTAGTTTTCCAAGGCGCTAGAAAACGTGGGAAAAAATCTCCTTCTCACAGGGAAAATTTTGAAATGTTCAAAATTACATAAATGACATAATTGAAAAATCAACGGTTGCTTTTCTATAATAAGTTGAAGCGAGGATAGTTAGACGTTGCACTGTTGCACATTTATTTAATTTCAGTTGATAATATCGAAGAGGTTGTTCAAAAAAAGATACGTGATTTGTAGTCACCTAAAATAAAAAGAGTACCGAAAACGATAATCGAAGGTAGTATAGCAAGAAGATAACCCGAGAATTTCCTTGCGCGTATCTATAATTTAACATGCAGATCACTTTGTCACAAACCATAGTCATCCTTATCGTACGAAAATTTTTTTTTCATTTAATATTTAGTGTCACGAGTGCGCGTCGTAGATTTTTATTATCGTCAAGTGAAAAACGTGTCGGCGCAAAAAGTAGAAACACGAGGCTTTAGAATTTGATACACATGACAAAAAAAAAAGTTGATGATTGATTGCAAAATCTTCGGAAAGCTTGGAGTCTCGTGTGCAAAATGATTCATTAATTGTTCATCTTTGAGAAAAATTATCAACGATCGCTATTACCAGTGATATGTCGGAGACGTGTTTTTGTTTGAACAACTATGCGAGAAATTTGTAAAACATCAGAAACGTACAGTATACATATTACTCATGACCTCGACTCAATAATTGATGAAATTTACAATTTTGAAAAATATCGAAAAACTTGACTACCAGGAGTTTAGATGTGCATATATGTATATGATTTTAGTAATGGGTGAAGCAAGGTAGAAAACTATAGCCCAAAATTTGCAAAGAAATTAAAATCATTTAATTCACTTAACAGCAACATTCGTCAAATCCCAGAATCAAGTTTGTACGAATAACAATTTCATACTCAACGGTGATCGATATCAATTTAAACTAGTTTTGCCATTTCATACGAATTCTTTAGTCATGAATTTATTTATTTTTATATTTATTTATTCATAAATTTATAAATTTTGCAGGATAAAAGTCGTTTTTACGTAGATCAGTACAAATTGGCGTTGATAGGTAATTAGCTGGTGCTTACTTGAATTTAGAATTGAAGTATCAACTCTGAATTGTTTTTTATCTCTTATTGTACTCCAAGAAATTGATGTAGGAATTATTTTTAATTTTCAGAATTATTTTTTACTTTTTTATTCGAAAAATTTTATTGGTAATCTGTTTAAATTCCCTTGATTCGAAACATTGAATAAAGTAGCAGTTGTTTATTTTGAAAATTAGAAAAACTTAACTGAGAATTAATTCTTCCCCTTCGACGAGCAAATTCGTATCATTATACAATTACGTTCAATATTTAAATTAAAAAACTCAAATCAGGAATTTTACGGAAAATTTTTATTCTATCACCGCAATTAAAAATTAACGCTGTTAATCGTAATTTTTAGTTTGAAACTGAAGAATAGCCCGACACTGTTACGTTGTATTACGTAATTGTGTAAAAAATGTGCAGGCAGCGGGTTGCAAGCCGATGCGTTCGCCGGGTGCCAAATACCTTATTTGAAACCATCCGTATATAATTGATAATGATTTGATTACAAATAATCCGGAAAATCCATCTCGGGACACTCGGCCGAAATTCCGAGAGGGGACGCTGTAACGAATAGCGAATAAGATATTCCAGGCTTTTTGTTTCTTTTGTCTTTCGGTTCCGAGCAATTATTGCTGGTAGCGTTGAAGCGTCCAGGTTTCGAATTGAGAGTTGCGCGCTTGAGCTTTGTAAAACATGTTCATCCTTTGGTTAACTTCTTCGGCTATTTCTCCTATCGTTTGCATCAACGAAAGGTTTCCAACTCCGTTAACAGTAAACCAAGTGTATGTTTATTGTGCATCTATTTAGATAACACAATTTTTGTCGATTCGATGGAGTTACATTAGCATTGCTGAATTTGGCTCGAGTGATCTTGCATAGTTGAAACGTATACGGCGTCGTTACGGGATTGTATGAAAATTTCAGTCTGTTCCGGTTCGTCTTTTCCATAGGCATAATAATATTCATTCGACTATGAAAAATCTGGATATACGCGGTAAACGATGGTAACATCAGTTCTCGTCGTCTTTACGTACCGACCATTTGTCGGATTGGGTTGCGTGTGCAAGAAAGACCGCAGAGAGCGCCACGTGACGATCAATTTATCACGTACACATTTCATTACGAAAAGTCTCATAAGGCTTTCAGTCTTTACGTGTCCCTCAGTCAACGTCTGTCGACGAACAGAGTTGCATCGGTTCGTGCTGTACAACTTGGGGAAGAAGTCACCAGAAGTCAAGGATACTTTGAACAAGGTAAGTTGTAAACATATTAGGAATAATTATTACCGTGCCTCAATTTTTCTTTCTGGTGCAAGTGAATCGTACACCAAAGACAAACTTTCTCGCGAGCAACAGTTTATTGTCATTTTTCCTTTTATTATTTGTACCGTAATTTGAATTATTCTACTCCAATCGTCCGGTCTAGGGACTATTCTTGGCCGGCCGGTGGCATCCCTGCTATTTACGAGACAATCCGACAAATGGCGGAAACGACGGATCTTGGTCGGTGTTTGACAATTTGAAACGTCGTACTTTTTGCCCGGATTTTTAGCGTCGCGAATGAATCGAAATATCAGAAATTCAGTAGCGATCTTAACATTAATCGCAGATGCCTACATTTAGTGAAACACACTAGCCATATTTTGTAAGTATTTTACTTTCGATAATCCACTGGGTTATAAAATTTTTCGGATGCTTTCGCCTTCAGTCAACTCGTGTACATAACCTCAAACAACAAATGTTGGTGTGTGTTGAGTGGGAAAATTATTAGTGGCAATCAAGGAGACTTGATTGAATTGACGTCACTTATTGCATCCTCCCTACACGCAATTTGGCGTATTTCCAGAGCTGCGAGATTAGTTTTAACATTCCGAATAATCTTAATGCCAGAATAAAATTCAATACAGCAACCCAGCGCATACTATCGGATGCCTTAATCTCTAAAATTATTTGTTCGATTCCATGTCTATGGTTTAATTCAACAGGAAAATCTGGATAATGGGGCGAACGAAAAGGGAACGCAAGGCTAGCAGTTCAGAGAACGAGTCTGATAGTTCCAAGGACGAAGGTTCGTCGAATTCAAGTGATGCCAAAGAACAAGCACCGCCTTCGCCGAAGCAGCGCAAGAGGCAGATGGAGAAAGAAGAACGCGTAAGGCCAAAGGAAACGCGCCAGGACAGAAACGTAGAAAGATCAAGATGGGAAAGCCCGGACGGAAGGAAGCGGAAGCACAGTCCTCAGTCTCAGAACCAACGGTACCCGGCGTCACGCGACGACAGAAGAAAGGGTCACAGAGAGCGCCAGGACGGCGGAGAGGCCAGAACCAAGTGGGAGAAAAAGGAGAGAGATAGAGATATAGACAGAGATTTGGAAAAGCGAAGGAAGGAGGATAACCGCAGCCAAAATGAATCTGACAACCAGCGGAGGCGGGAACGCGATGCTCCGGAAAGGTCGAACAGAAACTACAACGGTGAAAATCGACCCGTCGATAGGTTTGACGGCAGAAGGCAGAACGAAAGGAAGTCCCCTCGGCGAGACGAGAGGAACAGGGGGTTTGAAGAGCGAGAACGAGGTAGACATAACAGCGGTAGAGGTGGCAGGCGAGGGGGTAGAGGAAACAGATTCGGGGATGGCGATGGGCCGAGAAGCAGTTTCGACGGCTCCAGAGTAAAGGGTGAGCCGTCGCCGGAATGGGGAAAAGCGGATATGAAAAAGGAGAACAACGGGAAGCCAATTGAGAAAGAGAAGCCAAATTTCGAGCCGTCTGGAAAGTTGACGGAAGACGCAAATACTGTGAACGGTGTGGTGATAAAATACACAGAACCAATGGAGGCGCGAAAGCCGAAGCGCCGTTGGAGACTCTATCCCTTCAAGGGTGAGAAGGCGTTGCCCACCCTCTACGTCCATAGGCAGTCTGCTTACCTGATGGGCAGGGATCGCAAGGTTGCGGATATTCCTCTGGACCATCCGTCTTGCTCCAAACAGCATGCCGCTCTGCAGTTTAGGCTTGTCTCATTCCAGAGGGAAGATGGCGGCGAAGGAAAGAGGGTCAGACCGTATTTGATAGACCTAGAATCTGCCAACGGCACTCATGTCAATGACATCAAACTCGAGCCTAAAAGGTATCACGAGCTCTTGGAGAGGGATGTTCTGCGCTTTGGATTCAGCTCTCGGGAATACGTTCTTCTGCACGAACAGAGTAAGGATGATGCTCTGGATGATGACGTCCCATTTACATCTGCTGTTCCGGTGAGAAATTATTAATGGCTTTTGTTCTTTCGTCTTTCTACTTGATGTCAAGTTTCCGTACAGTTGTAATTTACCTTTCATACTTTGACAGCGATAAAACGATATAATCTCAAAATTTTACGAAACAAGACATAAAACCAGGCAACTAATGAATAATAAATCTTGGATTTAAATTTCTCTTTGCTCCAAAACTGTCAAAGATTTGTCATCAGAAGGATACTTTTAACCGAGCAGTTTTTCTGTTATATTGCAATAATCCACAGCGCGCTGTATATTTTGTTGTTGGCTCTGCATATTTACCATAGAATTCAGTAAAATTCCCCAAAGAAATTTGCGGGCTCAAATTAGTTGATGAGAATGTAGTTTCGTTAATTTTATTTCATCATTTTTGTTTGCAGAAATGAGCTTAACGGGCTTACTGAGCATAGGCGGTGCTCGAAGAGGTGGAATGTCAATGTAGAACGATGATATTGCAATTTTATGGAACGCAGGTGTATCGTTAGATTGCATCGGTAGTTTGTTGGCAACGAGCGCTGGAAGAGTGTTTTGAAGTTTTAGAAAGATTAAATGTAAATGAATAGATCTTGATGAAATATTTTATAGATATTTTAAGATCAAGGAATCGAGAAATTCGGATTGTTATTTCTTCAGAATTGTTTACTTTATTGTCAATCCTGATTCACAAACTTTGTAATGTTCTATCCGGTAAGACATGGCGTACAAAATTGAACCTGTACACTACCAATGTGAAAAATAAAACAATCGCATAAATTAAAAATATAAAATGTCATGAATCTGTGTTACCTCTTCATTTCACTGTCGGTTATTTTATTTATTTACATCGTTACTTCCTACGTTACGCATTAGCACGTAGACGGATAGTGGCCAAGTATCAGATACGTTGGGGTAATTTTAGTCACCATTTCCGGCCCACGAATCTTTGGATATTTATTACTTAAACAATATACGAGCAATTTTTCACTGACGCAAAGTAATATTTACAAAAGTAATTACATTATTCAATTATAATCGTTTATATTCCATGTAATGATTCCTTCTTTCATTTTTTATACAATATAATAAAATTAGTATCAAATGATCAAGGAACAATACAAATGTTACGTATGCAAAATGACATTTGAAATGGAAATGAAGAAAAATAACTACAATAAGACACGAAATGATTATTTTAAGCAAACTCGTTTTCAAGTTTATTCAAGTTGACTGGAAGATGCTTAATACTTGAGCATGTGTGTGAAAATGTGGTGTAAGTTGATGGATGAAAATCTAATGATGACATACTAGAAAAACATTTAAAAATATAATTATTTACAATTTGATTCACGCTAGCTTATATTTATTCATTTATCTTAATTATTATCGTTTAAAAGGCACTTTAAAAGTTAAATATATGAGCAGCACGTTGAAATAATTTAATTACAGCAATATCGGTACACGCCTTTAATATACGTTTTTAAAGCTTGATAAAATATCTCAACCTTCAACTTTGCGTATAATAATATTGTTGTCTACGATAAATTTAAACTTAACAATTTCGTATACATCGTCGCAATCGTTTGCCTTTGATTTCAACAACACGTACGTACGTCAATTCATAGTTCGGCATTTTAAAACAGGTTCCAATGTTTCTTACCGATTACTTATCATAATAGTAACGAAATTATGTACTACACAAATGATCAATCATGGCAGTCAAGGCTCTAAATATCTACACTATAATATCCAGTTTCTCAAATATCACCTTTTATCATTACCCATTTACTCTGACCGCGTCAGAGTTTATATTTGTATAGGTAGCGATCTCATTTCCATCTTCACCTGTACCTGGTGTTTGCCTGAGAGAATTCAGTAAGGCACTATTTATTGCTAAAGGTATATTCGCTTTCCCGTTTTGCAGAATTGAATGTGTCCTGCTTAATTTCGAAATTATATTTCTTCCACCATTCGTATCGCTCGATAGAATGTTTTGCTTAGTTGCCCCATTCTTCTTCAATGGCAAAGTATTCTGAGAATTTAATAACGACGAGCTTGGCCTAGAAGGAGTCAAGCTTGTCGACGAGCCGTGGGAGCTGCTGCTTCTACCGCTCAAACTAGTCAGCGATCCTCTGATTTCTGTTGAGATTTTTTCGCTCTTGCGACTGTCGTCAATGGAATTCGGAGAGTTCGTCGCGGCTATACATTTTGAAACATGATTAGCCAACCTTGAGCTATCCAAAATGCAGAATTTTTCTCCTGTGCTGGAAATGGAGGCTCTTTTTGGTTCCGTCAAGTCAAAGTTATTCGTCGATTCTCTTTTTTGATTTACAACATCTTCCAATTGTTCACGATCCAAGTTTGAGCTTTCATTTTGCGAATCTGATAGTTCTGGTATTTTGCTTTCCTTTTGAACTTCATTTTTATCCAGGCACTGTACGGGTCTCGGTACTTCATAGCCACCAGTCGGAGTATCTCTAATATCAGGTACATCGTTATCTGCTATTAATTCTAAATATTTCGGAATTTCTCCGGACGCTAATAGTGCCGTCGTGTTGCAAGAATCGGGTAAAAATGGCTGCATGTCCCTACTGCCTTCGGAGCTTGTAGATTTCCAGGAGTTGCCTAAACAAATTTTAAACGACTGTCAACAATCTTGTATTAGCTCACAACGCCGGCGACCACTTCGGAGCTTGCAAAGTATATTCCAATTTCTTTGATGGTTAGTCGCTGTATTCCTTAGGTGTTGGGGAGTGTTAAGGTTTGTTAACTTTGATGGATATTCTGTCATAATGACAATAACGTAAATTTATGTGAAGACGCTCATCGCCGGTTAAATAAATGGGCTAAATGACATTAAACATGAAACCTACCTGAGTGGTTATGATTTTGATTCTCATCAGCAAAGTAAGCCATGTTAGACACGCCTGCAAGCACAAGCCATGCGATGGTCATTTCAAAATTTTTTCAAGCAATGTTAATCAAGAATAAACGGGAAATTTTCTCAAGTCAATAGAACAGTTTAATCCCCTTTTAAAATTGACATGAAACAGACGTTCCAATTTGGCGGAATTTTCAATTATAACCGAACGAAAAACTTTTGCTTCTTCGTCACAGAGTAAGATAATCGTGTTTCTTGAATTGAATCGAAGCGAAACGGCTTTCAGTAGCATCGTATAGATATTTTCACAATGAATGTAACATATTCATGCAAGATAGAGATCAATGCGAATGAGGTTGAGGCACGATTGAATCGAGTTGGAACAAACCTTGTTTAGATAAGTAATGGCCAGCATGTGCAGGGCTGATCGCGGCATCTTCTGTTCTGCTTCTGAGCGTTATTATATGATCCAAACAAGCCTTAAAACTGGGTCTAGCATCCGCCGTGCTCCAGCAGCGCAGCATCAACTGATGTAACGGCGTTGGACAATTTAGCGGCTTTGGCAGTCTTCCGCCAGCTCTAACGTGGTATAGCACTTCCAGATTTGTTCTTGCCGGGTATGGCTGCTGGCCCAGGGAAGTGATTTCCCACATCAAAACACCGAACGCCCACACGTCACTTTGAGAGGTAAATACCCCATCCACTAGAGACTCCGGTGCCATCCATCGTACCGGCAGTAGGCCTTCGCCCTCCTACGAAATAAGCATAACTTGTTAAATATTCGTGAATTCGGACTTTGTTTTTTAATAGAATCGGTCAATGAAAAGTATTGCTTTTGACAATAACGTCAAACCTTTCGCTCGGTGAGATGTTTTCTACTGCGTACGATCTTTCGAATACGTCGCAACAACCGGTTTACCTCAAATTTTCAAGACAATATTCTTCGCTCATTTATTCTCTTTGCCATGATCTAAATTTTTTTTCTTTCGTATTCTTTCTCAACGATGTGTTAACCGTTTAAATTTGACGTTCGATTCTTCTTTCCAAATTGGCGACTATTTTATTTAATTAACAAAAATGAACAGTACGATGAATAAAAAAAAAACCCTGGTCATGAAAAAGAGGACTACTCAAGGATATTGTCTCCAAATCTGAAATAAATCGGATGAACCGTTTTTTAGATATAGCGGGCGCAGTAAAACGTCTTACCGAGCATAGTAGATGTTACTGTCAATAACAATACTTCCTGTTCGTTGATTTTAATTTTTAAAAAATTTTTAAATGATGCTTGATCTACGTACTTTTGAGCAAAACCCCAATCTATGCGAATCATTTTTTGTCGAGGTATAAATACCCAAAATTTAGCCACTATTTCGACCGTCTGCCCGCATATTAAACCCCCTTAAATGCAGTGCGGACGAATTACCTTGCGGTAGTAATCGTTTTTATAGATGTCTCTTGCGAGTCCGAAGTCTCCAATTTTTACCACACGGTTCTCTCTGTCCCTGGCGGATACCAGGCAGTTCCTGCAAGCTAGGTCTCTGTGAACAAAATGAAGTTCCTCCAGGTATTGGCAGCCTCTCGCCACATCTTCGCACATAGCAAGAAGATCTTGAAGTCGAAGAGCACAGGGATCCGATGGCTGTAGACAGCGGCTGGCTCTCAAATACGTCAACAGATCCCCAGCCTTCATTAGCTCCAACACCAGCAGCGGCGGATCTGTGTCTAGGCAAACTCCAAGCAGTCGAAGAACGTGCTTGTGCCTGAAGGGACTCATAAGTCGAGCCTCGCGTAAAAATTCAGTCTTCTCTTGCGCAGACGCCCCTTTTCTAAGAGTCTTTATAGCCACTCCAGTTATTCCAGGACCGTCCAGGTCCTTCGCAATGCCTTGAAAAACCTGGTACAAGACACGAGCATTGTTTTAGAAACTGAATCTTCGTTTCAGTACGTATTTCAAGAGGTAAACTCACCTCTCCGAATGCACCGCTACCCAGGAATTTGGCCAGCGTTATTTGCTCCCTTTTTATCTTTGGCAGCGAAGAGTCGTCCGGGTCGTCTTGCGTCGCAGTTGCGTACAACGTGTTTGACTGCATAAAATTTCCGCGCGGAATTTCACGTAACGTTGCTAATTCAACGTCGGGCGCAGCTGGTGGAATTACTGCCTTTTTATCCTCTTTACGTTGCCGGTAGACTGCTAAAATATCGGATAAATTTTAGTCCTTTCAAATCATGCCGAACAGTAGTTTTGTCCTTAAATTCAAATTATTCACGGTAAATCGACACTCACGACAAAGGAAAAAGCCAAAACATAATAGCATCACTCCGAGGATCAGAGGAACACTGAGTCCTAGTATCAATCCCAGGTGTTGTGGAGGGACAAATATCCCACTCCCAGCCTCACTTAAGTCAACCACTGCGCTGGCTTTACTCCAAGTTCCAAGGCCATACGCGTTCTTTGCTTGAACTCGAAATTGGTACTTTTGCACCATTTCGTCTGGGATTATCCAGTAAGTGTCTGTCCCGTTATAGTAGAGGCGCCATTCGCTAGTTTCGTTGCGACGTTTATCCATAGTATCGGAATCTTCTAAGATGGTTCCTTCAAGACGATACAACGTGATCGAAGATCCACGAGCGTGTGCAGGCTCCCAATTAACTTGATAGACCGGACCACGCACCTTTGTTATTGTGGGAGTTCCAGGAGCGCTTGGAACATCGCCTGGAAGACGAGAGGGACAAACATCGATTAAGTTCAACCTCGAAAGATGGGGAGAAACAGGCAACTTACCTGATGTTTGGAAAGTAAATCTCGCGTCTGACGGCCAGGTGACGTTAAGCTTATAAATCGGATACCTTAGCGTCAATTTAAATCTGTAGAAAGTTTTCGGTTGCAGTTTACGAATGTGGAATTCCACCTTATCATTTCGAAGTATCGGATTAACAACTGTTTGCCATTTGTCCGATCCCACTATCGAGTACTGCAGACTGTAGTCAATAGTCAGATTTTTATTCGGCACCCATGATATGTTCATCGAGTTGACACTGGTACCAGTCAGCGTCAAGTTGTTTGGTTCTGGATACATTTTCAGGAATTGAGGAAGGCTTTCGTTGTAAATAGCACTGGAAGTCGAGTAAGCGCGAACACATATCAGGTAATCTTGTCCCGGCAATAATGACTGCAGCGTCGCAGATAGTTTTCCATCCGAAGATTGCTCGGTGTGTTTAATCGACTGTTCGCCGTTGTGTCTCATTCCGTTAACAAGCTGCACTGGTCTCCAATGAATTTCATAGCGAACAGCTGCTCCGTTCAATATTTTTGGTGGGAGCCAACTAACCGCCGCTAAAGTAGGCGTTAGTGCTTGAACTTCGACATTTTCCGGCCTCGTTGGCACTCCTGCCTCCGTTATTATTACTACTCCCTGGTGTGGTTCAGGACTGGAAGACTCCAAGCCACTGTAGTAGTTGCTCAAACTCAGCTGAAACATGTATCTACTAAACGGTTTAAGATTTTCAACTTCGATTTCCTTCTTGAAAGTCTTCAGTTTCATATTTTCTCTGTTGTTGCTACACTTAGTAGAATCTACCGCGGAGCATTCGGTAATGTAAATGGTATACAGTGTTGCCGGAAGATTATATTTCTCACATGCGAAGTGGGGCACAGGTTCAGGTAACTTGATCTTGATGGAGTTTGAAAATTTCTTCAGAACTTCAACATTATCAGATACTTGTCTCGGAACCAAGCATTCGGCAACTGGATAAGGCTGCAAAGATTTTCCAATGGCTTTAAGACTACGCGGGCTCTGCAAGTAAAGTCTTTTGATTCTGGTGTCATCCGGATTGGCCTTTTCTACGTAATAAACACTGTCCTTATCCGCGTTTGACCAGTAAAGATTGATCTTGTCCACTGTCAATGACGTCGGTGGTAAACCTCTGTTAAAACCTGAAATCGTGACGAACCAGTTCAACGCTGCATTCGATATTATATATGTTACAATTTTCACCAAGGTTCTTCATAGCCTGGAACGTACCTGGACCGAGCACCATATTGCAAGTACATCCATCCATGTCTGCGATGTTCAAGTGGCCTTCCATTGAGACCCAATAAATTACAGGAGTAGAGGCGTCCGTATTGTCGACCGCCATGACCGGTCTCACAATCGGCGCATAATGACACGAGCAGTCGTCAATTTGGTTGAAGAAATACTGAACATTTTCTCCGTTCAAATTTGATTGCATCGTCACTCCACGATCGGCTTGAACTAACTCGATCCAATACAATGTTCTGTGTCGGAAAAGATAAAACAGTTAACAAAAATGCTAATTAATTTCAACACTTTGTGCTGTTAAAAATTAATCTTTTGCTCACCCTGTCAGAGGTGATATATCCAAATTCAACGTTGCGTTCCTAGTGGTTATTATTTTCTCGGCGATTGTATAGCCTGCTTCCCACGCTGTTAAATCCAGTCGCATAATATTTCTACTAACAGATTCTCCGTAATCTGCTTCCGTCCAAAATAAGGTCCTGGTAACCCAATTGACGCATAAACTTGACGCGGTATTGTTCAATTTAAGAATTTTTGTTACGTTCGGACTATCGATATCCGCGAGCATCATCTCCTGCATTTCGTTTATTCCATATACTTTATTCTCCACCGCAGAGTAGGCCACTTCAATAGCGACATGTCTGGTTATCGTGTCGTTGATTTGTCTGTCCAAATCTGAAATTCTCACAGCCTCTGGTGTAGCCACCAATATTTTTGGTACAGGATTTTCGTAATCAGTTGATATATTGACGATGTCGGTGAACCATCCGCCACCGACTTCTGTGTATGCCTGCACTCGGAAGTAATAAGTTGTGTTCGGCAGCAACTGATACAATCGGTATTCCAACATTGTCGAATTTACATTGAGACAGTTGCAAATGTCTATATTCATACCTTCCAGCATGTACCAACAGTCTATTGCGTAAACTTGGATCAAGCCGTTGGGATGATCGGGTGGATCCCATCTGTAAGCGAAAGAACTTGACTTAGAATACGAATAATATGAGGAGTCACGTTTCGGTTGATAACTGCCGATTTAGCGTACCTGAACACCGCGGAAATATTAGTCTCGTCGCTAAGTGGTTTCTTATCAAATTCAACGAATCCTCTTGCGTTTGTTGGTTGACTAGGTTTCGCTTGAGGAGATCTCAGAATTTTTCGTGTGTTATGTGACATTCCCCAATAAGTGAACGCTTTTATGGTTACTTCCAATATGGCGTATGGTGAAAATATTTCGGAATTGTGGTAAGGTATCGTTGTTTCCTTAGTGATTTCTGAATTCGTATTCGTGTTTATATAATCCGCGAATTTCACCTCGTAAAAGACCGTTCCGTAGTTTACATTCTTCACAGGGTTCCACGAGACGTTGAAATTGTTCCATTTACCTTCCACTCTTATGCTGTCTATGCTTACCGCAGACGGTAATACAACAATGCTATTCGCAGATAAATTCTTCGGATACTTGTGAAGAGCGTGATCCATTATGGCAACCATCTGAAGACCGGACAAGGTTATTCCGTTGATAATGGCTGTGTTTTGACCAGACAAATCTCCGATAACTGCATTTCTATCATCTTGGAGCCACAGCAAGTGCTCCGAAAAGTAACAAAGTGGCCCTTGTATGTTAGGATATTGTAACGCCGAAACCTGAAACTCCAAATATTTCTTAAACAGTCGATAAGGGACTGTTGGAATTGGATAAAACCGAATCTGGAAGAAATAAATTCAAACCTGCTCTGGAATAATTTTATCATTCAATGGTATTCTTTCGGACGTTGGTGCTTTGTAGAGTATCGATCCGCTTTCGTAACTCCTGACAATCCAATACACAAACTTGTTCTCCGTGTCCAACGTCAAACCCATTACTTGCTTACCGATAAATATTTCATCGGAATAATAGAATCTTCTGTCTTGGCCATTAAGTCTCGATACTTCGACCGCATATCCAGTCGACCAATACAAATAGGCTTCCAACGAGTCTATCATCAATTCCTTGACAATTGCCAGTATTGACATTGGTTCTTGATGAGTTCCATCCAAGTTTGCTCTGGTTATCTAAATATCATATTTCCATCAGTTTCGGTATTCCCTAAAACTTGTACGCAATGTTTCATGAGATATTATTATTCGTGCTCACTATTTGCTGATTTGGATTTGCCCAGTAGAGTTTTTTCGATATCCAATCGACAGCGACGCTTCCAACGGAATTTATGTGCATTCTGTTATTCTCATGGCTAGTCGTGTTATAGCAGTACAAAACCGAGTTATTACCGACCAAGTAGAGCAGGTCTTTGTACCACGCAACGTCGACAATGTGATACTGCATTTCAGAGTCCTTCCAGCTTGCCCTGTGTATCAAAGTCTCCACGTTTTCTCCGGTCACGTCACTCTTCAATAATCCTTCAGTCGCGGACCACAATATAGAAGCGTAGGGCTCGCCTTTTGGATCTCTGCAAAACGAATCTTGCTAATAAATAAAAATAGCTCGCATTTTTTACCTGCAACTGAATACAATTATTCCCAATCTGCTCACCTCAATGTTCGTCCTCGAAATTCTGTAGACCAGGGACCTCGTCCGGCGCTCGTATATGCCGCAGCCTTTATCGAATACTTAGTTCTCTCTCTCAATCGATGAACAGTGTGAGACAATAAACGGATTCCTTTTTGATGAACAGCTTTCCCGGTTATTTCGTCTTTGATTTCTAATTCGTAGGACCAGTTTTGCCAAGCTCCTTTACCCTGTCCTCCGAGCAGATACGGCGCTCTCCAAGAAACCTTTGCCATTTCGGCTCCAAGAACAGCCTGAACACCGGTCGGTGGATTGACAGGAACTGGAGCTGGTTGACTGGCGTCCATCAGCACATTTACGCTGTAGCAAGACCTGTCGAATCGATTGGATTAGTTTTGAGCCTGTATTTTTCACCAAAAGGTATTTCTGGAAATCTATAAATCTGCTTACTTGTAGGGATACGAGTTATGAAAGTATCTGTTCTGGCCTGGATGATAGTCTTCCGTTAGTATATCCCTTCCGTTTGCCCAATAAAACAAACCGTTGGCCATAGCCAGTGAAACGACGTTCTGAAATTGCGGCTGCTGAGTGTTCGCTCGGAGATTCGAGACTTCTCTACCATCCAAAGTAACCGATAACACCGTGTTTTGCATAGGATGTGGTATCAGCAGACGAAAATTTCTGTGATCGACCATAAATGCCTCCAGATGCGAATCTTCGAGTATAAGGTCTGGCTGTGTCTGTAGGTCATGAAATTATTGTTCAATCAACGAATTCGGTAGTGCATCTATCCTCACCCGCGCCGATCGTGTCTAAAATTTACCTCGTGCTTCACACCGTTGCTAATATCGGCTAAATCCAAACGAGATAATCCATCTTTGCTGACCCAAAACAGGTACCCGTTGTACGGATCAACTTCGATGTGCGAAGGCTTGGACAAAAAAGCTGCGACCGCAACGGTCAGTCCCCGTCCATCCAGGTTGCAACGAGCGATTTGCCAGACGGTCGTTGCGTGTTTGACTTCTCCCAAGACGTACAGATGCAAGTTCAGCCAATCAACGGATAAACTCAGTGGCTTGAAGTTCACTTGGTCCGGGCTCAGCACGACAACAGGATCGGTTTTTTCATCAACCGATGTTCGATAAACGTAGCCACCTGAATCCGATACGAATACTTGTCCAGAGGCAACGTGTATCGCGACACCGCAAATTTTGTTGGCCGTTTCATAGATCAAGACTGGATTTTCTAACAAGTCGGCGACCTGCTTCTTCACCTGGTGCTCTCCTCCAAGAATCAGTATCGGTAGTTGCATGTCTGTAACTGAATTAAAGGATAAATTGTGACGATTCGAACAGGTACAACGATTAAGACTAGATCTGAAGATTAATTTTTACCAGCTGGCTCGGGCGTTGTTGAAATGTATATTACGGCAGGAGGTCCCTCCCCTTCGCTATTCCTCATCGTTATGCTCACAGAATAGTTTTGATGTGGCGTCAGATTTTGAAACATGTAATGGTCTGTCACATTTTCAACAGCTGAAATATCCTGTAGGTGAAGTAGGAAAATTGTTCAACGACTCGCAATTTGTTGCTCATAACTTTTACCCAAACATGTATGTATATATTTATATATAATTGATCCCTGTTAGAAAACGATCAAGTATTTGAAGCGCAGGATAGAACGCCATGCCAGAATCTGCTGCCTAAGTGAATTGGTTCGAACAAGCTGGAAGTGTTAATGTTAGTTATGAGAAGATGGCGGATTTGAAGCTTGAAAATAATTCAAATACCAAGTTTGTTACCGTGCTGTAAGTCTGACGAATAGATATTGTTTCTTTTTCCAATTCTTAGCTCAATATTCGTTCAATTACATAGAAACGGTGACACGCTAAGCCTGAGTATTATGCTAGCCTAGGAAAGATACGTTCACAAAACGTCGCGAGCAGATATTTCTCAAATTAGCAAAAGACATTCTACTTTTAGACGTCTACTCGAACCACCTATTCGTCTTCCATTACTGCCGTTACAAGCTTGTAAAAATTGACGATACACCAATTGTTTATCCTCAGGCAATTTGAATTTGTTCTACTACGACTAAGAATGGAACGCATGCATGCATAACGGGTGCAAAGTTGTAGCTTGCCGAACCAATTTCACATGTAATTGATTGTAATATATAGTAATAAGCATCGTGACAGACTGTAAGACATTGAAAAAGTGTAATTGACAAGGTGAAGCGTGGTAACGTACGTGGCAGAGTAAGCAAATATCACAAATAGATAGGTATGGAAAGTGGATTATAATCACAATGTTATATGCGCACAATATAAAGCACTGTCAATAAAAGAAATAGCGCTAGCTTGCTTCTGATTCTCCGATGAAATCGAAACAAGGAACTATAAACGTAACGGGAAAAGTTTATCTTCTGGCGTGGCGTGTATACCTTAAGCGTGGAATAATTGCCCCCTTGCAGCCGCAGGACATAGGACAAAAGTGGGCCGTTTGGAAACGGTCCCGGTTCCCAAGACACGGACACGCGGCAGCAATCTACCGCTGCCGCCCTAACAATTACCGGTGGTGACAATGGAAAACCCTCGGGTTTAGTCAAGATTGGAACACTAGGAGCTGAAGCAATTGATTCCCTAGAGTGCTGAGTCGATTTCAGGATCACGGCTACGCGAAACTGAAAAAAAAAAATGAGATAAATAATTTTTGTCACAGCGTCACATCGTCGTACATTTCAACATTGGATTAGGTACGTCGAGTGAAGTTTGATCTCCAATAATATAACAATTCCAATCGAGTGATCCACATACCCTGTACTTTGTGTAAGGCTGTAAATTTTTTACTAAAATCTGATTGTCTTTTTCCCACGATTCGTTTCTGCAGTATTGCCAAGATTCCGCGAGCTCCTCGTACATCCATTGTACCACGTAGGATAATTTGGCACCTCGTTTCGCCAAGTCGATGCCCTTCCATTCCAGCCTCAGGGAGGTGGCTGTTAGACTGTCGGCGACTAGTGCCGGAGCAGGTGGAGTGCCTATTTCCTCTGAAATGATTCGCAGTGATAATTACCCGAGTACACATTGGATTTTATTCCATGCTGTATATCATCTTTTTAATTCTCTCCATTGAACAGATGATCCACTCTGAGTGAGTCTAGAATTTTTTTTAACAAATGCCAGAGCGTTTCGACTCCAAGCTATGAAACAACTTCTCCTGCCAGTCGTTAACCTTCTACTTCGTTGCACCCCAAATGCGGGAAAATATATGGATTCTAATTGAGTGAACTGGTTAATTATGAACGAGCGTGACTTGGATAAATCTTTTATCGAGTACGAGCAGATTTTGGAGGGATTGAAGACGAATTTCACAGAGAACTGGAAGACGAAAAGGAAGCCGAACCAATCGCTCGACGATTTTGTGCGGTATAGAACCCTGGGAACCGGAGCCTTTGGTCGAGTGATGCTCGTGAAGCAAAAAGCTACCGGCGTATACTACGCGATGAAGATATTGGAGAAGGCGAAGTTGGTGAAACTGAAGCAAGTCGAGCATACCGGGAATGAGAAGAGGATATTGGAGTGTGTGCGATTCCCGTTTGTTATCTACATGGAGTTTTGCTTCAAAGATAACTCCTACATATACTTGATCCTACCATTCGTGACCGGCGGTGAAATGTTTTCTCATTTAAGAAGGATGGGAAAGTTCGATGAGGGATTGTCAAGATTTTACGCTGCTCAAGTCACTTTAGCTCTTGAGTATCTGCATCATTGCGGTTTGGTTTATCGCGACCTGAAGCCAGAGAATATATTGATAGAAAGCAATGGCTACCTGAAAATAACAGATTTTGGCTTCTGCAAATTGGTAGACGGTAGAACTTGGACGCTGTGCGGTACGCCGGAATATCTGGCTCCTGAAATAATCCTTTCAAAAGGATACGGTAAGTCGGTGGATTGGTGGAGTTTCGGAGTTCTGATTTACGAAATGAATGCCGGATACCCGCCTTTTTACGCTCGAGATCCGATGAAGATATACGAGAAGATCGTTTCCGGAAAGTACAAGTTCGCAAGCAACTTTGGGGAGGACTTGCGAGACCTGTTGAAGAACATTCTACAAGTGGATTTGTCCAGACGTTACGGGAACTTGAAGGATGGCGCGGTGGACGTCAAGAAGCATCGTTGGTTTCGCTCTGTTAATTGGCTACTGATATACCAGCAGAAGGTAGAGCCTGGCTTCATACCTAAAACCGGTAGCGTCGGAGATACGAGCAACTACGATCACTATGATGAGGAAGAGCTAATCATTGACAAAGTGGATCGTTTTGCCAAGGAGTTTGCTGACTTTTGATAGCTGGGTTTAGTTGATGATAAGCTATTTCCTGCAATACCGCAAATTCCATTAGACACAGCGCACAGTAAAACGTTAACAACAGCACATCGTGGGTAGCTTACATGGTCTGTCTATTCAAGCCTGTCGAAACGCTAAGCTACATTAATATTACTTATTCCTCCGTTAAAATTACCTTTAAGCTGCTGAAAATATCTGTTCACGGCATCTTGACATCCCAATACGCAGTAGAGTTGTTTAGGTGGTAGTAGTTCTTGCGTTACATTCTGAAACGTTTGGAATAATATTTTCAGTCCTAAATGTTGCGGTGCTGATTTATCGCCGTAGAAATTACATACATATAAGGAATACAATAAAGACTTATTGTAAAAAAGTACGCTACGAACGTTGCGTCGAAATCATTCCTGCAATTTTATCTTTGTAATTCTATGACCGAACTTTTTTTTTTTCAACAATGCGCGAATACCGCAGACTATTTCAACAAGCTTTCGACTTCGTTGGCAATGTTTGATGATAAAATAACAGCTTCAGACAGTTGATGTCACATAATTCTCATCATGTACTTGCATTTACACTTCATTGCATTATTCAAATGTAGTAAAAAAAAATCGTCGTTTCAACTCCAAGTACAATATTAAGTGTACTTTGACCAGTTGTAAACGTAACATTTTAATCTGCGGTGCACCGAAGGCTGTAAGTCTAGAGAAAAAATTTACTGACAACAAAGCTATCTTGGTGTTGATTTTTGCTTAGTAAATTCTTCGCCAGAATTGTGTGTTCGGTATTTCAGACAAGTTTCTCTGATTTATTCTGCAACTTATCAATTCCCATACTTTTGTCTGTAGGAAAAATTTTTGCAAAATCAACTTCAGCCTCTGAATTTTTCTGAATTATAATACCTAATTTGGAAGATTTCAAACATGAATAAATATTTCATCATTTTTTTTTTTTTTTATCAGGTCTCTGTGAAAAATCATTACCGGAAGGGGTAATGTTTATAAATTGCCAAGTTATTCGTAATTAGTATTAGAAATACGTTTAATGGTTCTAGGTAAGCGGTCGTTTCAAAAATCGTTGTTCCCGCCCGAAAACAATATCAGATCGTTAGCGTGTGTTCGTGAACGTGATTAAAACTGGCAACAGTTTGGTGATCGTCTATTTTCCCGCCAATTAATCGGTGATCGTTATTCGTTTTCGCGGTTATAGTTTAAATTTAAATCCTTTTTCGTTCGATGTGTAAGAATGTGTAAAATTTAATAATTCACGTCCGATTCCATATAAAAATGGGTCGAGGAGGAAGAGAGAATTTACTTGCCTTCAGTTTATCAAAACTGTGACGTACGTTTTTCATCGAATTTAACCCCTTGACGTAAAATGACGTCTGGAAGATGTCAAAAATAAAGTGTTCAGTTTCTTAAGCTTACACATCAACTGTTCAGTTGAGTCAAATTAAATAACATTTTTCGAACGCATCGAATTCCATTTATATGTCAAGGGGTTAATGAATTACTGTTAATATTTTTTTTTTTTTTGCGACGGGGGTTTAAAATACTCACGCAAACAGCCTGACAGTTAGTTTCCAGCGCTAATTCCCACGCCGCGCATCCTATCGTACACTGGAACAAAACCAAAGAGAATTATCACTTAAAATTAGGTTAAAAGTGTGAATTTAATTCGTTCGTAGCTGTAAAAATAGCGCAAATTAATTTTGTCTACGTACGGAGTTAATTGTTATTTGTCAAATTTCTTCCGATTAATTCGGGTTGCTATATTGTTGCTTATTTTATTCGTCGTAAAAATGCTACGAACCAAATTTCGCATTCATTTTGATCTTCGACAATTCGAAAAACTCTTGAAGGGTAAGTATTGCATCAATTTGATAATGTTTATACACAATTTGAGTACTTGAGAAATTGAGAATAACAGAAACGAAAATAATCAATATTTTTTCGCCTACTGAAAATACGCCATTTTTTATTTGGAAAAATCAAATCCTAAATTAATCTTTGTCAAATTACGAACGTTTCAAGCCCTCGTGCACCATGGAATAACGATTTTTCAATTTTTTACACAACATTTTAGAAAAAAGAACAATTCTAAAAAATATTGCTACGAAAATCTTTTTTATTTTTTTGTCACATATTTTTATTATAATTGAATATTTATTTATTATATATTCGTGATTATAAATTCTTAAGCATTACTCGTGAAAAACATATTCAATAAAATAAAATATAAATATGTGCGAAAAAATTTTTTTTTTAAATTTCGTAGCAATATTTTTTCGGATTTTTCTTTCTAAAATATTGTATAAAATATCGAAAAATCGTTATTCCATGGCGTATGAGGGCTTGAAACGTTCCTAATTTGACAAAGATTAATTTAGGATTTGATTTTTCCAAATAAAAAATGGCGTATTTTCAGTGCGCGAAAAAATTTTGATCATCTTCGTTTCTGCTGGTTTTTATGATACCGCAGATTTTCTTCTTGAAAACTACGTTCAAAAACCAAACCTTTTTGCCGTCGATGTTTCTTTTGAAATATCGCCATTTTGTTCTATTCGAAACTTGGTCTCGAATGTGAAATCTTTCAAACCGACCGGGAGTGATTCTGTCGGAACAAAGGTGGCGAGTAAAAAATCCCTCCGGGAGTATATTTCCAAACTCAAAAACGTTTTGGAAAAAAAAAAAAAAAATATATGACTGAAATAAAAAAAAATATATGGCTCGGCAGTTTCTTTCTGAAATGCCCCATACAACGTATACCCATGGTGTAAGAAGAAAAAGAGATGCGTATTCTCAGGTTACGTTACGGTGCATCAGTGCGGCGTAACTTAGTGATGAGTGTAACACTTCCGTTTAAAACTCTGGTAAATGATGTTTTAATTTCCCTCAAGACATTATTACGGTTATTAATACCTACGTACAGCATGATACATATCGCAGTATGTTCTTACGCACGTAAAAATACACACGCGTCAAGTCTGCGGTGGCACGTGCCGTTTTCACCGCCCACACTGTTACAATAATCATATTCGTTTGTAAAGTACGCGGTAGCTTCTGTTTACTTTTTCTTTTCACTTTATTTATCCAGTACTTTTTACCCGGAAAATGGAAGCTAATTTTTATGATTAATGCCTGAGCCACGACGCGAGATGCTGCAACGGAAGTTCCCCTGCCGTTCTTTCAGATTGAGTCGAATGCTGCACCTACTCGTATATATTTATTACACACATACGTACATATTTATCTGCGTCATTGAATGAAACAAGCGAGCAGAGTCATCGTGATTCTCAGGTATGCCTCGCTCTGATACACACATCCGCTACGTCATACCGTGTATTAAAATCTATCGAAAAATCGACTATTGTGATTTTTTTTTTCTTAATTTTTATTTTTTTTATCAAAATTCAACATGAAAAGTATTGAGCCAAATGACAAGAAGAAGACACTGTCCAAATTTTACCTCTTAATAATTAATGTTTGGAGGTACAAATCATCGCCACTTTCTATTTGATTATTTCTTTGTTTTTTCTTTTTTGTTTTTTTTGTTAAATTTGAAATTTTCCAACTCGTCAACCCTATTAGTGTACCGATAAGACCAGAACGTGGAACAATATTCTTTTTTTATACAGTCTACTGTACATACATGAAATATTTCGACTGTTGGAACGCGAGTACGATCAAAATTTTTACATTTTATACCGTATTTTTTTTTTTTTTTGATTTTTTCAAAACTTATTTCTTTCGCAGTCGTATGCGTAACATTGTGTATACCTAACTATATACCTACATGTATCGCATACACACGTGCTATACTTGTGCAAGTGATTATCACGTTCATTATTATACCTACATATATATATATATATATATTATATCGCCATATTAATTGAATTTCGAGCGATAAGAAGTAGGCGGAGAAAGCGTTTGTTTGTCTCTCAGATATACACGCGTTTCTCTTGATTCTTCTGAACTTTTACAATGCATGCAAGAGCTGTCAGCGCAAACCATTACAGATAATCTGCGAAGTATTTTTTGTTTTATTTTATTTCATTTTTTTTTGTCGTGTAATAATCCTAGAAAGTTAATTTTCAAAAAATGATGTCAGTATTATGCACAGTTTGTACTCCTGTAAAAAATGTATATCAATATTGTTACTGGTATGAAAAGCGGAACGGTACAAAAAAACAAAAAGAAAAAAAAAAACAAAAATCTGGATAACCTGGAGTATAGATTGATCGTAAAAGTATTAAATTTGAAAACAATACAGAAATTGAACGATATAGTCGTTGAGATTTGATAGTTCGAAAAGTTTAGGAAAACCTTGAAAAATCGTATCTGGGATGTAGGAAGTGTTTTGAAAATATTAAATCGATCCGGGCAGGGTAAAAAAACGTATTTGTGATTTGCATCGTTCAATTTTACTTTCTTTTTATTTTATATAATCACAAGTGTGAACAAAATTTGAGCTGAATTTCTCGCACTTTCGTTTTGATGATTTTTTCGAATACGTTGCATCGAAACATGCAAGTACGGTGTATAAAAATAATAACAATCTTTGAGGATTGCGATGTGTCGAAAGGTTAGAAAAATTCATACATTGACGCTGGATAAGTAATGAAATTTTGTAAACATAATTCAATCTCCGCTGTCGCGTAATGAAATTAATAATTTATCATTGTAACACACGGATTATACTTGCTCGTTATACGGTTAAAAAAATGTTTATTAATATTTTTGAATCTCGTTGCGGGGACGGGAAAGCCGAATTTTACAAACAATAACAGAATATTATCAACTATTCAAACTCACGGCTGGTTGTGTGTAGCATTATATTATTAACTGGTGAAAACTGTTTAAAATGAAAAATAAAAAATGCAGCTTTGAAGAACGTAATTCAAACGGTTGCTTTGAGGAGATTTAAAATGTTAAACTCAAAATGCCATTTAAATATTTTAAATCGAACCATTTCAAATATTACCCACCAGTTAATAATATTTAGGATATATGTATGTTGTATAAAAGTGTTAATTATAAGACACATGCGATAACATCGGTGTGTTTACGTCGTTCATGGTGTTGCGTTTGTCGTTGGTTACGAGCTAGGTACGTATTCGTATGGAAGCTGGAATTCACGGTGCCGGTATCTCGTTTCTTAGACGATGGCATCGTCGTATGGAAATTCCATTCCATCGTACACAAAACGGTTCGTAAAGCACGCATCGCGATCCACGGGTCAATTCACAATCTGTAAAGGTCGCCGTGCGATAAACGATAAGGACATTATTAATTTCAGTTTTCATTTATATTATCACTGAACAATTCCCCCGCCTTTCGAATTCTATTCGCTTCGCTCGTGCATTTTATTACACACACATACATGTACATACGCGAGTCGCTTTTTGTTCAATTTATAACAAGTCTTACGAGTCTGTGGCCGTTTATGTGCACGATACGTTGGAGGCTACGATTTTTTCAACCCTTATTTTAAGTGAAATTATCGACTGATTTATTTTCGTCATGTTTTTCTCCCGTCAATTGGTATAAGAAAATTTTCATCCGCGATGCTTGTTATCGATTATCCAACAGTTGACAAGGATGAACGATTTTTTCTTTTTTTCTTTGTGTGGAGTACATTGTTATTAATTATTACTAGAGAAAAGAGAAACACGTATTGTTACGAAGGTTAGAATCAATTTTTCAATATCATCTAATCGATGAAGTCACTTAATTGAGTATAATTTAGTCGAATTATGCTCTGTGAAGTGATTTTTATTCACTTGGATTCTTTTGAGTCTGAGCGATCAGACGATTATTGGATTGTGACAAACGGCATTTATTGCAGTATCTCTTGGGCGGGGTTGAAATTAAAAATTTGAAAAATTCCGAAAGCGCCAAAGTTCCAATTTTTTGGCGGCGAATCTGAGTGGGTTAAGAAATCAGAAAAATCAAAAATCAGAATGGCCAGAATTCCGAATTTAATAAACTCGAATAACAAATATGAGAGAACAGATACTATCAGAAATTTTAAATCCCGAATGGTGCCCAATAAAAAGCTGCAGCCTACCTAAAATGTATTTAGTCGAGGGCTCTATTATCCGAATCCACTTACTTCGGAAAACGTTAATCCAAGAATTCAGAAATGCGGAATTTAATAACGTACGTAGTCAATGTTCCAGAGAACGAATCTGTAGAAAGTTTCATATTCTCAAGTGTTCAAATATTATAAAAATAAAAGTTAGAACTTCATCGTCTAGAAACGGCGGAAAACGGATATCCAGAATGTAGAAGGGTCGTTATTCAGAATCGTACGATTCGGAACGATCGGTATTTCGAAAGTAACCGTATAGATGGCTTGCCACCAGAATTTCACATTCCGAGTCTATCCAACTAATCTATTTTGAATCGTCAAATATTTTATACACAGGATCAAGAAAATTCTGCAATATTTTTATCTCATTAAAAGATTGAATACCACTTTTGATGTCATAAACTTATATTTCTCGGCTTCTAATATGATACGAGTTATTGACTCTTCTCATATATTGCGACTCTTCGTTCCGACGATTCTGATATACCGCAATTCTATATTCCGAGCCTTCCACGAGACAACTACTCGGAGTTCTAACCGTTCTGATTCTTGATCCTTCGCATTTACGAATGCGAACAGATGAAAATTCTACTTTACCATCAATCCGAAGGTTATTTCATTTGTGTTCGCGAGCAATCGCATTTGCCTCATTCTGCCAACGGCCTTTCGGAATTTTCACCGGTTGTGTATTCAAAATCCTATAACTTCACAAATTCCGATACTTTTATATTCTATTTCCATTGTTTCTAGCTTAACGAAGATTCATCACTTTCTTCTTTCGTGATTGTGATTTTTCGATGCATATTTATGTTCGGAATTCCGACCATTTTTATTTTTGGTTTTTCTCATCTTTTACCCGTACTCAGCGAAACTTGAAGCAAAGAAATCAAACTTTGACGAAACATCGAAGTTTCGAGTGGTCCGAAACCCGGCGCGCAAAGTTCCGTAGGACAAAATTCTGACAAATCAAAGTTCCGAAAGTAAAAACACTAAAAAATCTGAAACATCGTTGATCCTAGATTTTCAGTTCCCTGAATTTGTAGCTTGGTGAAATTTTGTCACTTTGATCTTTCTTTGTTTTGAAGTTTTGATATTTTTACGTTCATTCTGATTTTCGGTCTTTCTCATATTTTCCACCCTCTCGTTGAGTAAACCACGCTGTCTGAGTTAATTTTAATTTTCCAAATTTTGCTCCATCGAATCTTTATTTCTCAGAATTTTTCTCCATCGGAACGTTTACTTTTCGTAACTTTGCTCAATCGTAACTTGAATTTTCGGAATCTTGCATTTCGGAACTTTGACCTTTGTTTCTTCAAAGTTTCGTTACTTTCCTTCAAAGTTTCGCCACCAAATAATGCGGAATTTTTCAAATTCGGAACTTCAACCCTGCCCCGTATCTCTTGGGTGTAATGCTAATAATTGACACGATTTCGATGATAACTTATGTCGGTAAGGCCGATGATGACCTTCCCCATACCGACCCTGCACGAGACTTGAACGACGTACATGATCACGCGTCACGTCACGTCCGGTTTTTCTGCACCACGCGTCGTGTCGACACCGCGCACGCAATTGACGCGCGGCAATGATACGACTATAAAATTTCATTTCTAAGTAGCCACGTCGAAGCGTGACTTCCGTTATAAATTAGAAAAAAAAAAAAGAAAACGTTCGTCTAACGAGGGTAAATGCGCTAAAGTATCTTCTACTCTTTTTCAAGCTCAACGAAAGTACCAAAAAGTTGCCAAAAATTTCGTGTGACTAATTAAGAATGAGCAAAAATAATCAATTTTCGATTCGAGCTTAATGGCCATCGCTAAGTGACTATACATTTTTAGTTTTGCCAGAATTGGTCGATATTAGGATTCGTGTTGGTATAGAACAAATTTTGTACTTTCGGCAAATTTCGGGAAAAATACTTATTTTGAAGTCTATTGAGAAATCCGAGAGATTTCGGAAAATTTGACTGCAGAAAATTTGGTGTGGTTAGAATAATGTACCTCTTAATTGCTAAATCTTACGTACAGACAAAATTGAATTCTACTGTGTTTCAAACGAAATTCTTTTAAATTCGCGTTCGCTATTGTCAAAACAACGAAGAGAACCAAGCGACCAAATAATTTTTCATAAAATGAAGAAAAATTCATAAAACTTAATTCGTATTGACGTGACAAGTAGTCGTTTCCTGGGCAGTGCAATTCTCCGCTATATATACGTATTTATTATATTCGTCGTCTCTGCAGCGTAATTCGCAGATTCTTTTAAACAGTAAATTTTTCTCTTCCACGCAGGATTTGTCACTGTATAAAGTATTTTCGACCTCACAGCGAATAAGTGACGCAGTTTTTAAACGGACTTATTTTCATCACAGCCATGCGGAAAAATACAGTTTTCGATAGACGATATTTGAAATTATTCCAATTTTTGAACCAAAATCCCGTGTATAATTATCGGAATTGTAACTCTGCTCAGCGTCATTTGGTGGAAAAAAAAATCAAACTAATACAACCAGGCTTACAGGTGACCGTTGTCCGTCTTTATTGGCGTATGGATAGTGGAACGGGTATATTATGGCTTATGTTTCGTTAATTTATACGTGACACGAGTAGTCTAAAACCCGGATAATTACGATTTGCCTCCATTAAAATGAAAAATTTGGGTTACACGGTGATAAAATGGCGCCAAAAACCAGCCTCTGACGTAACGAGGACATTTTCCAGTACCCCTATATTTATAGTGCATGCACCCAGTTGATCGGTGTTGATTGATGCGTCGAACGGCGTGTCTCGATCGTCGCAACGTTTATTTACGAATTACGATAGTTGGTAGATGATACCGAATTAGTGCCGAGCGACTAGCTGATAACGATGACGACCCTCAAAAGTTAGACATCCCTCACAGCGAAGTTCTCGAGGGTTGGCGGAACGGTTCGAACGGCCCTCCGTCTCTGCAGCAGCAGTGTAGGTACACTGCCTCCGCGTACTCTCGCTAATTCCTCACTTCCTCATTAAATCCTCGACACACATTACGCCCCCTTCTGTTCCCCTCCATCTCTTACTCTCTCTCTCTCTCTCTCTCTCTCTCCCCCTCGCTTGGTTTATCCGAGCTCTCTTTGCTCTCGTTCGCGGCTTCATTCACTCACACTCCGAACCTGCACCGTCTGTGCGTTCTGGGCATATGTGGTGTGAGTCCATCATGGCGGTAGGTAAATCTACGGCGTTAATCTCTACTTATCCGCAGATCGGCCCACGTGTACCCTAAATAGTAAATACACCCACGATGGTTTCGACTCGATTATGCATGGACGCATAGGTATCTGTGGATACTCATTGATGGCTTGGTCATATGAACTTTCATCACTGCTGAATTTCACTGGTCAACCAATTATTATGGGTACCATTTTCAAGTCATCGTATAACGTCGATCGAGTCCACGTGAAATCAGTTGCAAGTCAAAGCGTTTATGGAGTCACGTTCAAGTCTTCCAAGTCACTGATAGTGTTCGATTTGGAAGTCAGGTGGACTTTACTGTACAGATTACTCAGCACCATTTTATTGTTACGATGTAAAGTGATTGGAGTCCACGTGGAGTTATGGTTAACGTCGTATGATGTATGGATTCACCTTTAAGTCTTATAAAACACTTTGAATTCGTATTCAGCTTTGAAGTCAGGTATAATGATTGAGATGAACCTTAAAGTCTTCCAAGACATCGATAGTGTTCGATTTGGAAGTCAGGTGGACTTTACTGTACAGATTACTCAGCACCATTTTATTGTTACGATGTAAAGTGATTGGAGTCCACGTGGAGTTATGGTTAACGTCGTATGATGTATGGATTCACCTTTAAGTCTTATAAAACACTTTGAATTCATATTCAGCTTTGAAGTCAGGTACAATGATCATCGTGTCGAATCTTGAAATCTTTCAAAATATTGATAGCATTCAGCTTCGAGATCGTATATAATCATTGTTGTAATGAAGTGGTAACAGTTTTAACGCTACAGACAATAAATTTTATGAAACAGAAGAGAAGGAGGAGAGTAAAAGGAGGAAGAAGAATCTCCATGATTAATTATTTATCACTGCAGTTTTATGCTGCACGGTCTTTGAAAGATTTCAGTTTGTTGTTTACTAATATTATATGATGGATCGGTAATCAAAACTGAGTAAATTGATTGTTGAAAGTATAGCAACGCTTTGATTCTCTAACATCAGTTACCTACTTCTGCGCTCCGCGAACGAGTGGAAATTAATTTTCGCGGATATTAAGCGAATTTAATCAGAATTTAGACCCTTGTGAATTTTCCTTTCTATGTGAAATCCGAATCAGTATGTATACTTGTTGACACCGATTTTCATGCTCTATAAGAATTGTTAACTGTACTGTAGACTTATAGAAAATGGTTGGTAATTCTGTTGGAGATTAGACTGAAAAAAATAAAAAATGAAAAGACAAGAAAAACGCACCAACAAATAGAATAAAAGATGAATAATATGAAACAAGATATATTAATTTATGACGATAAATATATGTCGGATAATTAAAGCACGTAGTGTAAAATATACCGAAAGAGATATCCGCAAGACAGTTTAGATAACAAAAATACTACATATTCAAATTAGAGTACGATTTATCATCGAAAGTAGGGATCAAGAAATTTTGTCGCTATACATGAATTTCTTAAATTAACTTCAACTAGTAATAAATATTGTTCGTTTATTATACATTTACCACGGTCAAGATTATTCGAGAAATATTATCTGTCCGTAAAAATATCACATGTCTTAAAATAACTAATGTCCCTGGAGCAAATGTTCGGTACAATTAAGTAGTGAAAAATTGATTTCGGTGAACCCTGAAAAGGCCACCGTGATTATTCATAAGAGAATATACCGTCACTAATTGCGTCAAAAGGTGAGATAGCGAGAGAAAAGTAAGCCAACCGCAAATGAAAAGAGAGAGATAAAAGAGAAATTGTTCGTTTAATGTTGCAAGATATAAAGTTTAGTTCATCGC
Source organism: Neodiprion pinetum (assembly GCF_021155775.2). Lineage (NCBI taxonomy): Eukaryota > Metazoa > Arthropoda > Insecta > Hymenoptera > Diprionidae > Neodiprion > Neodiprion pinetum. The sequence goes on along the minus strand of NC_060238.1, from coordinate 20,299,599 downwards.
AACGAAATGGTCGTTTTTTCATGCAAACACCTTGTATTTTACAAAAATACCGTACGTGATGGAAATGGAAGTGATTTTAGGATTCGGCAGACTCGAAAACATAATATTTACCAAAAAACGTCCCGTGCAGCTGAAATTAAATATTTTTTTTTTTTGTTTTTGCAGACCGTGTAATCCAAGTTGCGTCTCTTGAGGGTGGTCCGCTATCGCGGTGCAGAGTGAACCAGGCACGTATACAAACCTCTGGACGAGTGCTCTCCGGTGTACGGGTAAGAAACCCTTGAGCCACTTGAAGTCTTAGCTACCAATTTCGACTCTGTTTCCACATAATTTATACACACTGCTCAAGGATCGCAACCACTTGTGAAACGAAAAGAAAAAGCACCCACCGTGACATGGTGTAACCGTAAGCTTCCATCAGGCACAGTTCAACAGTCTCCTGGTATTATTCTCTCCCATTTACGAGCGCAGCTACCGCATACATGCTTTTCAAAAGTACAATAGTGCTGGATTCTCCGTCCGCCTCGTGGAGTTCCAGCGTTCCTGAAGCCCAAGGAGCGTGTAATGACCCTCGGGAATTCCATGTTAATTTAGAAAAAATGCGTTGCGGCTATGGCGTTGCGCGTCAACTGCGGAATTCGCAGAGGGTTGTAGCAAAACGGCATAGTCACGTGGCCAGACTTCCTTGACTAACGTATAACGACACACTTGATTCGCATTCGCGCGTCACGTTCGAGTGTTGTTCTACAAACACATCGCGTGCCCCTGGACACAATGAATCCGGCACTCAATTTTCCTGATTTACTTATTGCCGATGGCTCGTAAGTGATTCGACCACGCTAGGCACACCGTGTCTGCATCCCGTACCTCCTCATCCTCCTCCTCCTCCTCCTCCTCCTCTTCCTCCTCTTCCTCGTCGTTATTGTCGTTGTCGTGGAGATACGGACTGCTGACTACGTATCCGGCTTTTCAAACTTTTTCCTCCGCATCTAAAGCCGAAATGATTTCCGTTGGGAAACGCCAACGCCTCTAATTGGATTTCTCAGGTTCCTGTACGTACATACTGCTACGTTCGTCAACGCCTTAACCTTCCGGCTATCTTGTTTTCAATACGAAATAAAATGCGAGTTTGATTCTATACGAATTATGTGACGATGAATGGCGATGCAACCGACGTGAGAGATTGGGAGTCATTGTCACACAACCTCGTATTTAATCAAACTCGCACTTTGTTTCGGACCGAAAACAATTAGTTAGACGGAAGGTCTGGGCATTAACGAATATCACTGTACTGTGAGAATGACTCCCAATCTCTGACATCGGCAACAAGAGATTGGAAGTCATTGTCGCGTAATTCATATAGAATCGAACTCGCATTTTGTTTCGGATCGAAAACAATTAGTTAGCCGGAAGCTTAAGGCATCAATGAATACAACTGTACCGAAGATTGCGTCGTGGATTTGTTCCAATCTGATCTAGTGATGATAAAATTGGAGGTCAAGTTTTACGAAACGTTCGACAAAACTGAGGTTCTTATTTTCCACACATCGGCTTTCACCGGTGTCTCGTTTCCACAATTTAAGCCTGTATCGCCATCCCGAAGTCGCACGTCAATTTGGCAACATCCGTTAATGAGGCCGAGACCGTCTGCTTTGCCGGCTGCACTTGTATTGCACGCGTTCCAATTTAAAACGTGGAGCACCCAGCAGCCCTACGTAGTTAATACTGGATGTTCATCCACTGGGTTCACAACGATCCTTGATTCATTCATGCATTCGTTCATTCGTTACATTTTGTTCCACACACGGCAAGCAGCGAGCCCTTGTTACACTACCGCGCTCGTATTTGTTGTTGCCCTGCCATGTTTCACTCGCGGCCCTCGTATATTCATCTTCGTGTCGAAGGGTGTAGGGGTCTCCTCCGTCCATCCTGAACCGGAAGTTCAAACTTTATTGTTCCCCGCTGTGGTCAGAACAACGAAAAGGAAACGGACACCCAGTCTCGCCCTCCCTCACTGTCTCCGGTGCCAATTTTACAGCTCGTGCAATAATTTGACTCGCGTTTATTCGGACCAGTTTTTGCGTCGAATAAATGACTAAGAATTCATCTAGAGGAAAAAACGAAGGGAACGAACCAAAGGTGACGTTAACGGCGCAGGCGCGAATCGACTTACCTTATCCAATCTGCAATTGGCACCACATCCGACTTCGGAGTTGACCTCGTCAGTTCGACTCTGAAACCCCAAAAACATGAAAACTGATTAACACTTGTATATACTTGGTGTGATTTGCATCAAATTTGAAAAAAGTCATCGATGCATATGGATTCGTTTGTCAGGATACCGTTGATCGTTCGTTGAGTCTGGATATCGATGATTTGGAAAATTACCGGTTCCCAGGAACCTGATATTTAAATTTCGCCCGTTGTAAACTGGAATTCTCATGCTGAAACGGGGCTGCTGCCGCACGCATCGCTTGCCACCCTTACATCGTGAGTGTAGAAGCAAATAAACCCATTACAGAGTCGCGCAATGCATATTCAACGTGCGTGTAGGACGCACTCAAGCACACGGCTGCATTATACCTAAACGTAATCCGTGTAAACGTGTAACAAGAAATACCCGAATAATTACCATACCTGGGTTACGGATCAAAAATTGACTGGGGGAATTTCGAGCTGGGTGTTGCAGTTGTACAATTTTCATTCCATTACACACTTCACGCAACTATTCCGAGGGCGTGTAACCTGCAGCCCTCGTTATACTTGCAAAGCCGGAAGTACACCTGTGTCCGGAAGCTCACGGACAATGAGTTTAACTGCACAGGTCGCACAGGTGGACTGTAGGAATTAGATTTACCGGTAAAAATTCCTGTAGTTTCCACGTGACAAATCCTCATTTCATTTCGGTTCAATGACGTCTGATTAACAATGTTTTTCAATAATGCTCGGATACTTGCGTGATACAATGTGGTGGGAATTTTTACAAGTATCGTTGAGATTTTGGAATAGTAGGACAATATTTTACCGAATCTTTTTTGTTTCCAAGAAAGTTGACTCAAAAATTTTACATCAATTTACTCGAAAAATTTTGCCGTTAAGAAACAAATTATTTACATCGCGATCTACCTTGTCATTATTGTATATACGTATGCGTACCTACCATTTACCGAGTCTCTATACAGCTTTTTACTCGATGATTTATTGCACGAATGGACGCAGCTACCGGGGGGGTTAGAATTGAACCGGATACAACAGTTTACCGTTCTTTTAACCACCGCCAAGCGATTCAATTTAGGTTTTCAATGCTCCGCAAGCTTCGTAGTTCCCCTCTGACGTATAATAGAAGCTGTGAAAATATGTACCTCATACAGCTTTCGTGATTTTTCAGCATTAAGAATAAAATGCTCTCACCTCGTGTATTGTTTTACTTTCCGAGGGTATACAATATATATGATACTCGAAATATTTTTTAAAAGTTTTGATTCTAATGAATTCACGTCATGATTTCCAATGGTATCACTTTGCGTTACACGACTTCGAGTGACTATAAAGTATAAACCATGGATTCAATGAATTTAAACAGACTTTGAATGATTTCAAATGACTTCAAAAGATTTCGACTGCCATGTAAATACTTGAAGCTTGAAAATACTTCATAAGTATCTCACACGATCACTTATCATTAATTACCACAATGTGCCAATTTGAAATATTCCAAATGAAGTCAGGTGGCTGATTACATGAATTCAAATCACAATGCCTATCGCGAATTAAAATGTATTCACCTGAGTTTGAAAAATTTCACATGAATCAGACCTGACTCATTGTCAATCGACCAGAAACTATATTTTATCACAGACCTTTCTAAACTTACGATTCAACCACCAGTCCGATAATTCGTTACGGGATTAAATTCGGGTGCATCATTTCCACAAGGTACCATAGCACCTGATTGCGGAACCTTCGAGTCATTATTACCGTACACAAACCCTAAGCTTCCTGTCTCAGAAAGACAAGAAGAAAAAAAATAAAAAAACAAACACGGTAAAATATAACATCCACCTGCGTTTTCGATCAGACCGTAACGTCAGAGAATATATAAGACATGGCGGAGGAAATTGGAAAGGCTTCTCACGATGTTAAAGCAGAAAAAACTAACGACCATTCAGCGAAATACATTCGGGTACCTATTGCGGGAATTTATATGTAACGGGTTAAACATTGTGATCGCACGTGTATTTTTCTCCGTGGTATATTACGTGACACTGACACAACACACGCGACTATCGTGATCCCCTAATCGCGCCCACCTGATCTGCACCCGCCTAGTTCCACCCCAACTAAACGACTCGCCGCAGTCTTCGTCTTGGTCACGGTTGGCCGCGTCGACCAACTGTTGCACCCTTCCGGAAGCAGGTATAGACGACTTGGACGTTGAACGTGAAGGTGCACGGACTCGGAATTCTTCCGTACCCTGCGAAGGATTCGAGCCAATTTCACCCGAGGACTTACAACGGTGAAATTGGCGCTTCCTGCTATCCTGATTTTCAACGGCTTTTCTGTCGCCGAGCAGTTGCGTGGACTATAATTTAAAACCCCTGCCTTCTTCTGATACGTCATTTTTTGATTTGTCTAACATTTTTTTTGGATTCACCGATGGTGCGAGAGCGGAAAAGTCACTTATCGTATACTGTACAAATTTAACCTCTGACTAACCAGAGCTTACAATAGTTGAAGAAGTGTCGAGATGTTAGTTTCTCACTCCATTGGAAGCTTGAAATATACAGGCACTGTGGAGAAGAATATGAAAAGCGAGGGACGGGGAGAAAAAGTAGTCGGTGTTCCATCCGAGTGAATTTAGGAGGTGGGATTGGTGGGTGCAAGGTGTAGGTATACACCGATGGGCAATCAACACCGTGCGACTCTGAAAACGAGGAGAAACGCGGCGCGGATAAAACCCGACACCGTTCACCTCAAACTCGAAACTTCGCCTCACCGTTCGCCAACACGTTTCGTAGTGTTGGTAGAACACACTCTTCCAGAGGGACCATGGCTCCCGTTTGGTTGGACGGCCGACCAGTTCCCGGTTGGAACTACTCGACCGAGGTCAAATTTCTAAAGAATTCTCGGTAATGAGAAGGGGAGGGACATCGTTGGATAGCCGTGACCAAATCAATCTGGCTGGATGGATGTATAACGGATCGATTTGAAAGATGAAACCGTTTCGGGGTTCCCCGGCTTGGGGATGAATTTTACGCCGGTCGTCAGCATTGGTGCTCCATTAAAGTGACTTGTTTACGTAACCACTAATTTACTTGCAGTAATCGAACGTTGTAATAGTCGACCTCTTCGTGCTTTTAAGCCATGGAGTTCATTCTCGGTTTATAAAAGTGGCGTACATAGACTTGGGTTAGATTGAGTACACGTGATTACAAACATTACAAGGATTACCAGAAGACTACAGAGATTGAAAAAAGATTACACGAGTTACAATGGGATTACATGAATTACAAAGAATTCAGAGTTAGGTCATAGGTTACGAGAAGATTGAACGGATTGCAAAGAGATTATAATGATTATCGAGAGATTACAAGAATTACAAAGATTACAGAGACGGCAAGGATTATAAAGATTACCAAAATACTGCAAAGATTACAAAAGGATTACACTGATTGCATACAGATTAGAATGATTATCAAGAGATTACAAGAATCACAAAGATTACAGAGACGGCAAGGATTATAAAGATTACCAAAATACTGGAAAGATTACAAAAGGATTACACTGATTGCATAAAGATTACAATAATTACAAAGGTTACAGAAACGGCAAAGGTTAGGATTAAACTTACGAACTACCCAAAGATTGCAAAAAGATTACACTGATTGCAAAGAGATTACAAGGATTACAAAACGATTGCAGCCGATTACAAATATTACAAGAATTTCAAGAATTATGAAGACATCACGACGAATACAAAAAGAATGCAAAGATCACAAACGATCACAAGAAATTACAGCGATTACATGACCTACGTACACCAGATTACAAAAGTGATTAATTCCTTGTTTTAAACATCTATTTAAACTCCGAGCTTACATTGAAGGTAGATACAAGGTATAATCATCTCTGTAGTTCATTGTATCACGAGCTTTTTAATCGGATCTTGTTCGGTGAATGATCAATACAGTTAATTTCTGTAAAACCATCGTTATAGATTTCCTTTGATAATTGCTGCAATTGAGAAATGATCTGTAACAAGGTTCGAACTTCTCCTTACTGTCATCCGGTCAGGCACGTTTCATTCGGAAAGAGTTACATCGGTTGACGAGAGTTTCACGTACCATAAACATAAGTTTCAATATTGACGAATCGTAACCGCGTATTCCAAGTAAGCAATAACGAATTGTTGTAGAATTCCCTGAAGTCGATGGTCGAATTGATGAATAACGATTCGAGGCGTCAGGACCACCGGGAATTTGACTCTTCTCTCTCTCTCTCTCTCTCTCTCTCTCCCCTTTTTTTCCTTTATGGAACTTCGCGTCCTCTCCTCCAGTTCGATCCAACACACGTGGTCCTGGCCATGCGTGTGTATATGAATAATTATTGTGTGGATACTGGAGAGGCCTTAATTGGCATTACGTCATACGAACGAACGAACAAACGAACTGACCGCGGGCTGCTTTATGAGCAAACCGTTGCTGCACCCAACTATGTACGGTACGTTCCCAGGATTTGTTTACTACGTACGGCTTAAATTATAAATTGGAGAAGCAAGCGAACCGATGTTCAGTTTGTTTGGCTTCAAGTGCGCAGGCTTCCCAAAAAAACTGACCAACTGGGTCAATTCCTCGCCTACGCACGTCTCGTATATATATATATATATATATATATACCTTTATTAACCAAACGTTGAAAAGGAAAAAAAGAAATCAAAAAACAAAAACATTTTCACGACTATCGTTTGCTTCGTTATCTATAATACGTCACGATTTCGAAACTTTTTACTGGCGAATTATTAAACCGAATTTCATCTCTTATCACTTTTGTTAATTTGAAGACTGGTGAGTTGGAAATCAACATTTTTTTCATTGATTTTATTACTGGTATAGATAAGCCCACGTTTAGTGTTCGTCAAATTAAAATATTCAGGAAAAGGTGGTTTGTGTATGATTTTTTACAAACTGTTGTCTAAAACGACATATTTTGTACAACCAGAAATAATATTAACCAGTCGAGAGTACGATTAAAAAAAAAAATGCGTTATCGTAGAGAACATAATATATGGAGCGTGTAGGGTAAGGATAGAGTTTATATAAATGATATCTACTTAATATTGTAACAAACATAATTCCGGCAAAACATTACGTTTTAACTTTTTCTCGTTGTCTCTTTTATTCGGTTTGTTTCTCCTCGCCTTTGACCTCATATAAAAATTTGATAATAGAATACCGCAGACTTCTGCTTATAAAGATATAACGACTTTATATCACAAGCGTTTAACGCGACATCTTTTCCCTAGACCGCGAATATTAATACAATTATCGCAATTTGTCTTAATATCTCAAGAATTTATTATCTCGATAAGTAACGCGCAGGCCTTTCGTATTATACACTAAACATCATTTATCTCGCGTTTATAATTATTACAAGTCTCGCGCGAATATTGATCTATCACGCGATACGTGTATGGATAATTAGAATATTTTTATAAAAAAATTCAAACCAACTATCCGTATGTAGGTATACATCTCGTTTTTTCGTAATTCCAACAATATTCAAACAGTTTTTTTTTTAACGATACCTGTTTTACTGAATTTTTCTATAGTTACTGTCACAAATGAAATTTTTCTCAGTGTACGTAATTTTATTCTTCAAACGACGCAAATTATTACGCGTACACACACATACACACCTGTACATGTCATACGTTTTTTACACACCGTTTCAGGCAACAGGATATGAGGCCCAGCCGGAAGTCCATTGTGCCCAGTGTGTCCAGAGGAGCTTATATACGCGCGTGTATTTGAAATTGCTTTGATTTTTTTCTTTTATTGTGTTTGTTTTTTTAAACCAAGTTTTTTTAAAATTAATTTTTAACAGAACAGTTTAAGTGAGTAGTAATTAGAAACAGAAAAAAGGAAAAAGTGTATTAGTATTTTTATTATCGCGAGAAAACGGAGGCTAGGAACAAATAAATCGTTTTCGTCGATGTTATTTTTCATACGCGATTCGTGAAATTAATATTCAAACAAGTCGACCGTTTTGATGACAATTTTGCTCAAAAATCAAGTAAGATATATTCGACAAGGGTGGATTTTTCAAATTTTTACGATTTCGAAAATTTACTATTGTAACTTCTTGTTACACGATTGGAAGAAATGATAGTTAGTCCAATTTTTCGTATGCGGAATATAAACGCGTGCTGATTTCTTCGAGTCGAATAACATTTGTTTTTCAGCCTAACGAATATCAAAAAGCAGAAAAAAAAAAAAACTGTCATTACGCTGAATTTCTTTTTGGTATTTATAATTTTCCTAAATTCGGGAGACAAAAAAAAATATTGATAAACAAGATTTATTTGTAATCTTCATAACGTGCTCCACGTCCTTTACTTTTTCGTATTTTGGGGCAGGATTGAAATTCCGAACTTGAGAAATTTCGAAAACGTTAAATTCCGAATTTTTCGGTGGCGAAACTTGATGTAAAGAAATGAAACTTTTACGATACATGAAAATCCCGAGAGGACAAAACGCCAAAAAGGCGTAACTGCGACATGTAAAAATTCCGAAAGAGCAAAAGTGAGAAAATTAAAAAATCCGAAACATCGAAATTCCGAATGATCCAAGATTTTCATTTGTGCGAATATTTGGCTCGATGAAATTTCACCAATTTGATCTTTCGTTGTTTTAGGTATTTTCGATATTTTTACATTCTCAATTTTTCCACCCACTCGTCGAGTAAACTCTGACTGTCCGAGTACATTTCAACTTTCCGAATTTTACTCCATCGAAACTTTATTTCTCAGAATTTTTCGTCATCGGAACATTTACTTACCGTATCTTTGCTCAATCGTAACTTAAATTTTCGGAATTTTGACCCAACGTGTTTCCGACCATTCGAAACTTTGTTGTTTCTTCGAAGTTTCATTTTTTTCCTTCATGTTTCGCCACAAAATGATGCAGAATTAATTCCTTTCGGAACTTCAACCCCCCCCCCCCCCCCCCATATTTTCGTATTTTTCAATCGTTCACGGTGATACAAAATTCTGCATTTTGGCCTGTGAATGTCGATGATCGTCGTCATTGAACGCGGGAATGGGTGAAGGATGATCTGTTACGCAACTAGAGCAGGTCACTCAGCGGGCCAACATTGACAAGATAAGAATTTTCCTACTCGTGCTGCGACTGTCAATAGATGTTCCACGTTTTTCTACACATCTCTGAAGTATTCACACACACACACACACATTATACATGCATACATGTACCGCAATACCGTGTAGATGATTTATTCACGCCATTCTCCGTCGATATTACAACGACGGTGCATCGACGAATCGTTTTCAAGTCCCATAAATCACGTACAACTTCGATGAAATGAAAATTACAATTAGAAAAACAAAAAACAAAAAAAACAAAACACTCGGATCACTTACAAACGTACGCGGCTGGGTGTGAATGAATTTAGGCGCCTCGGTTATAAATATAAATATGTTTCTCGTTATCGCGTTATTACATATAATTTATGAAATTCCTTATCTCCGCATGGTGCATTCGTATATAATGTATACCGTAAAAATATACACGAATGCACCGTGCGGAGATAAGGAATTCCATAAATTATAATGTACAACGTGTAATGTAGGTACAACATACACACCGCCCTGCATTAAAACCTTTTCATTATCCATTCTGGTTACGATGGTCTTAGATATTTAGGGAATCATTTCAACTGATAACAACCGCGAAGACATGCGTCACGAATGTAGTATATAACTTGACTCTTGAACCCATTTGTAGAGTGTAACGTTCACGTTTCTTTTTTTTTTTTCATTCACTTTTTTTCTCTTCATTTCCTCGGTTCACTTTCGTCTCCTCTTCTATCTCTAAAAGTTATTCCGATCTCGGTCAAAATGAATAATAAATTTTTGTATATATGTATATCTATATATATATATATATAGCCTTTAATGCAGAAACTGCGTAAAACTACATTTTTTTTTAAACTGCATCAAATCCATAGTTTGTAAGATCTCAACAATAACTTTATGCGAATAAAACTGGTCAACGGAAGTTTCTGGTTTTCTTTTTTTTCTTCTTTCGAATTACAGCATCACAAGTAGTTTGACCTTTTTTTTTTTTTTTATTGTTTTTTCAAGCGATCGAATTCGAGGGTATAAAAATTAGGCTGTACAAAGTCGATCGAATCAGATTCAGATTCGTTCATTTTACATACAAAAACAGTTTTAGCAAATATTCTTCATTAATTGAATGTATGTACACAGTAGTGATAATGAAAGGGGCAGAAAAATTCGCGCAACATTAAACGCAAGAGAAAAAATCGATTCGCGTTACTAATTGCGAGGGTGAGAAAGAAGAAGTGTAAAAAAAAAAAAACAAAAGAACTCGCGATATTTCAAAGCCTACCGATTTTTTTTCAATTAAAAAGAAGAAGAAGAAAGCTTTGAACGAATACTGGAAAAACAAAAAAAAAAAAACACCCCCCGTCAAGATTGATTCAATCCCTTTTTTCCACCGTGTACAATGCTTGAAATCACAGACAGATGACAGATTATATGTCTCTCGCTCTCTCTCTCTCTCTCTCTCTCTCCTACTCTTCGCAAGGAAGTTTTTCTGATCATTTACTGTTCTCGAGCGAAAGGAAAAAAGAAAAAAAAAACAGAAAAAGAAAAAAAAACAATACAAAAAATTGAGAGAAACGTTTAATCCAAGCCTCTCGTCAATCGACGCGATAATTACAGTCCTTGGACAGAAAACGACAGGCGGAGGATGAGGAGGATTAATTGAGTACGGTTGAAAAAAAAAAAAAAACATCCCTCCCCCCACATACAACCCATCAAATCCCTTACTCCTCATCTTTTTTCGTATCTATTATACCAACTCAGCTCCGAGACATTAATCTTTAAAAATACACGATTTACGGCTGTAAACTGTCATTGATCGTGCGTGTTTTTTTTTAAAATTTATTTCTATTCGTTTCTCGTCAAATTAACGCACCGGCTTGGTTTCTCTTTTTGCAAAATTGATTGGTTTGTTGTTTTTTTTTTTTTTTTTTATTTCACGTTCGTTTGTCGTTATCCAGCGTTCATTGTTCGACGATACAAATTTCCCTTCTCGTCCTACGTGACGAATATTCAAAGCTTATTAAATTTCGCGCCATTTTCGCGGCCTCCGTGTGAAAATTCATTCGTACGATCTCTTTGCGATCAGGCTGCGCGGATCTCGAGATGTACGAGGAGCTTAAGCTTAAGGCCACCGTTCTGTGGTCTATGGTTTAACTTAATTAATGAATATATACTGCCGTCGTTACATGTCGTAGTCGTTAGTGGGGGGGGGGGGGGGGGGGATGAAGAGTGAAGAGCAACTCAATTGATACGTCCTTCGTAGACGGCCATTTTCCTCTCTCTCTCTCTCTCTCTCTCCTTTTCTTTCCACTCGATTTTTTTTTTTTTTTCTTTTTTTATTTTATTTTTCATCTCTTATATTCGATTCAACGCGTAACTTTATAATGTATTTGAACAGAGAAATTTCCGACATTGCTTCTATCCTTCTCTCTATCCGTCTCTCGTGTCATAATTTTTTCTAACAATTAACAAACTGTGACGTAATTTGAAGAAAAGAAACAGAAAAAACAAAAAACAAAAAAGAACCGAACTGCGAAAGAAAAGAATCGAATTTCGTATCGGAGAATAGAGATGAGAGAGAGAGAAAAAAACAAAAAAAAAAAAAAAAAGTACCACCAAGAGATAAAATAATTCCTAACATGAGAAAATAATTTGTTTTTGATTAAACACACAATATTATTATATAACGTATCACCGCTTCTAATTGGGAGAAGATTGATGATGATTGCCAACGTGGATCGCAGTGTAATATAAATAACGTACGATATATATATATGATGAGTTTTTATTTTTTAATTAACACTTTGGAAGAAAAAAATTGTAAACATCGAGCTCGTATCGCGACGTTCGTCGTGTCGAATTTTTTTTTTTTTACCAAAACTTTTTTTACCTTCAATTTTTACCACCGATTCGGCAACGCTTATCGTTGGAAGAAAAAATGTGCTATTTATAGTCGATTTGTGCAAAATTGCAATGAATAACTTTCCTTCTTTTTTTTTTTCTTTTTGCTTACGAATTTCGTACAACTCTTGGTCTTGTATTCACACATATGTATGTATGTATGTATGTATGTATGTATGTATGTATGTATAAGTCGTACAGTTTTGAAAAATTTGCCGCATTAACGTTAATTAAAATTTAATCGCCGAAATAAAATTAATCTTGAAATAGTATACGTATAAAATATTATTTATAATTATATCGAAAGTATTGAGGTCGTATGATATTACGTTGTTCTTGTTATATTCGATCTGTACCTTTCTGCAAATCAATAATTATTATTCATAATATCTGATTTATTCAACATTGTTTTCCTCGTTTGTAACTTTTACCATTATAATATATATACATATTTGCAGTTATTTAATTTTTCACTAATCGTTTCTATCGCATAACCGAAGGTCTTCTTAAATGCAACGTTCGATAAATCGCGACTCGTTTGCGGTGATAAGAAATGCGTTAAATTTTTCCAAACGGTTCACCTTGTGAAATACTTCGATTATCCCACGTACAAGTGAGATGTAACAAAACCTCGTTGTCAATTACTATTTAGAAATTAATGTTCCACTTATAATTAGTAAAAAATCAAAAATAATCAACGGGGAACGTTTTTCTCTGGTTGACTTTTCGTTCCAAAGAATCTGTAAGAGAGGTAGGAAAAAACAGTCGCGGAAAGAGAGGATCGGCTGAAAATCCCGTTCAATAAAGTGAGGCGAACTTGTCGGCGAAGAATCTTCAAGTACAACCGATAAATCTTACGAAGAACCGAGTTGTCTTTTTTTTTTTTTTTTCTCTTGTTTCTATTTCTATACCCACCTGGTTGACGTCGAGATCGCGACACCAGGCGATGCAATCCTGTTCAAAGCTCGTGGGGCTTCCGACGTCGAAGTCCTCCGGAAGGAGTCCCACTAGTCCAGGAATCAGGGCCCAGAGCCTGATCAAAACGCATATCCGCAGCCCTACCATAATATCACCCGCTTTCGTTCACCCCCTGCATAATACGTACACGTGACTAGGCGTTCATGTACATAAGGATGCCTTCAACCTGCAGCTCTCTATATCCTCAGATTCATTTTTCTAGTCCTTTTGTTCCTCGGATCGAGTGTGAAAAGCAAAAGAAAAAAAAAAGAAAGAAAGTTGCAGCAGTAGTCGAAATTCGTTCAACTATCACAGAACGACACAGACACAAACACAGGTCAAAGAACACTAAATTTTCCAAATTCGTGCGTCGTCCAACATTTTTTATCTACTTGTCCGTATCCAACGTCTTCGCAAGGTTGCGATTCTTCTTCGGGTAACGCGCACGACGAGACACTTGACTTTTGGTGATGCGATTTGAATCCAGGACAATTTCGTTCCTCTTCGTTGGTTCCTCTTCGTTCGCGTTTACTCTTCTTTGACAAACAAGCTCGGTTCTTTCAGATCTGGGCAACGTGGGTCAAGGCGATGAACCTTTAATATCTACTCCGACTCGAGCAAGTTGCGGGTGCGCGCACAAGCGAGCAACTGGCTAGTTTGCCTCCGCTCTGGGGGCCTCGAACACCAACGAAAGTCCAAGCAAAGAGTCGTTCGGTGCGCACCCCACTACGGCCGTTGGCTTGCCTTCCAAGTTGGCGTAGCTCACCACTTTGAATGCTCTGGATTCGGCCCTTATTTACTCCACTCCCCTCGACGGTCGTCAACTTGAAACACTCGGGACGAAAGACACGGAAAGAGAGTCATCGTATTTAAAGCGAGACCGAGAGAGAGAGAGAGAGAGAGAGAGATAGAGAAGACACACTCGCATAACGATGAACTATCATCAACTTTGCTCTCCGTCCAATGGAACTGGAAACTTTCATCAACGTAAACAGTGTCTTGTTATACTATAGCTTGAAACGCGATAAACAATTATCCGAGGGTTAATAACAGCTCGATTCAGATTGTAATTAACTCGTTATTCCGCAGTGAAGTTTCATTGGACAAATCAAGGCAGAATCGAATACCTACTCGAACGTGGATAACGGATTGAATTTAAGTTAAACACGACCGTACCCATCGATTCGAGACCGTCTTCAAGTTACTTACCGAAAACTTTTTCTTACCACGATCATCCGACTTTTTGCATGTCAGGCTAAATATTTGCTGGTCACGGTTCAAGAGACCGGTGGTGAACCGTCTTCATTAGCCAGCGTCCTGGAACAATTGCCCGAGAGACACGTAACAGTCCTCCAGAAGTATCATAACGCTCTTTCTCTCTATCATGCGAGCAATGAGCTGAGAAGGACCTGACGATACGCGGCAGATGCTGAAGCACTCGATTTATAATGGCACTTGGTGGTATCGTCGCGACTCTTTATACTCTCGTATAACGCAATGCACATGTACCTACACTCCGCGTTTTATCTACATCGCCCAGGCATCCATACGTGTAATACGTATGGGCAAATGGACAATGGTCAATTGGCAGGTTGACCCGCTCTTCTCGTAATGCACTTACAATGTCCATTCACCAATTTGTATACTCGGTATGTACCCAAATTGAATCGGACGACCTATGTCCTATTCACCTACTTAAATGTACCAGGACTCTGGAATGAATTTATGCGCTCAATCTGGACACCTCGGCAACTAAACGTCAACCATTTCGGAAACATCGATCGTTTGCGCTACGTGTAATTGCAATTATTCATCCTTTTTGTTTGTATCCGTTTGATTCTTGGCTCTAAATCTACCTAAAAATAAATATGTGTCGTTTAACCATCTGGCAATTGGTTTTAGTCATCGAGAGATTGACAATTTTTGCCGTGAGTTTATAACATTTACAAAATAAAATGCTCCGTAACTGGGTCTAAACGTGTCACTCACCTTATATCTACGAAGATATCTTCCCACCTTTTAACTCGACACCCCGCGAACTCTTTGAAGCGTCTATAATCCACCCCGACATCAGTAGTTTCACCTAACGGTCGCCAAAATGGTCCGCTTTCCATCTTCGCCGAAGAATTCCAAGAATTGGGTCGCAAGCCTATCCAATTCTCAACTCTGAATTAAGATCCGAGTCCATGACCGCAGCATCGTGTTCCTCACGAATATTGTTTCCAAGTAGATCCCAGTTTTAAGATTGTAGGTTCAGCCAAGGGGCAGATGGATGAATTTGCGAGTTTGGGTCGCGTGCGCTCTTCTTCTGTATCGTTTACACCGACGTCCCGACTCCTCTCTTCTCTTCGTCGCAAGTCAAGGCATTGTGACCACGTATTAGATGCATCTCGACGCGTGTGTGCGTCTTCTCCGCGTCTGTTCCTCCTCCTCGTATGCGGGTCCGGACCGCATCTTCTCTTGCGGTTGGTTCTTGGTCGGTACGTGAGGTCGTACTTGTGTAAAAAGGCGGGCGGTGCCGACGACTGTCTGACCTTTGCCTTTCGGTCCATTGTGTCGATCACACTTCGTAGGGACAAAACAAACGGAGAAAAGATCGTCAAACAAACCTTTTTCTCCGCGTTTTTCTTCTTCTTCTTTTTTTTTTCTCGTCGTCTTGTAATATATTCTCTCGTTCTTCTTTATTATACTCTCCCTGCAGCCGCATCTTCGACAAGGACAAACACGTGACTTTCTGAAATGTTTGCGGGACGAAGAAACGAGGGAAACATATATATATATATATATATATATACACATACATATCCTTCGCCGTCTGATGTTTGCTACGAAATTTTATTATTTACTCTCGATTTTTCGAATCCCTCGGCATGCTGGTTGCCTCAACGAATGGTCAATAATTAGAGAACCTTTCAGACTTCCTTTTCCCCCATAGCCGACACAATTAGGGTATGTAAATACGAAAATCAAATCCCTGCGAGCCGCAGGGTCTGCATTTGAACCAAAGTCGTGATTTGTTAACCGAGAATCTGCAGTTTCGAGGAATTATTTACCATCAATTTTTTGTCTTTCTATTGTTTGTACATACCTTTGTATAAAGTTAGTATAATTTAAACATTGGCGCAAATTTCAAGGCTGTTTTCTAACAGATGAAAGAGCGAACAATAAATTCAATGAATCCGTTGATAATTTATCGTTCCAAATCAATTATACTCGGTTCGGTAATTGACCGTTAAACTAATAGTTTCAGGGTTTACGAGATGTACAGTAAGCTGAAAAATGTGTTGCAAAAAAAAAAATTTCAAAAAGTACGACCGTCAAAGCTGCAGATCTAATGAAATCTGATTTGCAAAAAATGTTTAAACCCTGAACGTTAGTTTTAACGAACATGTCGATTTTTTTATTATATACCAACGATCGCGGATAAAATCAACGAGACTGTTTTTTCGGTGATGAAAAATAGTAAAATCTTACGATTTACCTTCGGACGTTGTTAAAAATAAGGTGTCTATATTTGTAATCGAGTGTTTCACAAAAACAATACCGCGTATCACCGATTCTTTTCAAATTAGATTCGAGTTGATTGGCTCGAGTAGCACTTTTCATACTTTCGTTTTCTAACGTTCAGCGTTTCGCACAGATTTTTGGCCTGACTACGTCCCATGCATCCTGAGCAAAGTTTTGGTACATACCAGATTGGTCTCCGTTGGGATTTGCAAACCTTAATTGAGTAGCTCTTTAAGCGGTGTGTAGGTAGGTAGCGACCGATCTCTTTCGATAACTATGCGGGACATATTGAATTGGACGTCGACCATGAACGACCGGAGGAGGTGAATCGAGATCGATGCATTACGTAGGAAACATATAGCGAGCTCAATTCCAATCTCAACGACCGTTACAGTACAGGTTGGTAGCTGGACTTCCTGCGGAAATGGCCAATGTACGAGCTTACTCCTATCCTATCCATCGGCCGCGGAGCCTCAGCCATTCACCAACGGCCAGAGTGCCGCTCCTGTTTGCTATCTGCAACCGACATCGCGACACCCGGATCACGAGCCTCGCCGTACAGATATAACGGAGAATCGTTAATCTCACCACAGACGGAGATGAGAATGAGAGCGCAGATTTTACTCAAAACTTGAAGGAAAAAGGTGAAAACAAAAAACGATACCTATACGTTTCAACCGTATTTTTAACCGCAAATGTACAGCAGATTTTAGTCTTCGACGGAGTGATTTTCGTTATTCACACTGACAATGAGGGATATTTTCAGTTCCGGTTACCGCTCGGTCCATATAACTGTTTTCATTTTTTACCACAATCGAAAAATATAGTTCGAGGTAGAAAATGAAAATTAGTTTTCTAGCTGTTACCGAAAAGTCTAGTATCCGTTACTATTCTTTCTCATTACTAGTATCATAAATAAATAAGAAATTGTAAATTTCTAGATTGACCTTAAAAATTGTTCTACCTATGCATAAAGTCCATGTTGGCTAATTTTTACACCAAAAATTATTATATTTCACCAAAAAATCTTACGTGTTCATCTTTTCCCGCAGTTTTCAGTAACATGTATGCTCTTTTGTTCTCTCGACTTCTGTCACGTAATTCAAGAGTCAGAGCATTGTCTCTGCGCCGTTTTGTTCATTGAATTAGATTACGTACCAAACGTATTCTGACAATAATCAAAAACGTCAACAGTTGATTTTCATCCGCCATGTCGGATCCAAAGCGAAAAGAATAATAATTAAAAACATAATAGTGTGTGTGTGTGTGTGTGTGTGTATTATATTGGATACTAATTGTCAATAGAAAATGAAGAGAATTGAAATAAAATTCAACACTGAAAAACAAGTATTGTGGAATTTTACGATACGGTAGCCTGCAAAGAAGAAATTCTACGAGTATAGCGTGGATTAACTCGGTTATTAAAACACTGAGATAAAGTGAGAGAGAGAGAGAGTGAATACGATGTCTGAAGAGGGTGAAGAGATCTATTAGCGCTATTAGGGATGTGGGAGATAATACGCTGTGCTCCAGGCAAGTCAATCCATCCGTCTGGAGCTGCGCGATGCTCATAATATGCGGGGTGCGGGTGCGGATTGCATGACACTCGTCATTTATATACATATATGTACAAAGCGTAGATACATACGTAATATATTGTGTATGCATATGTATACATACATGTATAATAAATGTGAGAGCGTGCAGCGTGTGTGTCTGGCCCAAAGAACCGCGATTGCTGTTTATTAATTCCTCAAAAAATTTTTATCCATTATCCTGATCGTTTTTCCACTAAAATATTCGATCAGATGGATTTGTCTTCTCGATGACAAATTCTATTTCAAGCATTCTCTGTCGAAACGTACGGGAATAAGAATTCGAATTTTTCATTTCATCAAATTTCAACGAAATTTCAAATTCGATAGGAAAAAAGAAAAAAGAAGAAGAAAAAAAACAGAATGAGATGTGACTCCGCGATAAATCTGACGGCATGATTTGTAAAAAAAAAAACTTCATACATTGATTTTTATAAGAAGTTAGAAAAATAAAAAAAAAATAAATAAATAAAAAATGTCCAAACTCTCGAAATCGTGAAGTTTGATCTTTAAATCAAAAAATCGTATCGCAATTGATGAGTTCAAAGATTATAAAAAAAAAAAAAAAAAAACAACTCATATGGTCAATCTTTCAGGAAGCTGTGATTTTCGATAAAAAAAATTTGTTTTTTTAAATTCACATATCAAGAGCACACGAACGAAAAAAAAATTGACAAAAATCGCGACAATTTCTCACAACAGCTGTAATCACCCGTAAAAATTTTGATGGAATTAAAAATTCGAATTGTTATTTATAGGAAATACAAATTTATCTATTGAATGATAACAAATACCTATTACAGAGTAAAGAAATGATATTCAAAACGACTGAGGGATTTTTTTCCAAGCATACAACGGGACGTTTTGATCTTTGTATAATTTACTTTATTCAATTGTCTTATGGGCAATCATCGTGTCCTGTTTTGACGTGCTTCCATCAGAATTCTCCTGTGTTTCACTGTGAAATTTTCCATGTCCTTGCAATAAGTAGGTAGTTTAGTAAATTCTGAATTCTTAATGTTTACGGAAAAAGGAGACAAGTCAATTCACTCCCCCCTTTTATACACCAATTCCGTCAATTGGCCGCAATACACGAATCAGCACCTGATGGACGCAGGTGGATCTAATTCGTATAAATTAGAGTCGCGAGTAATTGCGCTGTTATAGAAACGGTCGTTTATCGTCGGTTTGATGAGCAGCTAGACGTTACATAAAACGGTTTAATTTAAGAGTATAGCTCTGGCGCGTGGTCAGATGTTGGGAATAATCGTCATGCAACGTACCAGTGATACTTATATTATGGTCCCAGTCCCCCATTATCTTGACGAATAAAACTAGTAAAATACGCGTCGTAAATGTGTTTACTAACTTTCCAGATTCTCAATTTACTTACACCAAATTTCATTCGGTGTTTATTCCTCGGATTAAAGTAAAATAATAGTACTCTGTAAGTTGCGAGCAAACGACGTTATGCCGCATCATTGATGCTTTAAGTCGAAAAAACGTCTATCGGTTTTTGTCAGATCGAAATTAACTCTATTAAAAGATCACGATCGTTGTAGCAAAGACGAATCATCCAACTCACGGAGAAAATATGCATATTTAACTATGGCCATATCGTGACTATGTACTGCAGTGTGTCATCGTGATCATTAATCACGGACTGATCTTCGAATGATTCGAGTTATTTTTTCATCGATATTGCAAAATTGCTCGTGCAGACTGTGTCAAAGTCCTTCCAGATTCTAACTGCGCAGCTCGTGAGAGAAATGCATCAAATCAGTACTGCGATCGTGTGATTAAAAAATGCTACTTCAGCATTATTGAGGTTTCTAAACGAAGCGAGATGCACAAGTAATTCTTCTTTCAACGCGGAAAAAAAAAAAATACTTTTAATCAAAATATTTCTACTGATATTTGAAAAAGAAGATCACTCGGTAAACAATAATTCAGACTTTATTTCTTCAGTATCACATAGATTAAACAGTTTTGCAGATGATTACGTTTTCCATTTAGTTAAAAACTAGAATCTTCTACGCCTTATTTACATTATTTTTTCTCAATTTCTCATTCTACTAATTTCAAGAATAATGCGCGCTTTTTCTTCATTGTGAATTTAAAGTGAAGAAGTAAGAAGAGAAATGACGGTAAAAATTTATTTCAATTCTGAATCCACTCATCGTACATTCGACAATTTAACTCAAAACTATCTTACAATGAAACATCAATGCGTTATTTCGAAATACACGATAGAGGAAAAAAACGAATTATTAGAGGAGAAACCTATTTGTCGGTCCCTGTCTTACCGATCGAAGAAAGAAGCGAGACAATGAAGTTAGACGTGAGGCCGAACATCAATGCGATCTTTCCAAGTATCAGCGAAATGCAGCATAGAGGAGAAAACTATTTATCGGTCCCTGTCTTACCGATCGAAGGGAGAAGCGAGACAATGAAGCTAGATGCAAGCGAGGCCGAATATCGCGATACGTTGTCCCCTCTACAACACAGCAGATAAACCGTGGAAATTCGCACGAACCGACACCGACACGCGAGAACGGCGATTTGATCTGCTTAGAGTGATTAAGAAAATAGAATAAAGGTAGAAAATATCAACATGGAGGAAGGTACTAATAATCCAGAGACCAAGCTAGGAGGTGAAAAAAAATCATACGCCGGAATACCGGAGGCAGACTTCGTGGTAAGTGATAATTTCAAACTAACTTCCCAACATCCCTTTTACCGATCGTGAAAGATCCACTCGATCTGCTCCGATACGAATTTAAGATCTAAAAACTATCGCTTTCGTTTTTTATCTGTTTATCTGTCCGATCAATTGTCAAGCGAAACCATTCTTGAGATAATAATTTACCGGCGCCCAAAACGCGGGCCGCAATAACACCGTGCGATTATCGATCTTACTTGCGTAATTTCTTTCACCATCACATTTCCTTGCCTTATATGGTTTCATTCGTTTTTTCGACCCTCCAATTTGATAGAGACAATCTTTTGTCTCGCTCAATCACTTGAAGTTGTCTCGTTTTCGTCGCATTTTCAAAGGACATTTATTCGCCCAAAGATCGAGTCCCCGAAGCGTGATATTTTTCTTTTTCAAACAAGTATCGGAAAAATGATTCTTTCGTTCTTTACTCGTCAGTTTGCGCTTTGTCTTTTAGATTTCTAAAAAAATTTTCTCCGCTGCGTCAAGGATTAACGTACCCATCTCGCTACAAATATATATCAGTTCGTCGCTTCAGATTGGTGTTTACGTGTCGATAAATACTTTTCCAAGTTTTTGGTACAGAATAGACACAAAATAGCAGAATTGATTCGTCAATTTGTTTCAGTATTTGTTGACTGTTGATTGAAAAGTTTGAGGAACTAATTGGAGTGAATTTATTTCTTCTTTTCTGAATAAGACAACCTGATATTCCAACCTCGGCCGATAGTTCTGGCTTAATGTTTGTATTAAAAAATCGTAAGATATGATGGAGAAAATTTTTGCACGGCAGGAAGATGTAGACGCATTTATGGCGAAACCAGATAACGAAGGATCGGTGGACAAGGTGTTGAAGAAGCTGGACGAGCAGCACAGTAAATACAAATTCATGGAGTGTAATTTATCGAACAAACGTCGGAGGCTAAGAACGCAAATACCGGAGTTGGAGCGGTCACTTGAAATGATTGAGAAGCTTCAGGCGGAGAAGAACAGCAGCCAGGATCTAGAGACCCAGTTTTTACTGTCAGAGCAGGTCTTTGCCAGGGCCCTGGTACCGCCGACCAATAAAGTCTGCCTCTGGCTGGGAGCCAACGTGATGCTGGAATACATGCTGGATGACGCCCAAGAGCTGCTAGTCAAAAACATTGAGGCTGCTAAGAGAAATCTTAGCTATCTAGAGCACGATTTGGACTTTTTGCGCGACCAGTTTACAACGACGGAAGTCAACATGGCTAGGGTTTATAATTGGGATGTTAAACGTAGACAGGCTATGAAGTCGACGTGAAACTTTTTTTCTAAGATTTGACAAATTAATATCGTCGCTCCAGGAACTGATGGTGTTGTTTGTTTTTTTTTTATTATTTAAACTCACCCTGCTTGCACGCAACTGTGCGTTGAAAAGAACAAATTAAAGTTATTCCTCGGGGGAATTTCCATTAACACAAAAAGTTATCGTTAGCATGCGAATGTATCAAGTCGTGGTTTCGATTCGTTGTTTTCATGTCTGAGGAGGACATTTGTAACAATTTTTGCATATCTAAAAAATCAATTTCATTCTAAACTAACTCAAATATCATGCTGCCTTCACTGCGTACACTACCAATGCTAGGCTATCAACATTCGCTGTTATTTTAATGTTTTCTAAGAGTGCGCAATAATAACTCTTATCTAAATTTGCGTGCAACCAAATTTATTCATCCGTGCGTTGATTGCTGAATTTTAGGTTTTGCACTATTTTAAGCGTTACTTTATCGATCGTAGGCTTTTCCGATTATTTTACTCCTTTTTCACATCTGCGTATCTCAAACTCGGTCTCCCGAAAATTACAGCCGTAATTAGACAAAACAGAACTTCGAGACTTCCGAGGAGGTTTAGAAATATCTGAGGAAACGCTTGATTGTTGGAACATTGTCGATTGGTATCTTGAAAACTGTACGCATAATTTATACTTTTAAAAATTGTGTCGATGCAAAACATACCGCCAATTTCACAAACTTCGTAATCTTTTAATAATAGTAATTTAAAAAAAAAACCAAATAAAAAAAAAAAAAAATTCAACAAAGACCGAAAACTGTACCATATTAAAAGCGAAGGAAGAATAAAACCAATGAATAAACAAGACAAGCTGCATTCTGTATAAAAAGAGTTTATTCACTTATTTATACATTATATTATTTCATCTCGAAATCAACGGTAGCTAACTTAGATTATGTCTTAATATAATATATTAATAATAATAATATTTAATGGTATGTACTATGCAGATAGTACGTAACAAATGCCATTTATCTTTTCTTGAATAGGAACGAATGATGAAAGTCAAGAGAAAAGCGAAGAGGTTTAATATTTAGTTTTGAACTTGTTTGCCAAACCATCTCAACACGCAGCTAGACGTTTTAATCGACCGATGTTCCACTTCTAGTAAAGAATGTACTATGCCTACTTCTAATGGAAATAACACATTTCTCAAAATGTCTACACGTTACAATTTTAATACTAAGTTTTGAAAGTTCACTCCTAGACATATAATAATTAAGGCACATCGGTAGTTGGAATATTTTTATATATATATGTATTTATATATATATATATATATGTTTATATTTCTTTTCTTCAGGTTTTTAGTTTTCTGTCCAGCTTAACGCGTAAGACAAGCAACGGACTAGTATTTGACGACTTGTATTGCCACAAGAACTTGTTACTCCGCTCCTTCGTCAGACTCATACTTGACTAATTTCTCTTTCAAACTAGTGATCGTCATCCTTGCCTCTTCCAACTCTTTCCTCAGTGTCTCGGTTTCTAATACTGCGTCCGTTATGCCGCCCAAATTTTTCCGGACGTATCTGTTGTTTCCAGTTAAGTTCAATATTCTCAATACCAAGTTTATTACCCGCTCTTTTTATACTGGCAAAAGTGAAATTCCAAAAAAGGGATACTTTCTTTGTGTCAATAGGGTCGGGATTCGCATCTTGTGCCGAATATATTTAGACAATAACTCGTGGAACATTTCACGCAAAAAATTTGAGAACATTTAGAAGACTAAGGATGTTTCAGATCGGTGAGCACTGTGACGTTACATGAAAATTTTCAGCAAGTATTTCTTGTCGAAAAAATTCTTTTGCAAAGGATACTCTAAAGCGTCATCAGGCTTTTCGGTCTCCTCGTACAACGAAACCAGCACCTTTGTCAAAGCATCCATAACTCCGGCACGTTCCAAATATTTTCTGAACTCCTCTCGCTTTGAATCGATTGGCTGAAGGACAGAAAGCACAAGATTTTGAAAGATAAATTGAAGCAAGAGAAAAATCGAGAAATCAAATCGCACAGGAATATTCGATATCTATTAAATTGGTGAAATTCCACCACGTGAGAATTTCCCGAAGACAAGAATACTCGTAACTAGCAGAAAAAAAAAAGAGTGTTGTCACAGGTGTACTATTGATCGATTTTGTGTAATGTGTTATGGTTTCTGGATTAGGTTAGACTCTGTCTTCTCTAATGATCCCTGTACGATCTTACCTTGTTGAATTCTTGTTTGTAGTTAGACATGTCGAAATAATACTTTGAGCGTCGTTATTTGCTACTTAAGAACGATTGATTTACTAATTATGAATTAATCCTATCCTAAAGAATCGTGCCTGCGAAACCTTTCGACATCCGAACAGCGTCCGCAAATACTGATTGCGTTCGATAGCGTACGATATGGTTTTATCATACGTAATCTATGGCCTAGTTGGAGTTGAAAGTCGAAAGTTGTCGCTGTCGCAATTTCGTTTTGGTGACGTTATCGTGCCACGGGAAAATTGGGCCCACTCATTGGGCCGGCAGGCGTGTTTTGGTACACATGGAACTATCTGTTATCTTCAGCCAATAACAGCGCTAGATTTCTTTCGTCGCGTGGTAATGCCGCTAAATAGAAACGGGTCCCAAGTTGCTTTATTTTCGTATACTGTAATTCCAAGCTGTCGACAATAACAATTTAACGATCATCACCCTTCGAGAAGTACTTAATATTCCATCTACAACAGATTTAGAAAAAAAGATGCCGGATAAATTATTCAAGCATAGAATTAGATATTGATTCAAACGCCTGACGAAGTCATCAAAAATCGAGGAGTAAATATTTTTACCGACCGAAGAAGTTGGACGTTTCGCGAGATTCGAGTAAATATTTCAGACAAGCTCGAATCTATTGCGTAAAAAAAAAAGTGACAATCGGGAATGGGAAAATCTTGGTAAATCCGAGGTTCGAAAACGCAACCGCTCGTTTTCTGTCGGTAAAAAAAAAAACTACCGGGACATTAATCTGACACGTGCGATGCGCGATGCGTGAACTGTGACTAGTCAACGGCGACCGCGTGGTGCGTAATAATTACACGTAAAATGGAGCGGAAACTTAACATTTTCTTGATTCCAAGTTGAATCGTATCGAAGATTAGAGTGAATCCGCGACGTGGGTCGAAGTCAAGAGCAGCGTCTTGCGTCTAGAATGTTCTTTCTGCGGGCTGAAACCGTCGTTCGCATTCTCCTGACCATCCTGATAGGAGGAGCGTCGCGGATCGGTGACGTTCTACTTTACCGGCTAAGCAGTCTCGAGCTACGCGCGGTATCCGATAACCTGACACATGCTATCGTCGGCGGCCTGAGCTGGTCCCTTATCGTCGCACTCTCGGGTAAATCGATAGTTCGCAACGCGTTCGGCATAGCGTTGTGCTTCGTAATATCATCGCTCATAGATTTGGATCATTTTTTGTTAGCCAAAAGTTGGAGATTGCGCGTGAGTATTTCACCTTAATATCTTATATTAATTAACTCTATAAAACGCGACATTTTCTCGGCGAAAATTTTTTGCAATGCGTATTTTTTACCAAATACATTGGCACGTTTACTGCGTTTAAAATATTTTTAACAAATGCTGGGGTGTTAGCCAGATCAGATGTTAACGTACGTATTATCACAAAGCGAAGGGTAATTGAAATTGCTAAAGTAGAGTTCAAATCGAAGGGCTTTCAAAACATCATCAAGAAATCAAGCCAATGATTTATAAAGTCTGAAAAGGCATTTAAACAAATTTTAGCAGCTGCTGCGGTTACTGATATAGTTCTATTTTACTTTCCGGCTTCCGAATGTCCGCGCTAAATTTTCGATACAACTTTTAAATACACCTGTATGGTTTGCCATTTTTTAAAAATTTTTTTTTTTTTTTTTGCCTGACAACACAGAGCTTGAATTTATTTGAAACTATGCGGAGACAAATAAGGAAAACGGGGACGAGAAAAATTCCTGAAAAATTCTGGATAAGAAATTGCTTGGTAAGATATTGAAGCGTTTTAGAGAGAATCAAAAGAAAACCCTAATCATTTCAAGTAATGTTTTTTTTATTTTTTGCAAAAATTAGAAAGATTCATCTGATAAAATCCGGATACACGATTATAGATTAGCACAATGGTAAAAAAAAAAAGATAAAAAAATGCAATTTTGTCACTTCGCACGTACATTTTTAACACATCGTTAATTGAGAATGAGAATGTAAATCTGAATTAATGGTAATGGAATTTTGATCTAGATTGTAATCAACGTTATGTACTCACTCGAGCCATCGTAACCCGCGTCCAAATATCCAACACCAAAAAAGCCCGCTTGATATGCGTTGACGAAAAGCAGTAATAAGTGTATGGAATAATTTCCCCTTTATTCTCTATTTTTGCGCAATATTTAAGCCACGTTATTCAATTTTGAAAATGATTTGACAGCAGGGTCGAGCGAGTCAAAAACAAGAGACGGAACCAGTTTCAATTTTTATTTCGATCCGTGTTATAGGGTGACAAAAAAAAAAAAAAATAGAGGTGTATAACATTCTTTTACGTTATACGTATAATAATTTTGTCAGACGATAAAAAAAATTTTTTTATCAAGTGCTCGGACATTTTTGTACAGGCAATTTAAATTACACGAGTATGCTGCAAAATCATTACAAAAACTTTAATCCATTTATGGATCGTGAAAAAGTTAACGAAAAGATGCTCATTTTCTTCGGGAAAAAACCTTAAACGTTACGATTTCCTCGTCGCCGAAATATGTATAAGGCACACTGTAGTGGCAACCCTGAGAAAACAAGCAGATTTGTAAACCACGATGATCGTTATTCACAGGACGCTCGGAACTTGGGAGGGCAGAGGCCGATCTTACATTGCTCATCGATACCTTTGCTGCTCTTGCTGATTAGCGCGATAAGCTACAAGGTGTTCCACCATTCGGCGTCCGGCTATTACTTATGGGTAATTATAACCGGTTTCCTCAGTCACCACATCCGCGATGCCACCAGAAGAGGGATGTGGTTTCTCTTCGTCGGATCAACGTCGCCTCTGCCCTACCATCTCTACCTCTTCATGGCCATGGCTTTGCCCTACTCTCTGCATTGGCTAATGCCCCAAGATTTCATCCAAGAGGATCACCGCCTGCAGCCTTCGGTCCTTCACGTTTGAGCTTTAACAAGTCCTTGACGTCTTGGAAATGTCCTTGAAGTTTTCTCGTCCTTATAAAGTCCTAGCGATATTCTATTTTAAAGTTTATCGCGAACGATATTATTTATTTGCTTTCAATGAGTAGCTGTTTTTAAAATGTCGATTTCCGCCTCGAATTCCATTTTTCGTCTTTCTCTGCTAACGGGTTGTTGCACAAGTATTTTTATTTTTCCTGAATGTCCTGAAGTGACCCGAACACGTCCTGGAAATATCCTTGAAATTGTTACGGATTTTTTACTCGACACCATGATGAAGACGAACCAGAGTGTATGCTTTCTCCAAAATTCTGGACACCTCGAACTCTCGGAAAATTTCGATTTCACGCGTTTTATTGTTAGTAGACATCCTGCACTTTCGATTTAGTCATTCAACTGAAATTTAATCGAGCTCTCTAGTCGTGTTGTTAATTATAGAAGAAATGTCGCGTCGATCCATCGTCGAAAAGTCAAGAGAGAAATCAAAAATATATTTTCTTACCGTCTCGTACACATTATAGCATGAAAATTCATACAAGTAATCTTCAACTTTTAAAATTATCGGTTATATTAATCATTTTCTGGGCATTTGAAAATGTTTATTTGTATATCGTTATACGTATGCCTACTACAATATCACTTTTCCCAAGATTTTCCACATTAATTATTGATCTAGTTCCGCCGCTATTCGATTTCTCGAAATCAATTATTTTTTGTGGAAAAAGACGATTTTACCTACCAATTTTTTTTTTTTTTTTTTTTTTTTTTGCAACCAGAATTAAAATTCAAATTGGGAAACTTACAAGAGTAATCAAACTCTGAACTCAGTATTACCACAACGGCTTACGATCTGTTATTTTACCATAACGATTCCATACGTAGATTACTTCTGATACTGTACCTTGTACTTAATTAATTCTTTTTTTTCCACATATTTATCTCAAAACAAAAGTGCGGCAAGAAAACCTTGCAAATCCGCACTCGCTAATTTTTTTATAACTAAAATATTGTAGAAAATAAAGAAATTCGACAGATTTAAACGCACATAACTTACCTGTATTGAAATTTGTGAAATTTTTTTTACGAATTTCAAAAAGTTTTCCATAAAAATCCTCCTTCCTAAAAGCGGCATCTGTATTATATTGATACAATGTTGTTAAAAACTTCTACAATATTGTATTGTATTTATAATATGGTGTTTCATTTGGAAAACTTGACGAGCGCAGCAAATTTACTTTTTCTTCTAAACACGCAGCAAAATTTCGGTATATAGAGCATTTGAATTAAAATATCTCAGCGAAATATGAGCTCTTAATATTGATATTCAGAGGTGCCTATTTTATTGTTTCCATTTTCGAATATTCCCTTCTCGCAAACGGCTTGACTTATAAACTATCTAAACACAGATTCTTGCAGGAAATTTAACGCTCTATAAAAAAAAAGTACTTACGCAAAATTTTCCCAACTCGATTTCAACGCAAAATTAGTTTGTGAGGCTGACTCTCCTTTTTTTAGTTAAACGAGGCTTCAACGTCAATTTATCGTTGCACAAGAATTAAATTTTCGGATACTAGAATTTCCGGTAACGGCTGTAAAACTAATTTTCAATATCTACCTAGAACTATATTTTTCGATCGTGGTAAAAAATGAAAATAGTCAAGGACTGAGCGGTAAAAGCAACTAAAAATTTCTCTCAGTGTACAAACGTTGAGTCATATTGAATTTTAGCGCATGCGCATTAAAATCATGCGCAGGCATCAATCGTCACAAAAACCGTTCGGTCGTTAGAAATTCACTCCGTATAACACAAGTGCGTATAATAAGTATATGTAACACCCTATATACTAGAAGCATGTATTGTATAAAATTGAGTTGCAATGTTTACACTCCGTGCGATGTTACGTATTATAAAGACGGCTGCTATTTGTTTACACAGAATTCAAAACACCTGTATTTACAGTTTACGTACGTCTTTCCTCCGATATCCCCCCCCCCCCCCTCTCGCGCTCTCTCTCTCTCTCTCTCTCTCTCTCTTTTACACGAGTTCTCAGTTATTGGATCAAACACACGCATTCGCATAAGATATCCTGTATAAATAATACAACGCGCGTTCACTAAACTATCCGTTATTAATATCCACGTAAACTGACATTCCGAGTTGAAGTTCGCTTCAGTTCCCCGTTTACAGATGGACTAAAAAAATATCATCACAGTTCTAAGAATCGAAGAATCGACGAATCGAAGATGAAATAAAATCGTATCTAAAGTCACTTTTTATCCTCAATTTTTGGTACATATTTTCGCATATCTCACCTCATAACGGAACTGAAGAATTAAGTTACAGGTTTCAACGAATGTTTCAGAATTATTATAAACTACGCTGTTAAAAATTTCGCCACACGTTCACTGTTCATGTTCAATTTATATGTACAATAAGTTTACTAAAAAAATATTGTAAATTGAAACGAAATTTTTCTAGATTCTCTTAAAATTGTTTTTTTTTTATTAAAATCAATAATTTTTGTAGTAAATTTGACACGCCAATAGATCGAAATCAACTTCGCTATATCAAATTTGTAATGTTTTCAACCTGATTTCGTAATTCGACGATAGTTTCGCGCGGTACTAAATTTTCAATCATTCGAGCTGAAAATTGTAATCACCGGCTTGTCACGCGGCTGTAATAAACGAGAAGAGTCACTCGGCCAGTCACGAGTATAATACTATTACAATTCCGGTACGCGATGGAAGTACGAAAACGAACGGTGGGGATTATCAACGCGTGTAATCCATTCCTCGGTGTGTTGCCGTTGCACTTTACTCGACGTAACGACGATTCGTCGGTTGCTTAGCTGGCGGCAGGTATATTCGGAACGTCAGTCGTACGTGATACGGACAGAGACTCGAACGGGGTGAAAGAAAATTCTCCCGACGACGATTGTCGGCGGTTGTATACACCTGGAGTGCAGTGTCATGCAAATTGGCACCGAGAGAAGTTCTCTCTTTGGCAAAGTACCGCGGATATTACCTCGGAGTGAAACGAAACGACGAAAACCGATCAAGAACGGTTCGGACGTTATCGCGACACTCGTTATACAGAGTGGCTACATCCACCACGTGTAATCAGTGATAAGCGGCATGGTGTCGTCGTAGTTTTTGGATCATGGTGGGGGGCCTTCGGCGTCCCGCTCGAGGAGGATCTGCGCTACGCCTTTCTTGTATCTCGCGTATAAAGTGAACGATGATAACCAGCTGATACCGAATGCCTCAACGTCGCGAGGTGGGACCTTATTCTCTGTGAATCGTATGTCAATCGCACTGCCTCGCGGTTCTTCGTTGCCATCGTTATCGAGCTGTTATGGTAAGTTTAACGATTTCTTTTTTTTTTTTTTTTTTTTCTTCATACCTCATTCACCTCAAGTACCTTACACATACTTTGTGCGTCCTCGACGATTTTCGAACTTGCGTAACGTCTCGTCGTCGTTGTCGCGTATTTTCACGTCAACTACCCGTCGAACGATACCGATATACACGTCAGATCGTTCCGAACCATTCGCGGTTGATGAGTCATATTTACGCTATAATCGAAGCTAATCTTAGTCACACGAATCAGTTTTTATTCACCTTGTTTCCCACGGGGATCATGTTGCACTGCAACGATGCACGTTTAACGGATAAATCGGTAGTTCGCATCCTTAGGAAAGTCAGAGATTTGGTAAACCGTTATAAAGAAAATGTAGTTTAATTTTGAATAGCCAGTTTCTTGAAAATCTTTATCAAATTGACCGATTGTGATGATTTTATAGCCTGAGGTTTCGTTTCCGTAACGTTGATAACTTCGGCCGGATTCCTTCGTCACGATTCGTATGTTAATATTCTCTCCTTGTTATAGTTTGTTGTGTAACACGGAGGCAAACTCGATCTTTTTGGGGAAAGACGGTTGCCTCCTTGTTCCCAACGATTCTTTATACGACGAGAATATGTTGCGCGTTTTTTCACGACGCATGAAATTGAGGTTAGGGTCGCGTAATGTTAGATTTCTTCGCGACCGCGCGTGCGCGCAAATTGAAATTGGTATTTTCAGCGCTCCGCGCATGCGCATTGACGGGCTCGCTTTATCGTCGTAGAAACGGGTACTTTGTGTACGGAAAACACGCGTGAAAAAACGTGTGAAAACATGCTCGCGTTACATGAAAAAATTATGAGCTTCGCTGTAGAATCGCGAGGTGAACGGTTTTTGCCTTGTTCATTCTTCAACTGCCGAGGAGACGCGACTGATTCAATGAATTCCTTTGCTTGTTCATCTGGCATTTCGTATCGTATTTCACGTCCACACGTATCTTATGCGATCTCAACAAATACAGACAGTTTTTCGCTAATATTTTCTGTACAGACCGAAAGCGAAAAGGTTTTTCAACGAAGATGCTTTCCTCCGGGTGGGGATAAAAATTTGGAAAGATGAAAAAATTGAAGGGCCACAATATCGAATTTTCAAAGAAGCGAAAACTTATATTTATACGATTTAGAAATTTTCAACGTATAAATATGGGGAAGTAAAAGAATAGAAAAATATTTATACTTTCTGGGTGTCTAGCGAGCCGAAAAAACCTGTAAATTTTTGAACGTTACGAAATTCGATGCGACCCTTAAAACGTCATGAAATTTTACTAATGTACCTGAAAATTTTACTCTCAGGTTAATTATTAACTTAGATTTCAGCAATATACGGAATATTTATACTCGTTTACATTTTTTATTTTCAATTTTGAGTCTCATGTATTGTTATATCAATTTAAACAAAATTTTATCTTTTTTCTTTCTACGTACGTAACATATTGTTACATTTATCGCGGTTATTGCTAAAGTGACGTGAAAGTCGAAAAATATTACTCTTAAATATTTGATAAAAATCACATTCAAGAACATTTTAACGTAGTTATGGACAGTCGAAAAGTTAATGAAAAAATCTCATTCTTTTCCCGAACAAACCTTAAACCACGTGACTTCCTGGTCGCCGAAAAAATTGGACTAACCCTGAATTTTCTATCCTCAGACCTTCCAAATTTTTAAATAATACGAATAAGACTTTGGCGCCTATGAAAATTCGACATACCTGTCCTCCAATTTTTTCATCCCCAAATTTTTCTCCGCGAACGCTTTTAACATTCATTATGTACGCACCTGAACGCGCTAAATTGCGAAACGTTTTCCGGAAGTGTCGTGCAGTCGTGCGTGATGGCACGAGAATAAATAAACAAGCTTGGCAATAAGACGGGTTATAGGCAGCAGGTAGCGGGAGTGAAATAGTATATACTTGAAAAGTATTGCCAAGCATCCAAAGTTGTGTCATTTCCTGCAAAGCGAATCGCTCCGTCCTTCTCCTTGGGTCTTGACTGCTTGCTTGCAGAGATATTCGCTCATGCGAAACCGCGATAACGTAACACGTGTGTGCGTGTGTGTGTTTGTGTCTGCTAATCCCGCGGCCTTAACTCTGTCAACCATTAACATTAACAACGCATTCGGATTTTAGGTTGTATAGTGAAAAGAACTTGCTTGATTCACCTGATAAATGTGTTTCTCATCCATTTTTTAGTTGGTATCGCAGTCTGCAGATAATGCCAGAGAATATTATCGCTGTTTGATCGCTTGTTCGTACAATTATAGTCATTTTAGCGCTACTCGCAGTACACTGCAATCACTGTTTAAACTTTCTTTTTCACTTTTGGCTTTTCCTTCATTCTACTTTCATCATTAACCTTCCTCGTAACTTCATCTTCATCTTTAATAATTAATGTTATCAACGAGTTTCAAGTTATCTCGAACCGATGACGGGACGTCGCGATGACGAATCGGCTTTGACAGACTTACAAATTTGACAGAGAATTACAAGTGTAAATGACGTTTTGGTTAATTGATTACAGTTTGCAAAAAACGAATAAGAATTTTCACCGAAGCGTAGGTATATCGGCTATTTTTCTAACACGCTGTTGCTTAAATCGTTTCTCCTCTCACCTGAAGAGTCGGAGACTTCGGGCAGTTGGAATCGGACCAATTTTTCGCCAAGAAAGTAAATCAATTCGCATCTTTAAAAAAAAAAAAAAAAAAAAAAAAAAAATACGTATAAATTAGAAATCTATATTAGAGAAAACTTCAGTTTTCGATCGATCGAAACTTCGTTCAAATAAATATTTTCGGTTTGCGGATGATATTTCTGGCAAACTATCGAGTATATGTGGTTTTACTCACAGTTATTGAATAAATCGTTGAAGATTAATGAACTGAAACACGCAGAATCAGCGACGCTTCAACCTTCGATCAAGCTTCTTTTCCTTTCACTTTACGCAGCCGATCGATTCCCGAATATCATCATTTGTACCGCACACTGAGAAAAATTTCATTAGTTACAGTAACTAGAAAAATTCCGTAAAACAGGTATCGTTAAAAAAAACCTGTTCGAATATTGTTGGAATAACGAAAAACGAGGTACGCCTAACTTTTTTGTCGATTGCAACGCAAAATCAGTTTCTTCGGTTTACTCTACTTTTTTTAGTTAAACAAGGCTTTAACGTCAATTTATCGTTGCGCAAGCGTTAAATTTTCGCAACGTTTGCAAGAAAATCTATCAACAGTGATCGTAATGAGAAGGAATAGCAACGGATACCAGACTTTCCGGTAACGGCTAGAAAACTAATTTTCGTTTTCTACCTAGAACTATATTTTGTCGATCGTGGTAAAAAATGAAAATAGTCAAGGACCGAGCGGTAACTGAAACTAAAAATTTCTCTCAGTGCAGATAATTGACCAATTATCCTAATTTCTGTTATTTCGAAAAAAGAAGTAAAAAAAGGATAAAAAAAAAAGAAAAAAAAAGAAAACAATCGTAACGCCGCTCTTTTCAGACGACCGTCGAAGATCTCGCATTGTATTTTTACATCGCTAGTGGGATCGCCGCGGCGGTGTTAATCATCCTGTTTATCCTCGTCGCCGTTCTATTCGTCAGGGTAAACAGGCTCATCTCCGACAAGTAAGTACACCAGGTATACCGCGTTTGAAAGGAAATACGCGATGTCTTTAGAAAATCCAGATGCAGACACTCCGCATTGTTCATTCTAGGTGTAATGTAACGTCTTTCGCTCGAGTAGATGCACGATATGCAATTAACGGTGCCTTTATCGACTGGTTGAAAAAGGTGTGTCTCAAGTTCTTTTTCTTTCATCTCTGTTCCTCTTCAAATCGTTGGTACAAATAAATTCTTTCAACTTTTATCACGATGCTGTTCGTAAACGATTATTTCGACTATAATGATTAATGGAAGAATCGATTCTCGGTTTTTTCCATTTTTGTACACTTTCATTCCTCACCTGGATAAGTCCGTATCGATTTTTTCCCTAAACAAAATTTTTGGGCCTTGTAAAGCTTCAATTTTTACGAGGCTGCATGCTGCGATTCTTTGATAATTTAAACTTTAAATTAATTATTCTCAACTTTTGACTTTTCAAACTTGCGCCCAAGGTTTCTCGTGTAAAGTTTTTTTTACCGATTCGTCTGAAATTTTCACACATTTTCATAGGATTTGGCCCTACCCTAAATTTTATGTTGAAAAATGGCTAATTTTTCTGTCAGGATTTTTAAAAGCGATGTATTTTCTTTCAAAACGAATCTGTTGAAAAACTTCTATAAAAATTTGTGGGTATTTTTAAGTAAATTATGTCGGAAAAATCCGTATGCTGTGCGACAAATATTAAGTGAGAAATCTTTCGTGCAGTGAATTTTCACCTTTTTACAATCTATTAAAATTGCACTCTTGGTTTGTCACCTTGGTACATTTAAATGAGAATCTAATTAGCCAAATTTACTCTAAAAGATGTGAGAAATGCGTACCTAAAATCTCTAAATTTTTTAAAACTCTTCCTGCATGAAATAATAATTAACTAAAATACCCAGGAAATTCCTGAAATTCCTCTAAATGTCCCCTTAACGATGTAATTTTCCCCCGTTGCTCATTGCAGTCTTGAGAAGATAGAAGTACTCGTTTATCTGATCATCAAGCACACAGTGAATGAGTAATATATTAAATTCAAAGGATGACGAAGTATTGCGATATCTTATCTTTACTACGTTTCGAACGATTGTTTGTTTAATTTAGCATTGTAACAAAGATATTAACGTTACACGTAGTTACTGCCCTACAGATCCTGCGTCTTACAGACCTGCTAGACGAAACGATGATCGTTATCTGTCGAGCCTTGAATTGTATAAAATAACTACAGAAAAGCTTGTGTATATTATTGTTTGCTTAACTTAACACCGGACTCGTTTAGTAAATTATTATTCGGGCGGGAAACTTTTTGGAGAACTGAAAAAGTGTTTGGAGGAATAATTTTTACCAACAGTTCTTACAGTATGTACGTATATACGTATGGATTCCAGATCGAATCAACTTGCGAGACAAAAAGAAATGATGGCTGATTTTTGTTACACTAATCCGACGATTGTACCTGGTGAAGAATTATCGAGGAGAGGATTCTCCATGTACAGCGGTTCGAATCACTTCACCTCTGACGAGATCGACACTCACCATCACGCCAAAGATTATTCCAATCACGATGAAAGCAGGTCTAAATTTTAGGCAGTGCTTAAAATACCGTTAAATTCAAATATCAATACAACGCCAACGTCTTCGAAACCAGAGGAATCAAGGAATTAAAGAAAATGAAGCGAGGGATCGATCGATCAATTTCAAACGCGGAAAGTCGCGGGAAATAAATGAAAGCGAGACAGAAATACCCGTTCAGTCGGTAATCACTTATCGATAAAACGTCGGTAAAGCGATTTTCTATTGGCAACTTATCGACTGGTTAAAACATCACCGCAATCTTACCAACCGCGCGAGGATTGTCGGTAAAAAAAATATTCGAAATCTTTTTGTTAGTGATTCGATTGAATTAGTTACGAAACGACGATTATTCTCGTCAGGTTTTTTTCTTTCACCAAACGAACCCTCTTACGATTGCCAAAAAAACAATACATTTTTTATACAACTTACAGGAAAAATTAAAGCTAACAAAATTGTCAAACAAGATTCAATATCTGTTGTAGGATTTGGGCTGAATTGAATCTGACCTAATTAGAAAACTGACGGGGGAAAAAAAAAGTTTCAATACGAAATCGTATTATTCATAGATTTCGTATTAATTAACCTACCAAAGAAGATTTTACATATTATTTTAATACAAAGATCACCTGCTGTATTATCCTAGAATAACTAGAGATAGAATGTTTACTATATTTATAACGTATGTTTAATAATAATTAAACTCAAAGATTAAATCTATTAAATTATGTAAATTACGTAAATTTTGAACTATCCGCAACCCGAATCCTTATACAAATCGAGATTATTATAAAACTTGTGCATTTATTGGTCAGTTCTTTCTACAAATATCTCCACATCGATTCAGAGTTACACAACCTTCGTATAAAAATTTCAGAAATTTTAACGATGATTATTATTTTAACGACTAACAGAACTTGAATTGAGCAGAAAAAATTTAGACAAATTGGGCTTATATTATAGTATTCAGAAATTCACGAAAAATGCAAGTCCAACGTTTTGACAGAGACGGTGATATGAAGTGTTGAAGAAGTTCGCTCGTTAAGCGTTTATATAATAATAATATTAATAATATTAATAAAAAATTGAGGCACAGCGGAAACTTTGAGGCAAATAAAAAATAAAATTTTGGTAAAGAGATTCACAGGACAACATTTCGTATATTTCCTGAAAAGAAATTTGCGTTATAATTTCTGTACATGTAAAATTTACCTATAGAAGTTACACACTGAGAAGAGAATTTATTTATTATCAACAAATGTATATTTGAATATGGCGAAATAAATGTTTCGTTACAGTTGTCAAATTTTAGCCGAGCCAAACATGATTTGTTAACTAATGAAAAATTTCTATCGATCGTTATTTGGATCAACTGAAATTTGATAATTATAAAAAAATATTTATCTCACCGTATTCAAATATGCATTTGTTAACAATAAGGGAGGGGTACAGCTTGGACAGTCTGAAATCTATATATATTTCCAAGAGTTTCATTATTTTTTTTTCAAAGAAAACGAAAACACTTGGAGCAATTTAAGTTCGAGGGTTTTGTTATTTATAGGTTCAAGAATATGTTAGAATTATTTCGTTTGGATTAATAACAAAATCGCGGCAACAAGAAATTTCATTTTGCGATCAAAAATTTGTTAAAAAAATTTCTACAAAAAAATTTTGGGACTGAGATTCAAAAATCTAGCCACGATCTCGAATCGGATAAACAAGCTTTAAAGATTGCGTCAGAATTTCAAGTCGATAGGATCAAAAATTGACCGAGAAATTTTCGCCAACGGATCGAAAACGTGGTCGTTCGCTACTTGTATGCGGCATGCCGCCATTTTGTTATTAATTTCGATGCAAAAATTCCACAATGTTCCCGAAACTATAAATAATAAAGTCCTCAAACTAAAGCTGCTCAAAGTGTTTTCATTTTCTTTAAAAAAAAAAAAAAAAGACTTCCCTAAAATAAACTTTTCTCAGTGTATTCTCGCCGTTTTACTATTTCGAACCCGTTCTTCCCTCTCCTTTTCCATTTTTAATTCATCGGTACGCACCGCGCGTCTTGGCTCGTGATTATAGGTGAAAATTAATTGAAGTTGATTTTCACCCTCCGTTGAAGGGAGATTGTAAGCTGAATACACGCTGCAGGGGCTTTGAGAGAGGATGATTTAACACATTAGCGAAATCGATTAGGCTCTTGAAGCGGTCGTTCAGTTGGCTCGAAACGGAGTCGTCTGTCATCGCGGGTCTGAAAAAAGCCAGAGAACAAAGGGGCTGGAGGGGGTGAGAAGAGGAAGAGGAAGAGGAAGAGGAAGAGGGAAAGAATCAACCACCCCGCACGCACGTTTATCGACAACTTCGCCTCATTATTATACCAACCTTGGGTATATTACGTGCAATATATTCGCGGTTGGTTATACTTGTAATGCGCGTGAGAGTGTCGAGGAAAAACCAATGGCGAATGAAATCCGAATCCATTTAGGGGGTGTCGTAAGAGGTCCTTGCGTCAGCTGTTACGAGCCTCTATTGTCTCAGGGCACTCGACGTAACGGGTGTTTCCGAAGCCCGCAGATTCGGTTTCATCCTCAACGTGTACGTACACTGAGAGAAATTTTTAGTTCCGCTAACTATTTTCATTTTTTACCACAATCGACAAAATATAGTAACACGCACACTTTAGGCTCTATCGGAAGTGTCATGGGAATTATATAATCGATTTCCGATTTATAGATATAAGTTTCAAAGCATTGAATTATGATAAATTAATCAAACTAAAAGTACGACTTTTGTTCAACCCTGTCATATACAACCTGATGTGTATAATTACGTACAAAATTTTCTTCCTTACTTTGAGTAAAAAAAAAATAATCTAAAACGAAAATTTTACCGTCTTCACAGTAATAATAATATTCGTTTTCATTGAATGAATGCAAGTTTTTCGTAACAGAAATTATCAGGGAAAAACGATTGTTACATCCAATCGAGAAAAGTTAAATACCATAAAGAAAGTGTGAGGCGAACAATTAATTTGTCGAAATGTTACTAGTTGATGATCAAGAGAGCAATAATTCTCGTCGGTTGGAAAACAGAAATAAACAACAAGTTTGGACGGTTGGTTTTTTTTGTAATTTCAAACGGAAGTTTGATATTCTAACGTCATAAAAATGAACAATAAAAACCCGCTAAAAGCAGGTTCTATTCAATTGGAATGGGACCCGAAATGAGCAATCCCTGCAGCAATTAATTAATCCCGTTAAAATACGTAACGACTACATGCCTCGGTGGAAAATTTCTACAACCTACTACAAATTCTTACAGAACTTGAAACATTGCGCATTATTCCGCAAAAAATTGTAAATATGCATATTTTTTCGTATGAAAAACTATGCATGCTTGCAATTCTTTACGAAAACAATTTTCACGAAATGTTCCAATTTCCTTCAAAAAATTCGTGTATAAACGTAGAAATCATTTTCACCAGGGGTACAAAGTTTGCGTTTTCACCAATTCGGGGTAGAGATGGTGGCCAAGAAAAAAAGAAAGGGTACGATACGTTAAAATATAACAGGTAGGCGTGCATATACCTGAAAAAATGAAATTTTCGAAAAATAAAAAGAACGGTGATGAAAAGATGAAAAAAAAAAAATAAAAAAAATAAAAAAAAAAATGGGAAATACGCGTGCTGTTTATTATAAACACGCATGTCGCGACTTTCCAAGGGTTCAAGGGCGGCAGAGAGAGAGAGAGAGAGGGGAACGAACGAATCGCGTGTGTTGGTATGCAGGACTGATGCAGGGTGGGTAGGCACAAGGGGTAGGCAGGCATCGGGTGGTAGTACGCTGTAATTGGTATGAAATCGTTGAGCAAACACATCGGACAAGACAGCCGGAGGGTTGTGGGCGGCCTGACGTGCCGTCGCCTTGGTTACCGACCGAGTTCCTCGCCGCGGGAGCAAAGCGGCAACCAGCGACGCACGAGCGGCATCCCCGTCGACGCTCGTTATTTGGACTACTGCGCCACCCTCCGCCCCCCCCCCCCCCCCCCTCCCCTCGCCTCCACCTCTTCACCCGACCCTATTCCCCCCTCTTCGCGCCATAGCCGCGCGCCGATTTGACGCAATGCTAGAAACGTTTGGGTATGTAGGTAAGGTAGGTACCTGTGTTGACTCTCTTTGGGATCTGGACACCCACGCGTGTCACATGTACGTACGGATGTGACGCGTGTAAAGTCAGTAGGGTGGCTCGCAGCTGTCCTGGATATCCTTCGAGTCCTGGAAATATGGGCAGGTATATATATATATATATAGATTGATGTTTTTTTTAATCCGCAACGAAAGAAAGGATCGATCGGATGTGGAACGTCTGAATCTGATGTCAGGGAAAGAGGAAGGAGACTTTTAAATAAATCGTTGATACGGTTGATCTTGGGTCCGTTTCGTGGTCGTAGATCATTCGAAAATGGAATCTTGTTTTTTTTTTCATCGATTTTGATTGGTGTTCAATTGAATCGAAAACCGCGGGACCGAACGAAGTTCTGAGTAGAAAAATGCCTCGTTGTTTCTGAAAAAAAATCATTCAAAATTCGTTCATCGTTCCCGAGATATAGTTGGACGATAAATTCATCAGACGCAACACAAGCACCACACTGAGAATGGTTAGAGATGATTTTTTTAACAACTCAAAACGTCGATATCCAATCGAAACTCTAAACGTTTCATTCTCGGTTTGTAGATTATAATAACAAGCTTTGTATTCGCTTTCTTCTTGAAAAAAATATATTCAAAAGTATTAACACGTACTATAGATCTTCCGGTTCACAGATACAGAAGTGATTCTCATTTTGAACCCATAACTAAAAGCATATTTTTCGATTATCGTATCGAATGAAAATAACACCGATCAACAAGAATTTTTTGTCTGTGTTTTGATTTCTTTCAACATGCTGTTTTATTTGCCGTTTGTACAAAAAAAAAATCAACCAAAAACTTTGAAACTATTATTCGATCTAAACAATCAAAACTCAATTAATTCGAATATAAACTCGATAAAAAAAATGTTTCCGTCATCCCGTATAATTGACGACCGTATTTACACCCACCAATCTCGACTAAAAATTTTTAAAAATCGCCAGCGTGAAAAACCCTCGCGCCAATGCCTGCTGAAATAAAAACCATGCACGTACATGGTATTATATGGTATACCTACACATATCGCGAGTGTTTTTGCCTGATTGAATTTACATAAGGAAATCCGCGTTAAATCCCATCGAAGGCGCGTCGATTTTGGCGGCGGAGGGGGGAGGATTTAATGCTCGTATGTGCGCATACATATTATATTGTATACCCATTCCGAACGAGAGGAGCGACGAACCCCTGGCGTATAATTCAGGGTGGTGGTCGAAGGTTGGTAAGCGTGGATGGTCCTACGGTGCGGTTGTATAATGCACTATAATATCAGGGGTTTATGTACAACCTCACACTTGCACCTCGCGCCCGAGTGTTGCCGCAACGCACGCCGTCGTTTCAAGTGTTTATTTTATTTTATGGGCTGACGGCTCTGCGCCCATCAGGTATTACCGATATCCGAACCCATTCTCGTTACCGTTCCACAGAATTACTACGAATTACTTAGAGAACCAACACGGTCCTCTATCCCTCCTCCCGGATCTCCATCTGTTAACACACGCGATTCGATAAACCATTTGTGTGCACTCTGTATTATACTGTATACGACGCATACATGCAGCGTCGTTGATGGCTCAACTTATAGCCTTGGTAAACATCGATATATACATACATACATACATATATATATATATATATATATATATATATATATATATATATAGACACATTCTTCACTGTTTTCTCTATTCTATTTATAGCCGTCCTTCTCTCTCATTTTTGTACCATTCAATTTCAATTCCTTCTTTCGTAACTTCTTCTTTTCTTTTTCTGGCATCTACCTAATTCTGTTTTCTAAATTGAAGAAAAAAAGGAAAAATTCTTTGCAAGAAAAAGAACGAGAGTTAAATGCGTGGAATACAGATGAGAAATTCACGTGTCATTTTAGCCCCCTCACACTCATTGTTAGACATATAGTTAGACGTATAGTATAGCTAGTCATGGTCAAATTCTTCACTTTTTTCTCTAGTCTGTTTATAGCCTTCCTTCTCTCTCATTTTTGTACCATTCAATTTCAATTCCTTCTTTCGTAACTTCTTCTTTTCTTTTTCCTGGCATCTACCTAATTCTGTTTTCTAAATTGAAGAAAAAAAGAAAAAATTCCTGTATTCAGATGTTCAGAAGCTTCTTCAAACGGGGTCCAGAGCCTAGGATTTTTAATTCATTATACATCTGATCGAAGTAGCAAATATAGTAATAAATTAAAAAAAATTTCTGTCCAGTATTTAAATCACACAACCTGAGTAATTTAAAACTTTGAGAAATCACCAAGGCAATGAATCCGTAGTTGGTTAGGAATAGGTTCGGGTTTGGTTTCTCGAGTTTTGCAAAACGATGAAAAGAAAGAAAGTAAGAGAGAGAGAGAGGAAAAAAAACACACACACACACAAATAAAACAAAACCGAGAACAAGAAAATGTTCAGCGTGGGTAATTGATTAGGTGTACTCGACGTGTGGAGTACCTATACATACATATCTAAAATAAAACGGCACGGACAAAAGTTTGAAGAATTTTTTCACGGCTGTACACATATACAGGGACCGAGTCTCATTATTTTCTCGGCCCAGCCGTTCACGGCTTACGCCAGAAGTGTGGACGTGTGGGTGAAAAGCTTAGGTGTGTCTTAACGCTGGACTCTTTCGCAACGACGAGAATGCGGACCGTGTAAGCTCCGAGCAATATAAAGGCTTGAAACCTTTCAGGTTTCATATTTTTACGAGCGACCAGCGCGAAAGGCAACAAAACTTGACTTCGTGCCACGGGAATCGCCCTCCTCCTCTTCATCTCCTTCTCCGCCATCTCCTTGTTTTCACAATAGCGACGCGACGTTTTTACGCGCAATAGTGTAACATTGAGCTGCAGTGCAAAAGGTGCGCGCGCACAGGCTCACAGTGTCGCAAAATGGACAAAAGTCCGGACGGGGCTTAATTCATAACGGATTTAAACGATATCAAATTTGAAGTAGGTACTTGGCAGGGAATATGATGTAACATTTTTAATTTCCCTTTCGTTCCGCGTTACCGAAACTGTGCGCAACAGGATCTGTTGAAACTTAATGTTGAAGAAGTTGAAACCTGATTGACCAAAATTTTACAACCGACGGTTGAAGATTTATAAATAAATCAATACTAATTCCACGTAATTCATAAATTCTTGAATTCATATAACCTGGGTCATAGACCCGAATCACGCAAAACCAAAGCCTGCGATATCTAACCTGTCAATATCCAGTCTCTCGATATAAGGTCTCACTTATGTTAGCCTATCCCGTGACTCTCAGAATTATAAAACTTTTTATGGTATCAAAA
The DNA here is from genome assembly GCF_021155775.2 of Neodiprion pinetum. Lineage (NCBI taxonomy): Eukaryota > Metazoa > Arthropoda > Insecta > Hymenoptera > Diprionidae > Neodiprion > Neodiprion pinetum. Next base: position 20,255,954 of record NC_060238.1, on the reverse strand, counting down.
ATACTTTCTGCTAATAGCAGGCCTACAATAACCTAACCCACAAAACTTAGACCTGCAACACTGACTCAATACGTAGTTATATAAATCGTATCCTCTGATCACATGTTATTTCACACGACGAACTCTTACACTATTTTTATGGATTAAACATACAACTATTAAAAATCGCACTGGAATAAGTTAGCAGACTCCCGACCAAGTACTTTAAATTTTATTTTCTTCAAATCCTTTAAGAATCAAGTCGCGGCCGGACTTTCGTCCATTTTGCCACACTGTGAGGCTCCCGTATGGCCGATTATTATTTATATTACCGCGACGTGTTTCATCCCAGAAACGCGTTTCATTACATTCTTTGATGTGTACAACGTTATTACGATTTTTCATATTTACCCAAATTCTGCCGAAGTAGACGCATTTGTCAACGGCTTACGGCCATGGCTGTTATTACTTCAACCAGGATTATCTCTGCGCTCTGACCCGTTTCCCCGAATGCTACGTATTAAGTATAACCTGCATTATCCGATTATTTGGACACAACGTATGTCGTGATACGCATTTTTTCTCATTCCTTCCTTCGCGTTACAACTGCTGCACATGTCGATTTCGGAGTCGATCGAAATCAGTACTCGGAGTGCAATTTTTAACCCTCAGATCATGAAAACTAGGCGCGGTGCCTTGTTTTAGAAAGAGATAGACATGCGTAGTCAAAATCTTTATCGATATTAAAGTTAGTAGCGTTATCGTAACGAAACATCCCGGAAAGAAGACTATTTTCTTATTTTTACAGTGACATTCAACGAACTAAGATTTCAAAATACGATCAGGTTTTTTTTTTTTTTTTATCACAGTTTACCGAATTTCAAACAATTCCAAAATCGCGAAACGACGGTTTTCCCTGAGCATGAATCGTTACTACAACTTCAACACGGTAATTTTTGGATGTCTAATTTTAACACCGAGGAATACTAGAAACTGCACTTCGGATGTTGTAAAGGAAAAAATGGTGCTCGTTAATAATTATTAACACTGTTATGAGCGTAGACTATAAATTGACACCCGGTGGTTACGAACGGTTGGTTTTAGTGTAAATTGCGGTACAAACTGTTTATTGTTATTGCACTGTCTCTACACCGCGATACGTTTCTTTCCGCACCAGCAGAGAGTGTTTTTTAGTTAGATTTAGTTAGAGGATTAGTTAGTTTTGACTGGGATAATTCAGGGTTACAGGCTTACTCGACGCTTGTGTTGTTCCATTGCTTTATGGGATTACAAGTACCTGGGACGGCTAAAACTAGGCTTATGTTTAAGAATTTTTCTCGTCTATGAAACTGAACGTTATTCGACAACCGTTGTACATATTTTAAAGTATGAAATTTTATCTCTACTTTGTGAAAAATTTGGTTGATAAATCTCAAACGGTACAAAAGTTACAGTCACTTTCCTGAGACGTGTTTTTGTTGATGACGTTTGCTGTACCAGACGTGCCTCCGCCGTTCTTTGTCTGAAAAAAAAAAGAAACATTTCTTACAGTAGACGGATAAAACTAGCACTTATAGAAACGGAATTTAAAATTTCAATTTTCTCCGATCATGGCAGTCTCTGAAATAAAACAAGTGATTTTTTGCCGGAAAATTGTTTAATGCTTATGATAGACAACGAAAAAAAAAAAAAAAAAAGAAAACCTACGCCAGGTATCGAAAAAACGGCTCGACAATTACTAGATTATTGTGTGAAACATGACCGTGCAAAACTAGATCCCGATCGGTCCAAAAATCGCGGAGATATTTCTGGCACGGATTTTAAAAACGCGTTTAAAGTTTTCAGTTCAGTTTACAACTGACGATGAAACTACCGGTTTATTTCAAACTCACGTGAAATCGTCGATTCCTGGGTCATATATGACGGATCTTTCCGAGACGTCGATTCCACCGTCAGATCTTTTTTATGCTGTGTCGATCTCATTCTTCCTTCTTATTTTCTATATAAAATTTCCAGGGAAGACACTCAAAGGATAGTGCTTTCGAATGAGCACCTTTTTTAAAAATCGAATTTTTTTTTTCTACCAACCAGGTGAACGGAACTCCTAAAACTAAAGTAAATTCGAATTATAAACAAGTACCGCGGTTGGCCACCAGGCGGCGACTGACACTTGTTTCTCCCGCAACAAATAGCGCTCAACGATGTAACAAATCTGACGAAGCGGCACACCTGAATTACTCAAAATTTCAATCAAGTGTACGTGTTCACCCGTGGATCATCGTGTGGCCTCGAATTAGGCTCGTTGTTGCGAGTTTGTAAGTGTAACAAGCTGCAACAATGTATCAAAAGTTGAAGATGCAACTGAAACATCATATACATTGACACGAAAGTTAATGCGAATTTCTTAACTTCGAATACGTCGCCTGTGTAACCTCTTGCAAAAAGTTGATAAAGTAATTATTGACACTAGTTACACAGCCAAGTGTCAATTTCCCATTCCGATCACAAAAACTCGGTCGAGTGCCAACGTACAATGTTACGATTTAGTATCCATTGGATTCGGTGTTAATCGCAAACCATTTTAGCACCGCGTGTAGTTCCAAGAAGTCGATTAAACTCCGTTTGTGATGTTGATAGGCAGCGTAAAAAGCTTGGTATTCGAACCGGTGTTTACTATTAAACACGAAGCTTTTGCCACTGCTGATGAAAACCACAAACGGGGTTACTTGACTTCTTGGGACTACGTGGGGTGTTGCAATTTTGCGACTTTGTAGCGACTTGCAAGTTTATAAAAAAAAAAAGAAAAGAAAAGAATTACACATACCGCCTTGCGTTATTAAAATTTACCGAATTTCAGACCCTATGAATAACTTCAGCCTCACAAATGTCCGCAACCAAACCGAGAAAGGGACGAAGAGCGGACCTGAAGTCAGTCCACTCGCAAATCAGTCAGTCAGTCAGTCAGTCGGAATAAAATAAGTCGCGTGACCCGAACCGAGGGTAAAACGAGTCCCATAATGATCTATCGGGGGATGATTTTCGGCGTAGTTTGTCGTTTGTTTCTCTCCCATTCATCGTCAGTGAGAAGCGAGTAATTACGGTATAGAAAAGAAAGCGTGGATCCCTTACGCGCATCGACAAACAACGTATTCGGCATTACCGCGCAGCCATTATTATACTTGACAACTGATCGCACAATTTCACAGGATCCTGCGGCGTGTCACGAGCCGAAGAATTTAACAAGGGGAAACGAGGCTGTTAAAACAGCTTTTGCCCGCACCTTGCCTATGTTCCCTCGGTATAATAGTCCTCCGTCTCTCCTTCCATCTTTCTCTCTCTTTTTCCCTTTCCTACGTCCTCTGACTTGACTAGTCAAACGCCTATTTTATCCTCCCCCCCATTAAGACGCGACTGTTCTCCGATTGTTATACTGGTCACGTGTCCCACCCGCTGAGCCGCACGCGTTTGCCAAACTTTTGCCCATGGTATACATATATATATATATATATACACACACACACTTTTTCCCCCCATGGAGCGAAATAATTGCCTTCGTCGAACAATTAGTTGAGCTCTTGTTTTTTTTTTTTCTTTTTTTTATATTCGTTATTCGTTATTCTTCTTAGTTTTAATTGATCGATATTATATTCCTTTGTATTTATCGTCGTGCGTGATAATTTTTTGATATTTTATAACACGTACAGGGTAACATTTCGTCATTAATTAGTTTCACCATTCTGAGTGAAATTTTGCTTCAAACTGCACGTCGACTTGAGACATGTTTTGCTTTGGTATCCAAAAATCCGGTGCAGATATTGTTTCATTCAAATTGAGTGTTTTGATAAAGTGGAAAATATGCATTCTCTGCGCTAAACGAAAAAACAAACAAAGAATTGCAACAGCTCGTTTGACTGATTCGAGTTTAAAAAGTGATAAAAACAATACAAAAAAAAAATAAAAAAATTTCACTCAATCCAAAGGAGTTGAGAACACGGGGGAAGAAAGTCCTGAGTTACAGTTCTTTTGTCTCGAACGCAGTTCCGGCAACGAGTGAAATTGAAAGCTCCTTTCGTTCCTGTCGCGTCAGAATGTCTCTTGAGGAAAATCCTTCGGCGGTTAAACGCAGAGGATTCCCAAGGGTCAGGTAGCCGCGGTTCTAAAGCTGGTAGGTAGATGATTTTCTTGACGGGTGGTTAAACGGCTTTGGATTACCATGGACGAATGAGCGTTAAGCGTGGCAAACACCAGCGTCAGGGTGTCTCCGCAATTAAACAGCTGATTACCTTATACAGCTTTTCGGCCAAAACGTCACCAGGGAATTTCCCGCTTTCTGTCCTTCGTCACTCCGTCAGTTACTCCAAGTGACCCGGATTTAAGCCCTATTACGGTAAGTCTGACGGAGAGACGTTCACGTGCGATTAGAATCGCGTAAATCTTTGTGGTGATTGTTGATTTTAAAAGAAGAAATTTAACCCTGCGCGAAATGCCATGTAAAATTCGCATTAGACGAAGATTCAAGAAGCGGATTTTCCGATTCTTATACGAATTTATCAGTTTCTAATCTATTTTTATCTCGTGGCATTTTTTAGCAAAAACACTCTCTGCATCCACAAGCCTTTTTCACGTGAATTGAAACGAAACATCTACATATAATATTCGTATCGTATAAAATGGGGGGAATTAATTGATTATTATCAATGAATGAAGAAGGAAAAACTTCAGAGGAAAATATGATGTATTTTCATTTTGTATAACGTGTCGTGTGTGCGTGTGTACGTGGTAGTCTTTTTTTTTTTTTTTTTATATGTCTGGGGCTTTACCGTGCAGCGCTGTAGTTTTACAATATATACAGAGCTTAAATTATATTTATATAATATATATTAATCATATATATTATATATAATATATGTATACAATAATTCGTATCAACATTACATAACGAATATTTCGCACTCGTAAATATGTGTGTATATGATACATAATTATTCATTTGTTTATTTATTCAATCAATTTTTATATTAATAATATGTCATATGTATATATTTATAAATAAATACGTTACGCGTATATTATATAACACATGCAATGCGTGTTTGTTATTCATTTCGCCCGTGTAACATAAAGTTGAAAACATGAAATTAACATTTTCGAATACAAAATTTGAAAAAATCCCAAGTTCAATACAATCGAGCGTCACTTTTTTATTTTGAAACGTTGTCATTATTTTCTTTACTTCCGCTGTACGTACATTTCTTCTTCTTTTCTTTTTTTAATACTCAAATCAAAAATCAAAATATGTTTAACGTTGCTTTTAAACTTGCCATTTCATTATACGAACACGCTTATTTATATATCTATACAAATACACATACGCGCAAAGGACGTGTGACATAACTAAGTAATTTATTTACACGACGAACGCTAAAGTTAAATCATACAAACAAAGATATGTAATTACCAGACAAATAATGTTCTGTATAATTCTCGCTGTTATTAATGTTGTTACATAATTATTGTTATCATTGTTATTAAGTCATACTACGTTAATATTATTTTTATCATAATTATTATCGTGATCATTATTGGTATTATATTAAAATACTTCATAACAATATCGTTATTATACCTACGTATATATATATATATATATATATATATATATATATATATATAATATGTTTATATATTTTACACGTATTTATATGATAGAGAATCGTGTGCCTTTGAGATACGCTATTTACATTATATATTATTACACGTATTACAAGTTTTTTCACCAGGGTGAATTTTTTCTCTTCTCTATTTTCTTTAAATTTCAACCTTTACAATGCATGTACGTACGCACACACATTGCATAATGGTATAATCAAGTAAAATTAATTGAATACAACGATCTAGCCGTCATAATTGTACGGGTGAATAAATGGGCGCATATATCTTTGGTCGGTTGGCACGAGCACCGGTCAGTCTTCGGGTCTATATAATTCAAGATATACACACACTTTCTAACGCGTAATACATATTATATTTATTTCAACATTATCAGCTATATTAGATAATATACATAAATCATTTACACTCATCCTGAATTAATTCGTTCATTCGTCAATTTATTCCTTACAATATACATATATATATATATATATTAAACTGTTTCGAACTACGTATTATAACCAGTTACGTTATACTCACACGCATATTATCTGTTTTAGATTTTATGTATGTATAATATTTACAATACCGTTATCAGTATTCTGAAATCAACACTTAACAAGTCTGTATTGAAGTATACGTATAACTTAGGGCCATAACGGCGACCAGATACTCGTTTCGACTTTGTTGACATTAATTTTGTATTTATAATATCTAGGTACCTAACAATGTCATCGCATCGTCTATATATATGTAATGTATCATATTTACACGCGCAGCGATAATTTGCGAGACGCGATGCGTTCGTTTAAAAAAAAAAAAAAATTTTTTTTATTCAATTAAAGTTAATTTCGCGATATCGTCGACGATTGTTTCAATCGGAGCTCACCATTCTCGACGAAGGTAAATAAAATATAAATTTCAACACGGCGACGACACGGCGTGTATAATAAAAAAAATACCGATAAAACTCGCGACCAGCACGAGCTGTCATTCATGGTTCTCGTCTCGACCGACAGGATGGATCCGACACCTGTCATTTGATCCAACGATTGCGATCGTCGTCAAAGTTCCGGGATTACGGATCGAGGATGAGTTACGGCTCGCTAAGTCGGCCCTTGGAGCGAACGTCAGTGAACAAACTGGTGGTGAACCTCGTGGTGATGCTGATGAGAGTTCAGCGGCGGGGTTCCGTTTGCCGTAGAAACGGTGTGGGCCGACTGTCCAGGACTGTACTGCTGGGTGTCGACAATGACGCTGGTGTACCCAGCCGGAGGAGCGTCGAGGTGCTCGAGCGAGTGGTGATGGTGGTGATGGTGGTGGTGCTGGGGGTGGTGATGCGCCTGGGGGTGAAGGTGAGGGTGAGGGTGGGGGTGGGGGTGGGGGTGGGATTGCCGGGGGTTGTGATGGGCAGGGTGGACCGGATAGGAGGTGTTTTCCTGGTGGGCGAGGCTCGTCGTCGTCGTCGCCGTCGCGTAGCTGCTGTTGTTGTTGTTGTTGTTGTTGTTGAAACCGCAACTCGGAAACATTACGCTACCGTCGGCGAGGCTGGCCGACGAGGAGGAGGAATCGAGGAGGTGGTGTTGGCCTGGATAACCGGTCGGAAGTGAGTGGAGACCCAACGGACTCGGCAGGTGAACGTCGGAGGCATCCGAACTACCGCAGGAACTCGATGAGGCTGAAAATGGCCTCTGTTGTTGCTGTTGGTGGTTCTGTTGCGGACTGTGTTGCTGCTGTTGGATCGTTGTTGGTACCGTGTGATGGATCAGATGCGAGTGAGCCTGCGATTGTTGCTGTTGATGCTGCTGCTGTTGTTGCATCGATGGCATCACTTCGTGATGCATTCCTGAGTGGACAATGCGAAGGGGATGAGTAAATGATGGGCGGGATGGTGTTGTTTTTCGATGAGGAGTACTTTTCGACTATCTTAATCTCATCGAGTCTGATACTGTGTAGCAGATTTAAGTGATAACCAAGCAACGTGGATATAATATGTCTCGATATGGGATTTTCAAAGCATTAAACTTTTGTGGCTATTTACTGTTAACACTAGAACTGCCGAGGTAAAATGTAACATGAAGTAGGAATGTTAAAATGAAATTGAAAAATCAGTCATTTTGACTGGTCTCGTAGTTCTAGTGTTAAAGATACATTATACATTGATACAAAGTTTGAGAGAATAGTGGTTCAATAAGTCACCAGAATGGCGCTGATAAGCAATAAGAGTTCAATCTGAACCTGACCGTTATAGATCAAGTGAAGTATGTCAAAGGGAAGTAGCAAGATATGCGAATAGTTGTAATGACTAGATTAGTTGATAAAAGTGTTCTGAATGCATGGTCCATTGCTAACGTAGTGAAATGAAAATATACTCAATACATAACCTAAAAATTTACGACAAAATGTTATCATCATACCTAATCCTAAATTTCAATTTTTTCAACGATAGATTTAACAAATGGTATGAATAACTTTGTTTAATTGGGACTTGAAAATGTCATTTAGTAAGTTTCCTTGAAAACAACGCCTTCGCAAAGCGGATATCTATTTTTCGGTAAGGTAAGGTAAGAAGAATTGTCTGAATGCGATTTGAGCACCTCTTACGAAAAAAAGTGAAATTTTCGCTATAAAGTATAAAAAAAAGAAAACTGGCGATGCTAACCTATAAACCTCCGTGCTATAAGCATACTTCCTAGATTCGTAAAATACGCGTTTGAAGTGAGCGAAAACTTGTGAAAACCGAGTAGTTAATTGCTTTAACATTAAATCCGAGGAAAAGATGGCAGACGGCGAATCGCAAGATCATATGAGGATAGGGGAGAGAGCGTTATACGGACCAACGCCGCAAGAGGCGCTCAAATCGCATCTTGACAATTCCTCTCACGTAGCCTGAAAAACTGGACCAAGTTTTGAGCCGAGCGCTGGTAGAGTGTCGTCTTCTTCTCACTACCCCGTGATGTACTCTAGCTTACAAACACTTTTTACAGACGGACATAGTCCTCCTTGTCCTCTACCCTCGATACGTTACATTAACATCTCACCTCCATACTGGTAGAACAATTCCGTTGGATAGTACGATCCCTCGGCGTGATTGTTGCCGCTGTTATTCCCCTGCGGCCCGTAAGCCGTCGTGAGATAATGAGTGTGTCCGGTTGCTTGTCCCGGGACAAATTCGGCACCGGAATAGCCGGAACTGTCGCCATAGTCGGTGTCCGGTGGTTCGTTGACTCTTCCGGTGCGATACGGCGGGCTTGGACTCTGCTCAAGGTCAATGTCGGTGGCCGAAGTCGGTGCCGAGGTCGGTGTGCCGGGTAAAACGGTCGTTGCAGAGGACAGAGCGCCCGGCAAAACCGTCGTGGCCGTCGATAGGGAGCCTGGTAGAACTGTCGTCACTGGTGGACAGGAAGAAGTTCCAGCGGAGAGCTTCTGCTCCGAGTTTAGGACCAGATCCGAAGCCTCCTGCTCCGAGAGGACGTAGTTTACCGAGACTATACAGTGCGGCCTTGAACTTCTTGAATTGTGAACGATGGTAACGTAACTTTGCATCCAAACCCAACCACCGGATCGTGTCAAGAATCTGTAGTACTTCGTCGTTACTTGGCCTCTGTACAAAACTGTTCGAAAGCAGCGATCAACGAGGGGTGTAGAATTTTTTTGGAGTAGGTCATTGCGCGTTCATCCAATTGGAGCAGCGCTTTTACCTCGACTTCGTGAGTTTAACCCTTTCAGTCACGGAAGCTACTGTAGTGATGCCCTTTCTTTCTTTTTTTTTGTCGTTTCATGTAAAATTCTGAATTTTTTTTTACATATTCAGGTAGAAAATACTTAAAACTTTGGAATGATTAGGATTTTTTTGTGAATCCGTAATTGTTTGAAATTGTTATAAATAAAGGTATGCAAATAAAACCGTGTTTTAGAGAATGTAATTCGTTAGCGGAGAAATTTGATAGTAAACGTATGCTAAAAAAGCTTGGAATTCATTGGCTGGCTAACAGAGATCTCAGAATCGTTATTAGATTTACAAAATTCAAGGCATAGGGGTAGTTTTTACCCTCCTTAGGGATGCGTATAGATAGCATCGGGGCTTGCACCTATTTTAGGATTAAAATCGTACCGACTGAAAATAAATACCCACATAAATCGGAATTTGAGACTACCGTCACCCCATTCTAGGGGTTGTTTTTGTTTTATCAAATTTTGACGTCAGATTTACATTCAGCGTCGAAAAATACATGGGGGACGAATAATTGCACTTCCATTTAAAAAAAAAAAAAAAAAACCGAAACGCGTGATTGAAAGGGTTAAACTTTAAGATGAGCTACTGCGAGGACCGTGGAATGATTTATTGATGAAAATGATTTTATGAAAACATTATCCAAGGCCAGTAAGTGTGCTTTTTGTTTGACACTGTGATCATGCGTTAAACTGAGAAGGAATACTCGATTCCCTTTCTTGCATTAATTATTGATCAAAAGAAGAGCTAACAGGAATCATTTATCATTTTGATCGGAATGGTTGCGAATTCAGCAACATTATTTATCACTTTTGTTAGATATTCTGAAATCAATCGATTCCATTTAATCAAGATTATGTAATATAAGGCCCCCACTAAGTTCGAAACGTTATCAAACTGTTTCGTATCATTTGACCTTCATTTTCAAGAAAACAACCCTGTTCATTACACCGAGGTCAAGAATCAACTTTTACGTCATATGCATAAAAAGCTCCTTGCATAAAAAAAGAAGTAGACTAACCGTGAAAAATTCACCTAAAAAGGGATCGTTGCGATTATTTCTTCTTTATTCTTGCCGGAGTGTTTTGTCGTGAGCGATAAATTGCGGTACTTAGATTAACACGAACTGCATCTTTGACTCGGGCAGTTTAGCAAGCGTAGACGAATATCTCCAAGTTTTTCACGATTATGCGAAAGCTGCTTCAAATTTCGTGTCATCTCGCGAAAAAAGTGTCGACGCCGATTAACGAGAGTGAGAAAAAAACTTAAAAAAAATGAAAAAAATAAAAATCCGTGCGACTGGATGAGATTCGAGCAAACGGCCGTGAACTCCGTGACGTTGAGTCGGCAATTTACACTGGCGGGGCTTTGGATTTTTATGTATACAAGTGAAATGAGAGTGGGTTCATCGCGGGGTGGATGGAAGTTGTGGGTGTGCTCAAGTGCTCATGTATTTGCCGTGGGTTACGGACGGGGTGAGAGGAAAGCGCCCGGGTAATATTAGGGGCATTATTTCAACTACCCTGCACGGGAAACGACGAGTCTGTTCAAACAACGATAGCAACCTACAGCCTCCTTCGCTCCAGGCGATTCCCGGTTCACGTTGCTGCTGCATTGCACCATCGATCGATGGGATACACACCCGGTATAAACCCGGACGAGTGCAGCATTCGCCTGGCTGAAGCGCAGCTAGTGTCGTTAGACTAACAAGGAAGATGTCCCAGGTCGATGTCTCCGATTTCATTTCTTTTGCAATATGTTATAGTGGACTAAAAACCAAGCGAAACGTATTTTTTTTCATCTGCCAATAATCACTTTGAGAGGGTGAAACCACCATTCAAAGTAAGGCATGTCGAGTGGCGATTTGGCAATTTCACCCACTGGAACGTAATATTTTTTAACCAATTCAACTGGGAAAGTTTTTCTCACAACGAGAAATGAAAAATGTAATTTTCTCTATGAAAAGAAAAAGTACTTTCAAATCGCCACTTGACACGCCTTATAATTTGGAGGGTGGTTTCGACACCTTGAAGCGTTTAATGGCGGATGAAAAAAACGACGCGTCTTTTAGCTTTAATTCTACTATAACGTGTTACAATAGCAATGAAATCGGAGATATCGACCTGGGATACCTTCCTTGTAAGGTTTTTTATCAGCAATTGCGTTTCCAGGACTATCATAAGCAGGCAAAAACTCTTCCACAGGTGACTGACTGACTTTTGTCAAGCAAGTACCGTGCGCCAAAAATGCATATCGTCTCGTCTTCCGTTTCCGGAAGCTTTCAAAGTGAGATGAGGATGCTGGCTGGAAGATGAAAGAGATTCGGGCAAGTGTTGTGCCTTTTAGCGTCACACACAAGCCCGCGAAGATGCCTGTCCTCCAGGCACGACACATATTATTTGCCTCTGTTCCAAAACTCTTCAGTCTAGCTCTTGCCACAAAGTCAGACGTCAGCTGTTTTCGACACAATGCAAAGCTCCAAGCGCTTTCGAGTACACTTAGAAACATCGCGCTGAACTGCACTCGCTTAAGACGACATGTATGACCGAAGTGTATGTGTGAAAGGAATCCATGGGGGAGGAATCTTGAACCCAAAAATTGCCCGAAGTGTCGTTCGTTAATTTTCTCACGAGATCTGGATGAAATCGTACGCTTATGTAGTGCAGGATGATAAGCAGTGCACTCAATGGTCGTTGCACTAATGCTTAGAAGCAGTTGGTGTTGGTGACATATGCAGGGAATATTCTCACGAATCGTGAGGGCAAAAAAGAATTTTGTTCACAGGAAAAAAGAAAGTGTTAAAATTCTGTTACGAGATTATAAAATATGATATTGATCATTACTTACGTATTTGATGAGAATATCTCATCTGCATGACGTCACATCCGTGGATATACTGGTAGAGAGTTTTCTCGATTAAATCCTGAGGCTCGTAGCCGGTCAACTGAGCGACCCTGAAATTGATAAGGTACTCGTCGTTACAAGTGGCGTAAAGAAGCTAGGGAACAGTTGAATCAAAAGGAAATGAGAAAAGGAACTCAACGAACGAGGCGATTCAATTACAGAGACAATCACCTTGCGTCAAGGAAAATTAACCTCAGGTCGAGGGAGGCGCGAAACATGAACATGTTGTGATGGAGCTTTATTTCCGTCACCGAACTCGGGGGCAGAGAGTGACCCACGGCCACCAAACCCACATTTTGAATACCGGCCTCTTCGTACTCCGTTCCGCCACCTCCGCTCAAGCTGAACTGCTTCACCTTTAAGTAACCGGAACAGTGGATCACCTGAAACGTGAAATGGAATCCAGGTTAGACTCGAGATTCGTGACATGTCGAAAAAATAAAAGGAGCTTTTTTTTTTAAGGAAAATACTTGGAGCAATTTGAATTTGACGACTTTGTTGTTTATAGTTAAAAAAAAAAATAAAATAAAAATACTAAAATGTTCTTGAAACTATAAGCAATAAAGTTTTCAAACTAAAATTCCTTCAAGTCTTTTCATTTTCTATGAAAAACAAGAACCCCTAAAAATAGGTATGATTTTAGATTGTCCAACCTGTATCCCCCCTTCAAAGGATACTTTACAAGATGCATCGACAAAAGATTGAATGAAAAAATTCGAGGAAAGATTTTTAAACGAAGTGACGAAAAGACAAGCTTCAACGAAACATGCCGGTGAAGTTTGTCGAAACGATCCGTCAACCCTGCGAAATGTTTTCTTCCAAGCAGTCTTGGAATACCTAGACTCCTTCAACTCTTTGGTCCTGCAGTTTGTTGGAGAACTTTTTTTTTTTGTCTTCTGCGCAAGTAAAGCTTGGAGTGCCTTCTGTGTAAAGTGCAACACTCGAGACTGCAGGCAACCCAAGAGAGGGATGGTGGTTCACGCTTATGCAAGAATTGTGCATAAAGTAAAGGGTAAATAACCAATTCCTACATGTACGTACGTTACGTTTTAATTGAATAATTAATACAATCCCTGCAGTTTCAAAGGGCTTGAACAAGGGCTTCGAAATTTGTAAATCAAATAACCTTGTTAGCTGCGGTGCATCTTCTCATATCGTCTTTGTGTGTGTGTTTTATAAATATGCAACCATATGTTCCGGGACTCGCTGTAACCTCGTGTATGTAAAAAGAGTTGGGAGGAACATAAATAAAAAAAACAAAAAAAAAAATCACAATGACGTAAACTCGAGGGTTTTTCAAGCCTCGCGGCGTTGCTTCAATTTACGTCTTCGTTTTACGTCGGTACCTCTTTGAACAATTTATTTCTCTTCTCTTAAGAAAAAAAAACAAATAAATAAATAATATGTCGAAACGTAGCTTGATGTACGAATGTTGTCTTGATGGAAGAAAAAAAAAAAAAAAACACCAGTGGTGAAATGATACGGTGACTTTTTTCAAAATATAAAAACTAATAGAAAGAAACATTTTATAGACTCATGGAAGTCAAGTGTAATCTTCGAACTTGAATATATGTGTCATTTTTCGAAGTGAATTCAGGGTTTGTACGCGCAGGGAAAATCTGTAAAACAGGGGAAAATTTAGGAAATTTCTTACAGCAGTGAAAAGTCGCGGAAAGGTTAGGGAATTTCAAAAATAAGCCTGGAATTTTGAGTCTGTCGAAGAAACAAACTAGTAAAAAAAATGTGTACTCAAAATTTTGTTTCTCAACACCAAACTTTGTTTCGTTTTTTTTTCTTGAAGAAAATCGCCGGCTGTTTTTCGTAAATCGATAGTCATACAATAAGATATTTACTCGATAATACTAAAAGTATTAGTATTAATGTGTAAAGAAATTGTCGTTATTCAGCTTTATATTTCTTGAATTTACAGGCTGGAATATCTAGGAAATTATAGATTAAAAAAAGCGTGCAAAGCCTAGTGATCAACTAACATATAATATACATAGTAGACAATATTTCCTTACACAATGGTTGACGATACTTTTATGTGTATATTTACGTTTCTTTCATTTCATTAATTTGGTCAGCCTTTTAATTTCTCAGTCTATCAATCGAGCAAAATAAAACAATAATCTTCGGTTACCAGATTCGTTTATTGCAAAGGCCGTTACCGCTCACTGTGTAATATGAATGAAAGGTGTACATACGGTAGAAGAAGAAAAAAAAAATAAATAGGTGAGAACCGAACAGGTGTAAACACGACGTGACCTTTGTAATCTCAGCGTAGAGTTCGGAAGAGCCGACTTACAGTATCTAGTCAGTGTTGCTCCGAACACCGCGCCAGCAAGTTGTAAGTAAGTGTTATAAGATAATTTCGTGTCTGGGCGTAAATTATACGCATATAGTGCGGTATTGTGAGAGCGAATAGCCATCGGCGTGTCTATTGACATAACTTGCATAACGAAATGAACTTCTCGTTAACTATCAAACTAATGAGAAAATTAATTTTGGTTGAGCTAAAGTGTATCGGAGATGTGAGAAATTAGGGTTAACGCTGTTGTTATTGAAACAAACGCGCCGATTTTGGAATATTTCAATGTGCGATAAACACGGATAAAGTGACTTCACGCTTAATTGAATGCCCAGATTTATTAACCCTCTGTTAGCCTTCACCCAGACTTGTGCTAAATGCTCCTTCGACTCGATTTTTTATTCTTAATTAATTTTTAATCTTTAAATTGTTGAATATTTTCTTAATCCAACTGTCGGGATAACAAAAAAAAAAAAGAAACCTCAAAATAAGTACCTAAATTGTTAGGGATGTATATTTTGTTGCTTTTCATTGGGTAAAAAAACAGCTATGCTGAAATTTTTACAGCACCTTTATCATGCGTACATACCCATCACGGGAACTAGGATAATCATGATTGCTTTGGTAGTTGTTGTTTGATGAAAAAAAAATTTGAAATTTTTTTGAAATTCGTTTCATAGGTTTGTCTTAAAAAATTGTCCAAAAAATGATTTAAAAAGACGATCCCCGTCAAGTTATTATCAAGAACTATTCCCCGCATCTTTGATCCGAGTATATAATTCGTAGATCGACGATCGAATCAAGGCTCGTCGTTTACACAGACAACGTTTCCACGCGCAAGGATAAACCCTTGTTATACTCAACGCGGCGTGATTCGCGCCAATTAAATCATGGGACTCATGGGGTAGGTACAAGGGAGGGTCCATGGTGTATTCCTACACGCTCAATTACACATTGATTAAGGTAGCCTCGAGGCGTGCTGTGACAATGCGCATAATGCAATGGTGTGACAGGCTCGACCAAAGGCAGCAAGCCAACTAGGTCCTCTTTGTTCCTTTAAGTGCTATAGAAAAACTACCCTTAGCTTGACTAACAGCTTAGAGGGAGAAAAGACGAGCAACGCGACTCGCTTCCCTACCCGTAGAGGATCTACTCGCTACTCTGCCAACCAGACGAGACGTTACACTTTGTCTCCTAGTCGGGTTGACGCCTCCCAGTTATTGGGGAGCTGGTGGTTCTATGGTGGCCAGGATCCCGCGGCTCGCCAAAGCCTTCGTAAGCTATTTGCTAAACAGATCTCCTATTTCGAGGGTCCCTTAGATTTTCGCATTCAACCCGCGACCGTCGCTCGTTTTCTCCCAACAACTTTACCGCAACCCCAATAACCGATTGAAATGTTTCCTCCCCGGCATATGCCGGTGTCGAGACTGCTCTATGACTCTGATTCCTTACGCAAATATCACCGTCATTCATTCGCGACATCTACACCCCGTAGCACAATTTGGTTTTGCTATTTTTGGAAAACGGAAACAGAGTCGGTCACGTTGCTTTGTCACAGGTCCAGTTTATCACCCCAGACTTTAAACTAAGCGTGCGCGAATCAGGCTTGTTTGTGCAAGTAAAATGAAGAATGATTGAAGAAAAACCTCGGGTCTCGGAGACCCCGTGTACGTATTGCGTAGTGTTTTATTTTTTTTTGCTTGCAAGAATTTCTCCCACATCTTCCATCGTTTTTTGCTAAAACCAAGATTCGAGTCTATTTCTGAATTTGTAAATCATTGTAAATCCAGGACAATAACATCGTAATTTATGTCACTGCACTGATTATGTAAATTGACAACTCTGTTCAACAGTAAATGCATAGTAAATTCATAATCATTTTAATCAATGAATATCAGAAACGGGTGTTACGATCCGTTACAACTGTTTCGCGAAGTAACAAGTTGAGTGTACCGGTTATTGACACGTTTAGACCCAATTACTGACCCTTTTATTACGAAGAAAAATTATAAACTGACATCAGAAATTGTGAATTTTTCGATGACTAAAACCAATCGCTAGATGATTAAACACTGTATACAAATTTACTTCTCTTGGTTATTTCATAACAAAGGATCGAACAGATTCAACCAAAAGGGATCAATAACCGGTACACTTACCTTAGTCAGACTGTTTCGCCGTTGAGGAGGGTCCGCGCAAAAGATATATGGAAAAATTTGTGGAATTCGGAATTCCAGATTCCGCATCTCGCACCAAAACTTCCGCTTTACATCCACACAACGCCTGTATTCGGTACACGCAATACACTGCAAGAGCGATATCTACCTGGTGGTCGCCCCGTTGCAGGATCGCACGTGACCAGGACAATGCCACCCCTGCTTAACCAATGGGCAACACTGCCGCATGGCCACCATGCTTATCTTTATTTATGTATTTTTATTCGTTTTACGATTTCCTGTTGCGGATGGATGGATGCGGACGGCTTCTGTTATGCTAATCGTTAACGCTTCTCGGCGATCGGAAGGTTGGCTGCAGGTTGTGCCTACTCGCTCATGATATTTGCCTGTATTTTTCTCTGTGCAGTTTTTGCCAGCTTTGCGCAGACCTGCCGCTGTATAGACGAGAGTGAATTTCGTAACGTTGACGTAACGGTTCATTGTTAGGAAAAATCGTTATCTCGCAACTGTAGGATCGTAGCAAATTGAGTATTCCATTTTTAGAAGGGAAAGTGTGTTCAGATTTTGGAAATTAAAGTCCTTAAAAATTTTAAAAAACATCGTTTTAGTTTCAATATCTCGTTACATTAACTGTTATTAACTTCAATCTGCTCGCTATAACCGATTTTCATCACTCGAGGTCCCTTTTCCTCGCGAGAATCGCAATAAATCGATATTAAAGAAGTGATCGCGATCCTTGCAACTCCGCTTCCAAATATCTTTGCACATTACTGAAATTCGTATAATCTGACAGGTTTTTTGTTTTTGGTTACAGGGAAAGGAGAGGAGCTAACCTTGAAACCGTGCGTTGTGAGACCGGCGTTCCTTTTCGCAAGGACACACTTCATCCTGATGAAAAACGCCCGTTCCAGTTCGATGTCACCTCGTGGATTCGGCGGTGGAAGATTGCTCAGTCCGTTCGGAGATGTTGCCAGGTGGGTCAGACTTAGAACAGCTTCCATTTCTTGGTGATCCGCAGGGAAAATATACTCGTAGATACTGTTGCCGGTCAGTTCCACCTAAAATAACAAGGGTTCAAAGGATTATTAACAAATGCGTATGCTGGCCATTGTTGGATTTGACGCAAAGGGCTGAAAGCTGGCGACTTGTCCGATACGCTGTTGGAAATATTTAACTAAACATAACGTCCCAGGAGGTCGACTTTACGTTCGTGTTACTTGTCATATTTCTGTTATAATAAATACGACATCACAAATTATTGTAATTTTAACATTTAAATCGTCACATCGACGTTTAATTTGTATTTTGTACTTTTTTTTTTTACTTAGTAATAGATTAAAAAATATTTAAATGAATCAAAAAATTTTAGACGACCTGCTGGGACATTATTTTTCTAAACGTGTAAAAAGGAAAAAGTTATTCTTCCGTTACAAAATTTGACCAATTCAATTGATCGTTTTCAATATTCATCGGTGATAAGGAGCCTGCTATCAGCCCTGTATAGATGAAATTAAAATGAGATTCGTTACTGCTGGTCGACGATTTTCGGTTAACAAGTGTTAACCTTTATCTAATACGTTGAACTATACATTTTGTACAAGGTGTTACCGAGTAAATGCCCAGTACGTTGGTAGTTACCTACCATTAGGGGAACAAATATCGGTAAGACAGACCTACCGAGCTGCTTAATCACTGTAGTTAACCCGAGTCATATAATCACTTTGACGTGACACTGAAACGCGATCACTGAACTCTGTTTAGCATAGGTTATATAAACAACGAAACCACTGCTTGGCCAAATTCATACAGCTTGGCAACACGGGCATTCCCAGCTCACTCACGAGGAGTTCAAACCGATAAATCGGTGATCTGTATTATCGATATTTGTTCCCCCGAGTAGTAGGCAACCCATGGTACTGCGGCATTTACTCGTAAACACCCTGTACTCACTTTTTGGCGTTAAAAGTCGACGAAATTCAGAAGACAAATACCTTGCGAATATTTACAAATGAATTGCTTTGCAAGAAGTACGAAGAACCGATAATTTCCAAGTTACGGAATATCTTGTATCGACCAATCGGAACGCTCCGTCGCGCTAAATGCGCGCGCATCGTTCGAGTCACGTGACATTTTCCGGATCGGAGATGTCTGAAGATCCGTAACTCGGAAGATATCTGTCGCTCGAAATCGTTCTAAGGGAACTTTCGTCGCGACTTTTACTCGATAAATTGATCATTCGACCTTTCACCCCGTATTCCGAGGCTCTTTTTCGTTTAATATGAATAAATTAGGGGATATCTCCGACCTGGGATAATCCTAAGTGCACGCTAGCAGTCTCGCTGATGTACATGATTTTCCCGTCAGGTGCAACGACAAATATGAATCCGTCCAGTGTCTGAAACCGAGGATATAATCAGTGAGTATATGTCAAAGACTCGCAGGTTTCACGGGTAAACAAGTATTTCCCAAGATTATCGTCCAATCAGCGAATACTGAACACTTACTTGCAACAAATGTGAGCCCAGTTCCTTGATTGCAGCCTCCCGCGGATTCGTTGCTGGTGGAACCGCGCCCCAAGCGTCTCCGAGACCTGAAAATCAAATTAGAAATTCAGATTTCGCACTTTTCTGTCGGCGATGAACATCGGAGCGGTTAAAAAAATCACCATTTATCGCATGAGTTCATTTTATGCAGTCGATACTGTTCGCTTTAACAAAAAACGCCTCCGGAATAACAGAATATTCGAGTTAAACTGTCGATTCAGTTTTTATACGGTTATAGATGGTCTCTACAAGCTTATCTCATCGTTGTCTGCCGAAACGTTTACTCTTACTACTGCGATTTCGCGTGTAGCTCGTTCTAGCCGCAGCTCCACGTTACCTATTTATTATATTGAATGCTGTAAGAATTATCGAACAAAAAGACAAAAAAGCTGACGTTATAAGTTACACCGTCGAAATCATTTCCTTACTTTTTTTTTTTTTTTTTTGTGTATCATCTAAAGATTTTGTTAATATTGCTAGTTTTAAACTGTAATGAATATATCGCGCAATATTCATCAAATTTACGCTTTTCAGAAACAAATTTTTGCTGTTTCCAGATATATTTTCTCTTACGCAAGAATTGAATTTTTTTTAACATATTCCGCTTCCTGGATCATTGCGCAATTGAAATAATAATACGGTTACAATTATACATAACAATTATATCGCCGTTATTGCACAACTGGCAAACAAGTTTAATATCCTCAATAACGTGTCGGAATAAATTAATTATCAACTATCGAGGGTTATACATATACAACGGCGCGAATAAAGAGATTGCCGAAGAAAAAAAAAAGATGGGTTCCTTAGAGTGTATAAAAAGAACTAACCAGATACAATATAAGTACCAACTTCGCCATACCTGGGGGTATAAATTATACCATACGTATAATACAATGTCCGCAAAATGTGCAGGGGTGAAACGAAATAGACGCAGTGCATATATGTGACAAACTCGAGTCGCCAGTTTGCAGCAGTACCTACCTTCCTACCTATCCAACAGAGTATACTTGGCTCGTGTTCGCGCATTAATTATATTCCTCGGCGCGATATTAGCGGGAGAAGAGTCTGTACGGCGGATGAAACTTTTCTCTGCGTATAACATACGTGTGTGGTTAGGTATAAACTGTGGCATAGAGTGAAACGTGAAAACAATCGACTACGATTAATGATAGGTTCGTTAAACTAATGCCCGCCGATAAAACAGAGCTCCGATTTGGCCAATGTCATTCGTATACTTGTTTTTTCCTGTTTTCTTTTTTGCGATTCGATTGTTTTACGTATGTACAGTGATGTTCGTTACTGCCCTCCCCTTTCGACTAGCTTGTTTTCGGTCCGAAACAAAATGCGAGTTCGATTTTATACGAAGTTTGTGACAATGACTACCGATCTATTGTTACCGACTTCAGAGATTGGGAGTCATTTTCACAGTTCAGTAAAACTCATTAATGTCTTAAACCTCTTAACCTTTCGTCTAACTTGTTTTCGGACGGAAAACAAAATCCGAGTTTGATTTTATACGAAGTTTGTGACAATGACTCCCGATCTATTGTTACCGACTTCAGAGATTGGGAGTCATTTTCACAGTTCAGTAAAACTCATTAATGTCTTAAACCTCTTGACCTTTCGTCTAACTTGTTTTCGGTCCGAAACAAAATGCGACTTTGATTCTATACGAATTTTGTGACAATGACTCCCAATCTCTTGTTACCAACTTCAGAGATTGGTAGTCATTTTCACAATTCAGTAAAATTCATTAATGTCTTAACCTTACGTCTAACTTGTTTACGGTCGGAAACAAAATGTGAGTTTGTTTCCCTACAAATTATGTGACAATGACTCGTAATCTAATTATTGTTAGATAATTCGCATAGAATCGAATTCGTATTTTATTTCGGACTGAAAACAAGTTAGACGGAAGGTTTAAGGCATTCATTGACGTTACTATACGTGATACATAAGAATCAGAAGGGGAGAAACAAATAAATGGAAACATAAGACGAAAATAAAGACGCGGTGTTGCACTTCCGTTTACTTAAACATCTTGACAATATTATTCTTTGCTTTTGTTGCCTTTTTCTTCGGGTTAACGTTTCACTCTTTCGAAAACTTCTATACATATAACATTGATCTTGCCAACTCATCGCTTTCCACTTTGCTTACACAAATTTGTATGCCTGTTTTATTTTCATCTTTGACACGAATTTCGATTATACGCTACGGGCAATAGTAAGAATATGTTTATCTTGATACGCGTTTTGTATAATTAAACTTTGAACATGTTTCTCAAGTTGTTTGAAATCTCAGCAAAAACTTTTGTTATTCTTTCAAACTCTGATCGTTTATTCTAATTCATTTGCGTTTTCTTTTTGTCTCGCTTGGCAATGTTCGCAAGAACTGTTTGTCCTTGTTTCGAAATGTGAAAATAATAATACGTCAAATATAATATCAGGATTCAACGACAGAAAAAGACTCCGGGCAAACAAACTGCGAACGTGTCAACCGCATCGCGCGCCACGATTTATGCCTCGTCAAAAATATCGTGACAGTTCCGACCTGATTCGAATCTGGACCAAATATGCTGTCACCCGATTTTTAAATCGATTCAATCTATCGAACAGATCTCGAAACATTTTCGACAAATCAATCGAACGATCTCATTCAATAATTTATTCACCAGACAACGTAGCCTATGCACTTGCATAGTTACCCCATACGTATAAAGTATACGCGTGATATCATAAAAGTATTCGCAGCTTTTGCAAAGTTTACAAATTTTTGAGCTTGAGACGAAATTTACTGACTGACTTTAATTGCAAAGGCTTTATTATACATACATATATACCTATATATTTAATAGTAAACGCGAGAGCTGGCGAAACGAACGTCCTCCGTAACTACTTTCGGAAAGATTTTGATTTCTTTAAAAAATTGAAAGACCAAAAATGGATTTCATTTTAAAGGCTAGACAGAAAGAATCTCGACGGCGTCGCGTCGGCGTGGCGGGATGATCTAGTCTAGAGGGACGTAACCACTCGAGAAATTGAGGGGTCCGTCGGTAAAACGCCATTGTAACACTATAGTGTGTACCCACACCCATACACCCGGTGGCCCCCATGCTTTGCTTACAAAGAACCGGGCCTAACAATGCACTAAGTGCACAATCACACCCATCTCATCCGATATTATTTGCCCTTTGCGAGGATCTCTAGTGGGCTCTGTACCAGACCCTCGACGTCTTCGTACAGGGTCCTTCAATTTTGAATTATGATCGATATTCGTCGTGGAAATTGCAATGACGCACTCAGTTTTTACTCCTTCTTTACATAGATAAGCTCCTAACGGCGCGGCGTGGCGGGGTGGAAATTCCAAATTTGAAAAGTTCCGAAAGCGCCAAATTCCCGATTTTTTGGTGCTGAAACTTGAAGTAAAGAAATCAAAGTTTTCAACGGTCCGAAACCCGACGCTCAAAGTTGCGAAAGCAAAAAATGCCGAAAAGGGGTAACTCAGACAAGTCAAAGTTCCGAAAGTGCGAAAGTGAAGAAATCCAAAACGTCGAAATTCCGAATGACTCGAGGTTTTCAATTCCGTGAATTTCTGACTTGGTGAAATTTCACCACTTTGATTTTTCTTTGTTTTGGATTCTCGATACTTTTACTTTCGGAATCCTGGTCATTTTGATTTACGGGTTTTCTCATTTGCTACACCCACTCGTTGAGTGAACTTGATTATATTTTAATTTTCATAATCTCACTCTATCGAAACTCAATTTTTCGGAATTTTGTTCTATCGTAACTTGAATTTTCGAAATCTTCCATTTTGGAACTTTGAGCCGTCGGCTTTCCGACCATTCGAAACGTTGTTGTTTCTTCAAAGTTTGATTTCTTTACGTCAAGTTTCACCACCAAATAAATCGTAATTAGGCGCTTTCGTAACTTTTAAAAATCGAAACTTCAACCCCGCCCTACAACGACTTTCATTCAGGTGTTCGAGAATTCGATCCAGTTTACAAAAACTCACTCGTGTGTGCTTTAACTTCTGGCCAACCATAGACTTCCAGCTAATCCCGTTATTCGCATTAATAATCTAAGAATTTTTAACCATAGGATTTTCGCCAAAAAAAAAACTGATTGCTAGAATAATTTTGCTAAGAAATGTTGATGAAAACATTAAACCAAGTTTGATTGAAATCGGTCGACCCATTTTCGAGTTATTTTCAAACGAAAAACCTTTCGCAAGTGACTCAAGAATCATTCAGAAAAAATATACCCGAGTGATATACTTCATCGATTTTCTACGTTCTGTGACATCTTTGAGTACCTAATTCAAAAAACATTGGACCTGTTTTTTTTCGGCTCTTCAACGGGTAAAAACCAACCAAAAGTTAACCCCCAAAACATTAGAGATAAAACCTGAAGGTAAAAACAGTGAGCACATTATTGTCTATCAATAAATATTACGTTACTATCAATAATTCCTACAAAACAGATTCTTGGGACTAAATTTTATGGGTAACATATTAATATTTACCCCTTGAACGGCTGAATTAGCATGTTTAAAAACGGGTTTCATATTTTTCAACGTACTTTAATAAAAAATGTCACATAATGGAGAAAATCGATGAAGCACGCTTCAGGTACTGTCGAAATTGTGAGTGAATTTTTCTTAAAATCTGATGACATCCAATTGACTGATGCGAAAATGATTTGAAAAAATTCGATTTGTTTGAAAAAAAATTGATGACACGAAAAAAGGAAAAAAAATATAACCATACGTAGATCTGAAAATAGAATAGAAAGTAGGAAAAATCTGTATCTGGTGCAAACTTTTTTCAATGTATGAAAAAAAAAAAAGAAAAAAACAACTTTTCGGCAGAAACGAATATTCCTTTTTGAAAAGCTCAGCTTGCAGATGACGTCTTTCTTACTTTTGAGGATATAGGTATACTTTGGGAGGAAACTCACCATCAGGAAAGACGTGCCTCATTTTGAGGTAGCTCGTCGTCAGCCTGATGATGCTGGCCTTGTCGAGTTGAGAGGTGATGGCGGCGGGGAGTGGAAGGAGCTTTGCGAGTTCAAAGAATTCCTGGTTTTCCTTCTCGCGACGAGACCGCGCCGCGTTTTTGCTTTTTTCCTTCATCACAACTTCTTGGGGACCGGATGCGAGGCTGGCTACGTTTAACGAACAACCGTCGTTCGTCCCAGTTACGTAGCTGCTGCTCTTCTTCTCGTAGTTGTTACTCGAGCCGTTGTTGTTTTTATTACTCGTCTCGTTGTTGTTCTCAAGAATTTTACTCGCGTTCTGAAGCTCCAAAATATCACTCGAATGATTAGCGCCACCTGAAACATCACCGTTGACAATTCTCGAGTTACTTGACAAGCGTTTTTTAGGTAGAGTTCAATGCAGGAATCGAGGAAACTTTCTACATCGAGAAAGATCGAAATATTTCATCCGATCTTTGTAGAATACAAATTCTTGTTCGGGAAAAGATGGACTTGGAAAAAGCTGCAATGAAAAAATTTATTGGTCTAAACTTTCAACGATCCTTTTCCATCGTTCCGTCCTTCTACCCGGTGAAGTTGACTTTGAGTCGATCACGTTGAACCTCGAGTCAATGATGATAAAATGGGGGAGAGAGAGAGAGAGGCTGGACCCTGGGGGTGGAAAATCAATGCTGTAATAGCGGGAATGGCAGTGCCATCTACTTGCCTCGCCTGTACTTTATACGGCGTTAAATTTACCCTATCAGCATACAAGGTGAATTAACTTAACTGCGACACGGATTGTCGTCGTTTGCCTAATCGTCGCTTTGCCGATACACAACCCATTACTATGTCTCATAATTGAACCTCGTACTAAACACGCAACTACAGGTACTTACCTCTGCAAATATATACGTTATTACACGCATTCTCATCCGGTCCAAGATCACGGATCGATATGGTCGATAAACCAAAGAAAAAATTGTGTACGATTAAATTTGAATATGCGTTTCATATGTATATGTGCAAGAATTTAGTTTGCCTGAAAAGTTGATGGGAAATGTATTATAAAAATGGAAAACCTTCTGCGGTGGTGGAAATTTCCCCTCGGTTATAATGACTCGACGAGACGCGTCGGGACTAATTTTACCGGACGAAAAAGCCAAGTCTACGATGGAAAACGCCACGAAGGGCGAGCGATAATATATACTGCACGGTTGTCGTACATGAAGTACCACAACGTTATTTCCCGCGAACGGTGTAGAGAAGCGTCGAGAAGAGACCATCCGCGGAGGTAGGTTGGTGGTAGGTACCTTCGCCATCGTTAAAACGAGCATTCTAACGACGAAGCTACGAAGAGATCCTTCTCTTCCTCTTCCGGATATGGAAATCGTCTGAATAATGGATTTTTCATCCGCGATAAATTTGCATTCTCACCTACACGTTCGCCTGAATAAGCATTCGACGGGGTGAAAAAGAAGAAAAAAATAAATAAAAAATTGTTTATGAATTTTAATCACAAGTTTACAAGAGTCACTCAAGTTTTCACTACGGATTACTCGTTCTTGGAATCTGTAAGGAAGGTATTTTACCTTTCAACTTGGAAAATAATTTACAGAAGTTATTGTAAAGCAATTAGGCACAAAATTTCTTCCAATTAGATGTATATAGTTTCACGTTTAACGATATATTCTAATAAATACATATTTTATGTACGCGGCTTAGTAGAAAATGGCGATAAACGAAAGTACGAGTGACGAAACAGGCTTGGAAGTCGAAAAATCTATTTTTTCTTACACTCGTTACTCTTTTGCGGATACGACACATTGCGTTGAAAAGGACCGTGGACGATTATCTCGTCACTGACGTCACAGCTGTGGATGAGACGAATCCAACGAGCCCTCGTCAGCCGATTTCGGACCGCGGAGCCCGGAGATATCGCAGTTTGCAATTCGCGATTCGCTTCAGTTGCGCGATTGGGTTTACAGAGCGAGTTGGCTAGTCGCGCAACTCGCGCTACCCCTACGACTTCAAATCACGATATCTCGGGAACGGTAAGTCCAAAATCAATGTGCTTGGACTCGTTTAATTTGTCTGAACATCAGCTACAACGCGAACAATAAGAATGTCGTCTCATATTCAAGAAAAACAGTAATCATCGTTGCGATATCCGTAATCGCGATGTCGCCTGTACGTAAGAACCGTTGCAGTTCTAGGGAAGCGGGTTGCAACGGGCTTTAACAGTTCGGATTGTTTGAGGAGCGGTTAACCGAGCACGATAGTTGTAAATACAAAAAAAAAAAAAAATTAACCGTAGAGAAAAATGTACATGTGCAGGCAATGGCAGCGGCTTACCACGAAGCGGCAAACTCGTAGTCGGCAATCGTTTCGCGTTCTAGGAATAACTTACATAAGTCGGTGCAACATATCTACACCTACGTATAATACACGTACGAACGTGTAATATTATATATGGCGACATACACGAGGCACGCTGTCGTACCTAATTGCACCTTCGCTCGTGTGTAGAATCGCTTGTGTCGCAACATTCAACGCAAGCGCTTCTGCGCATGTGTGTAGAATAAGTATACGGGGCATTCCATGATATCTCGATCGAGATTCTAAATCGATGTCTCAGATTGGTTTTAGATTTTTTTGTCCAATGAAAGCACGTGACGAAAAACGCAAACGCAATTATTTTCAAAATATCTCGACCCAGCGTATCTGAAGTATCGTTAAAAAACTTGAAAATAAAAGCCCACTTTCTAAAATCTGAAAATATTCCCGAAAAATCTTACAAAATGTAATAAAATTTTGCAGATACCTGTTAGAAAATGGAGATTCCATAACTTCGGAATATAAATAAGAATAAAAAAAAGTACTATTTTTGGATTGCACTTTTCACGAAAATGAACACGAAAGCTTATTGTAATATCTCTCTGAATAAATTTTTTTCGCCCCATATGTAGACATTGTACTTTTCGCCACGTGTGGAAATGCGATACCTTACAGATACTCGTATAAATTCGCAAACTCTAACAATTACTCCACATTCACCGCAGAGATAGAGTTGTTTTCGGTACGACGAAACGTGAACCGAGAACATTGCCAAAATTATTTTTACTCCTGTCGATTGGTCAATTTTTAATTTTTTTTTTTCTGTCAAAAACCTGCGCTAAAGCGCGAAACGTTCCTGAATTGACGCGGGCATGATACGATTCAAATTTAAAATGCGTTCTGTCGGTGAGAGGAACCCGCCAGATCTTGTCACTGCCTCCGTTTGTCGAATACTTATTTCCGTCGACGCGATTCCCAAACTCGGTAAAAATAAAAAACGAGCGGTTATCGGGTACCTTTTTGAATCGTGTCGTCGACAGCCCGTCTCCTCTTCCACGTTTCGACGTATGGATCGCTGGCCGAGAGGCCAGCAGCCGTCCGAATCATTGGTCCCATTTCGATTGATTTTCTTGACGATTTTTGCGATATTTGAAATAACAGAAAAGTCAATCTCTCGCATTGCAG
This sequence comes from Neodiprion pinetum, assembly GCF_021155775.2. NCBI lineage: Eukaryota > Metazoa > Arthropoda > Insecta > Hymenoptera > Diprionidae > Neodiprion > Neodiprion pinetum. The sequence goes on along the minus strand of NC_060238.1, from coordinate 20,228,151 downwards.
AACTTGCGACAAGTCTCCCGCATAATTTCACACGCGACAAGGCGGGAAAACAAGATAGACGAAATTAAAACAACGACGCACGCAGCTTATTTTCCCGCCGCCAGTCAAAACTGACACCGAGAAATCGGGGTGGAAAAAGCAGCGCTCGCTCGCACCCCCGATCTCGACTGACTGACTGACTGACTGACGGTGCCACGACGTCAGGAAGAACTGACTGATTCCTGAATGTACAATTCTTCTCTGCCCCACGTTGTCTCGGCGATGCTTGGTTGTATACCTATGTATATCACCTCCGGGTTGTAGGTAACACCCAGCACTCAACACCCTCACTTTAAGCCCCACCCTTCCCAGGGTCATTTAGAGGGGAACGCGGTGCCTCTCTCTCTCTCTCTCTCTCTCTCTCTCTGTCTCTCACTCACTCATTCACTCTATGTATCCATCCCGCTTACATGCCTCCGTAGCGTACTCGCACTTGTATACAGCCAGTGACTGCCTATGGGGTCGAGGGAAAATCCCAAGCCTGGGGAAATCCAGGAGGGGCGTAGATGGTCGAATCAAAGGGAAAGGCAATTGCTGGTGGCTGCACTGTTCCCCTGACGAGCGACCTTCCGACCGAACCCCCGTCGATAACCGGCAAGTCCTGCCGAGAAGGCCGCTGGGAAAGTCCCAACTCTTCAATGGACTAACTCGGGAACCTCGATTGTCAACTTCATTTCCAACCTTCAACTGGGGCAGGACCTCGAGTTCCAAATGAAACTGCTCGAGATCAGCTTCCAATGGTATACGGAAATCTAGTTACTTTTTACCACCATTGGGAACCGTCAACGGAAGAGTGCATCCGTGATATGCGTAAACGGATCGAGGTTAGAAAAGATTAATCCCTCGTTGGATCTTGTCGGTTGTACGGTTATTCGGGAGTCTAAATGAAAATAACTAAATTTCGCTCAACTTTACTCAGCACTGTGTATTCCCGAACAAAATCGTTGAATCGATGATCGGTATTGCCTCGTATAAAATTTTAACATTCTTAGTTGAGCTGCGATTCCTTTACGTCTCACTGTAGAAACCTTCAATGTTTTCAGTTTACCGATTTATTGTGTAATGAGAGAAGCTGTCAAAGAGGAAATATTCTATGCGTTTCCTGAGTCCGCTCTTGCGGTATAAGTCGACTAAAAATTTGGTTTGTGACAAGGTGAGGAATAATCCGGCAAAAGTATGAACGTCAGATCTCATCCTACCACTGTAAAACTTCTCCATCGTTAACTCTGTGTGAAAAATCGTTGATCTCGTTGAATGAAAAATGTTTCATCGGAAGAATTATCCGAATTTCTCTACACAGGATTGGATTTAATCGATGAAATTGCAAACCCATCGCACCGTGATGAATTCTTTAACGTTTTCGTCACTTCATTCCGTCACATCAGGTGCTGTATCATTCAAGAGGTTACTCGCTACAGGAGTTCGTATTATAACGAACAATTTTTACTAACGAACGATAGACATTTGCATTGTTTTACATCGCGCGTCTTGTTACGAACGGATGCCGGTTTGCATCGGTCATAGAAGTTTTGTTATTCATAAAGAAATTGTCGTAGACACCTGCGTCTAACTTGTCAATCGGACCAGACTTAGTCTAACTGTTTTTAAATTCAGGTTACAATACACGGTGTAAGGGAATTATCTGGAAAGATGTCTACCAATGTCTCGGGTCTGAACCTGCAGCGAGTATACCAAGTTGTTGTAAGCGAGGGAGGAAAAGAGCTTAATGGTGAGTTTGGACAGGCTGCAGGATTGCGGTGAACAGGTAGAGAAAAGCTTATCTTAATGCAAACCATGTGTTGCAAAGTGCGGGACATAAGTACGGAGGGTCAAACGGTCGTAACTAACGGTTTATTATACCAGTTTGGAAAATCTAGGTAACACGTGTTGGCAATGTATAAGGTGCAGTCCATTTGCATTGTACTCTACAATAGACGTATTCAAAGTTTCGACGCAGGTATTTTTACGCACTGAACCTGTCGCTAAAACCATCCTCATTGCACCGCGAGTGTCCGTTAGAATATCCCCACATCTGGTGTCCAGATGTGGCGTTTTAAAGGTATTTCGCACGCCAACAATGCCTTTAAACACTTGTTCCAACAGCTCTGAGCTACCTTCGCTTGTAAATTAATCTAGACGTTGTTTGTGGATTGGCTAAGTCGGTGACAGGTTGAAAAGGTCTCGGGACCTTTTTCCGATACGAGTATCAGGTGAAAAATTCTTACATAGATTTACATCTTTCTGTGGTAAATAAATGGACAGCTCTTTTTTGGAGTCGAAACTACATCGATTGCGGTAGAATTACCTACATAAACATATTGTAACTGTGACTCTCATTGTCGGATTTGTAAATCTTGCCACGATTGATGTAAATTTAACTGAAAAAAAAAGAAAAAACAATTCTGTCCATATATACAATGCAGGAGATGTAAAATCTACGATATTTTTTTTTTTTTTTCACTTCTCTCTCGGCACACGTTTCAGATTTTTATACATTTTTTTTTTTTTCGTTTTTAGAAGACTATTCAAACTCTTTGAATATGTAAACAATTATTAACACGATGCTAAAGTAAAAAGTATAAGTACCAAACGATAGTTTTTTTGAATTAAATTTGAGACAGTTTGAAATTGGATTTATTTTATTACGATCAAAGGCGTTGTGATGTCGGTCTGAGAATACAATACTTATTATTTATTTGACTTATTTTTTATTTGAAAGGAGTAAACTTTCACGGAATCGAGTGAATCGAGGCCCGATTAACGGAGACTTCGTAGAGGAATGTGACCTTATTTTAGAGCTGAGAAATTCCAAATTCCGACTGTAGGTACGAGGAGGATTCGGTGGGTGGAATTTGTTCCTACCTACCCGTTTCCTGTGTTTTGTCAAGTGTCGAAAGGCCGCTAAGCCGCTGCCGCATAAACATTGACGAAACAACGCGCCGTAATGTGAATTATTCTGTATACCCATGGAATTATTTCATACAACAACAACGGTTTGACATACCGGTGGGTGAATTGGCGAGGCAGGATTTTGCGATTTTACTCTCGATAATTTGCCCTTTTCGGAAAATCACAATTTCGCAATTTTCGGATCTTCCGAAACCCGGTGTCAGACTTTAACGTTCAACTTTTTCACAGAAATCAATTTGTCGATGTATTTTGGGCAAAATTTTCTCGTCGGAACGCAATATTTTGTTATAAATGGCAAAATTAATTAAATAACTGGCTCGAAGTTACAAAAAAATTTAATTGAATATAATATAGATACTTATAAATACGAAATCTCGATTTTAATTTAGTCTATTTAATGAAATAATACTGTTTTAACGGTGTCATCAAAATATTGAACAACGTTTGGTAGATTCAACCAAATCGTTTCATATAATTCGCTAAATCTATTAGGTGGATGAAGATTAGTCAAATTTACGAAATCACGAGAGCTATCAATTGATTATAGCTACCAAATAATATGTTAAATCGTAAAACTACAAAAAAAAAAAATTTATCCAAGTGTCAAAATAGTCTCTGTAACGCGTTGAAAATCCTTTCTCGCAAGAGAAGTAATACGAGCAGTTATTGGAAGGGACTCCAGGTAGAACTAAATCATTCGTGATCCAACATCATTGAATCATTTTTTCAGCTACAACAACTGAACAATTATTTATCAACATTTACAAAATGATTTCACTGCGTAGATCTGATTTCGCAATCTCAACAGAATCTATGGAATTGTGGTGCGAAACCTTTTCTCAGACATTGATCAAACATTTTGTTTTCTGCGCGCTGTAAAATCAACTGAACTTTTTTGTTGCGTAAAAACAATGTTTCCTCGAGTCTGTGTTAACCCTGAAATTTTTTTGCCAGGACCAAATTTTAATCATTACAACCAAATTTTTCACCGAATGTACTCGTGTCTTGTACACTCAATCCGTTTAAAGTATTTCTGCTGCTGCAAAGCAGGGTTTTTTTTTTGTTCTTTGAAAATTCTGTCAAGTTAACGTTAACTTCAGTCTCGTTCAAATTTACCGATCAGCTAATTTTTTTTGGTTTCGAATCAATCCTGATAATTAATATTCGCGAACTTTTCGATACTTTATCCAACGTGAGGAAGCTCGATGTTACAAAAACTACGTAAACCATTGCAAAATTGAACCCTCTTACGACTTTTAATGAATTCTCGCGGAACTTGGCTCCTAAAATTGTGTAACATTACCGCATAATATATATTTGTAGATCTTAAAAAATCCTTGACGTCGCTTAGCGTTAGTTTAAAAATCATTCGACGTATGTATCTCGTGAAATTATTTGAAATTGTTACAAATTTATGGACGTCGTGAAAAGTTGCGTAAAAACTTGGCGTTATACGATAAAATCGTTTAAAATTATTTGAGATCCTTTCGCGTCTTCCGTAACGATTGAAATTATTCCAATTCGTATTACATCTTTAAAATCCATTCGAATCTTTCAAAATCCGTAAATTCGTATACGAAATTTGTTTGATCGATATCAACAAATCACTCTCATTCGATCGTCACCGATTTTCCTCTGCATAAACTAACGTCTTAAGGTAGTTCCAACCATACGAGAATTAACATTCAGTTTTCGGTGAAATTTGTCAATTCAATGGATTTACGTGATTCAATCGCCAGATTAAAATTTTTTCACCGATAAAATTTACAATATTCTGGATATCCGAAGAATGGAACGAAGTGCGAAATAGAAAAAAGAAAAAAAAAAAAGAATAAAATGGGATGTACATAATCGAAGCATTGAGAATTGGTGAAAAAGATTCGTGACCGTTGAATGAAGACTCTGGAAATGGTTTTCGGTGAAGAATTATCCCGAAAAATGAACGGAAGTTAAAAATTCATCTCGGTCATTGAGTCGGTCATGAAAAATTTGTTAAACGGTCGTAAGAAGGTCGACGGCGGGGGTGATTTTGGGGCGTTCGTGACCAGCTCAATGCGTCGTGAAAAGTGAAATTCCGGCACGAGGCACGACTCGGCAACCAGCGAACGGATTAGCTCCGTTTCCGCCGCATATTTTCACTCGTTTTTCTATGAGAGCGATCTTCCAGCCTCTCGTTGAAGCTTTCCGTGCAAGCTGCGAGGGGTGGAGTCGGGATGTTTTCCTTGCTCCGACGATGCATCATTTTCAAGACAATCAAACACACCCCCGACTGTCTTCTCCGAAAGACTCGGGATTATTCCGATATTCACTCACTGACTTTTATTTTTCTGTGCCGTAACCCAACACCCCCAATTTTTGTGACCGCGCGTTTCAACGCTTCGTAATCTAGGTCAGGAATTCCGTGTAGAGTGTTACGGGGATTTCGGAACCCGTGAAAATAACAAGAAAAAAAAAAAAACTTGTTACGTCATCGTAACGGGGCGCTTTATATGCCAACTCGAAGAACGTATAAAAAATGAACGTCTATTATTGATTTACAAAGATTCTTTATTTTAGCTCTCTTTTGCTATGTTCTTTTTCGATTTCGTGACTACGTATTACAGAAAAGTTCAGCTTTACCGCTCTACTTTTGCATCGAATGTATTTCGATTTCGTTATCGAACAAGGCAATTTTTTGTTGCGCGTGAGGAGAGGAGAAATCACTTAGCATCGATAGAATTCCCACGACTTGAGATCATCTGTCTTTTTCGATCGACGAACGGAGGGATGAATTGATTTAAGATATCTTGGCGCAGATAACGCGCACCTCAGATTCATCGACAGATTATATTCGATCGATCGACGCTTCTCGTTGCGCACTCGCGACGATACGGGACCCGACGATTCTGCAGGTCGTTGATTCTTGAAGCTAGTTTTTGTCGCGAGGATCGGAAAATATTCTCACTCTACGAACGATCGACGGAAAATTTACGCCTGTAATTAAATGCGAGTTGATCGGAAAAAAAATTTGAACGCGCCGAAAGTTTTTCAACGATCCGACCGACGAATGAAATTTTCAACGACTCGACGTTTGAATAATAAATATCAATGTAAACGCAACGTTCCTTTTATATTACGGTTTCAAAAATCATCAATCTTCTTCATTTCGGATCACAACGCAATCGATGCCCTACAAAATCGTATCTGTTACAGAATTTTACTTTCACGATATTCGGAGCGAAGAATGATTTTCGCGTTAAAACTCTTGCGGTTTTTTTTTTCTTCTTCTTCTACCGCAACGAATCTCAAATTTCATACGCAAAAATTCACAACGTTTGCTCTCGTCCTGGCAAATTAAATTAGCTACTCTAGACGGACAATTTTGTCGATAAATAATCAATCATCTTAATTCGCAATAGGGTATATGTTTTACTGTCACTTGTCGACCGGTTTGATCTCAGAGAATTTCTATTCTTATCAGCGAAGGTTTGCTCCGGTCTAACTGAGAAAAATTTCATTTCTTACAGTGTCTAGAAAAATTCCGTAAAACAGGTATCGTTAAAAAAACTGTTCGTTGTAACCGTTTTGCGCTATCGTCGATTCTTTTTTGGCTATTGCAACGCAAAATCAGTTTGCGAGGTTTTTTTCAGTGCTGAGTATCATTGGTCTCAAACCAATGAAAATGAAACAAGTTAAATAATATCAAGAGAACCTCTCGATGTAACAACAACAATAATAACACAAGACGCCGAGTTTTGCATGCGTACATACCTATATACAGGTATAATAGGAGAGCGTCCGAATAATAGCTGAAAGACTAGGCGGTGGTTGGTGGTTGACGCTGTGACGTAAGATATTATACAGCCAAGGCCTAAATTATTAGCATACTTCGTGTCCCAGCATCCCTTGCGCAGTTTATGTCTTCCCGCGGAGTACGTATAGTAAGGATGGCGTCCCTTGGGTGAGGGGGGCGGGGGCGTCGCCTTATACATATATATATATATATATATATATATTACATGTATTTTATATATATATGTATTACGACACCGACCCACTGAAAGAACAAACATCCGAAATAAGCCCTTTCTTCTCCATTCCCGAGGCTGAGAAATCCAATTTGCTGTTTGCCACTCCGGGGTAGCGTCAGATTATGTATGAAGAATTAAACGCCGACGATTATAATTATCAGCCCGAATAATAATTCTCCCGGTACGTTTGAAGAGGATCTCAGCAAGACGAAGTCGACAAACCAACCACCCTTACTCTCGAACTCAGTTCGGATGAATCGGAATTGGGTCGACGACGATTTTTTTTTTTTTTTTCTTATTTTCTTTTTCTGTTTTCAACGAAAAACGTTTAACATGTTTTTATTTTTTTTTTTAACCCGAAATATGCAAGTAAAATAATTCGTACGGAAAATTAAACCCCATCAAATTCTTCGGATTACAACTTTTCGTAATTCTGGTCAACGGATTTCTTTCAATAAACTACCAGCGTCTTTCGTGTTCAAACATTTTTCAAGACAGTCTAACAAGATTCGTATTTCAAAGCTTGTTGAAAAACTCAATTTAACCAAAGTATCATACACTGTGATTCGCCATGAGTTTTTAGATCGGTTCTCAGCGATTAAAATCTTGCGAACGTAAGAATGTAAAGGACTGTTGAAAAATTGATTTTGAAAAAAAAAAAAAAAAAGTGTTAAAATATCGTTAAAGATAATATCGAAAAAATATTAAACGCTTTAAGCTACACTTCGGACAAAATTGTGCAACTTTTTTTTTTTTTTATCGAACGTGTGCGTGACAGATTTTTTTTTTTTTCAACCCCTCGCCACGGATACGCGTTACATACAAACTCTGTGAATGTAAATACAACTTGTAATGTATGAACCTTCGCATTTTGCACCCAGTTGTCATTCTCGTCGCGCATGCCGCGGATTTACGCTATGAAAACATTCGAACGAACGCGTAAATCTCTTCAAATATTGTTTCGCAGCTCTTCTACCGTTCTGCGAGCTCATATATAGTTATATGTTTGTTTAAAAAACTACCGTAGATCACGCACGCTCCTCTACGTATACATACGTATTTATTTACATACCTCCGTACATATGTACAGTAGATTCGCTGTATCTACTGGGTGGAGAGACGAAAGAAAAAAAAAAGAAAAAAATAATACCAACAACGATTAAAATAGATAATTCGGCCAATTTTGCTACACCGTTGAAAATCGTCGTAGGAAATTGATTTTCTTCTCTATAAAATTTTCGATTCGCTCTGCAAGCGTTCAAAGTACAGGAATGGGCGATGCGTAATTTTCTGTCGCTATTTTTTCACTGTTCGATTAATTGTTTTTTTTTTTTATTTTTTTTATTTACGTCCTTTTCTTTCGCTAATTTTGTGATATTGTATGATCTTTTTTTGAAAGCTTATCGATTCGTGTAATCGATTATTTTCTGAACATCGCCCATCCCAGGTTCAAAGTATCGACGAATCTTAGAAATTGTCAATATTTTACGTCGAACGAATAACTCATCGAAGCTTGAGAGCTTGCATTTTTTCGCCGAACGGATGTTCGAACTTAAAATCTAAGATAAACCTCGTCGTCGCGACGTTCCATCTCCTCAGTATCTTTGGTGACTCCGGTACCGAATTACGTCACTCGATGAATTCGTCGAAATATCATTGAGCAAGCGTGTCGCAAAGAAGGCGAGAGCATGTAGCTGAGCACCAACCATTGGCCAGAAGTGCATATCTACAGTCGCAAAAGCAAACGTTGAAGCTATTTACTTAATATGCAATTAGTTCAAGGGACGAAGTAACACGAGCCGTTGTTGCAGAGGTTTGCAATTAGTCAGCTCCGGAGAGCAGAACTCCGAGAGAATGTGAGAGAGAGAGAGAGAGAGAGAGAGAGAGTGAGAGAGAGAGCCGTACCTACAATATGCGGAGGAACTCGAAACGTCGACTATACTCCAAGTGAAGCATGGAGTCAAAATCCGCATACACGACCTCGGTCTTGTTTGTTGCAGTTTATGCAGCGCCCGATATTGTGGGCAGAGTTCGTTATACAAGCTTAGAACGCGGTTTAAAATATTGAGCAAAATGTACGTGCGAATGTATAAAAACTCATACTTGATACAACCGTGCTTCAGGCCTGCCAAGTACGATCCACGGAGTTCGGAACACGGGGCGCGTAATGTGTCGTCTACATCAGCCAACATGCCAACATACTCGTTCGGGGCCCCAATCCTCAGATACGACTGCGACCAGTCAGCAAAAGAGGGCATTGTGTCGCGTCAGCGTAACGTCAAGAACCGTAAAGCAATACGCGGCCCTCTCCATCCTCCCCCTCTTCACTCCTTCGAGCTCCTCCGTTATGGTGCTCTTATAGTCCGGTAGGGACATCAAGGTGGCCAAGGAGGAACAGAGACTTCGACGAACGATTGCATCGCCGTAGAGACGGTTGAGAAAGACCCAACGGTAGGAAGACGCATCGTCGAATGGATGAATGGACGGTGCTTGTGACTGATCGACGATGCGGAAACCAAGTGGAAATATTTAGCTTCTAGGTTTGATACTGCCAAGGTTCGTGTCAACTTAGTTTGAAGGAAACCGAAGCTAGAGATCCTACATCCTGACCATCTTACTTCGAAATATTTAAGAACAAACCACGCGTTGAACCTCCAACTCGCTAAAGGTTCAAGTGCCAAACCTTACTTTGACGCTATTGGTAGAGGATTGAAACTATTTCGATGATATTCGATTTACTGCTCCCACATCGGACCTGTAACTCCGTCTCTATAGATACATTCACGGCCATTTCGACATTTTTGTATACTCAATCAGAATCAATCAGAATCGATGGACCTTCATCAATGGGGTAAGATTTTTAGCCTTAAAGGAGGATTTCAGGCAACCAGGTTTAACTCTAATTCGGAAGGGTTAGAGGAGGTTCTAAACAGCCCCCACCTTGAGCTTAAACTTAACAATTAGTAAATCGGGATATTGAACATACTTTACTATCTTCAAACGTTTGAAGTTACAGGTAGTAGAAGTAGGGCGTTAAACGTCGACTTGGAAAGCAGAACATTTTGGCAGATCATGATTCACACGAACACCGAGTACGATCAACGTGTTTGACGGATGTCAAAAGCGACAGTGGCTGCTAATTAGCGCACTTAAAAATTGGCACTGCTGGATATTCGTTATTGTTTACGATGTACGGTTAGTGACCAAGTGAACAAATACTTGTGGGTCATACGTGCAGTCGTACAAGGTGCACAAAGCTTGCACACGTACACATACGACGCAAATATGTCGACGAGATTTGTCACAGTGAACCAGAGGAGGAAGGAAGGATGGCGGAGGGGTTTGGGGGGCGAGAAGGCAGGCAGGTTGATGGGTTTGCCAGGGTTTATTGATCACGAATTCGAGCCTGTGTTTAGACGCCTGGTGCACGGTTGAAACCCGAGTCTCTCCAGTCTCAGGAGGCAACAGCCGGACCAAATCAAAAATGCCCGCATGTTTACAAGCATGTGCGTTAAAACATGAGCGCGTTCTCTTTTAGCTACGATGGCATGGCTCGACGACATCCGTCGTCGATGATCAGAACTCGGAAGCCTTTCATTGCCAGTGGCTTTGATCCAAGGTGAGGACAAGGAAGGCTTAAGGGGATTGTATTTAGTCAGGATTTTTCAAAAAAACGATTGTTTTTCTTTTTTAATTTCATTCTCGTACACTGAGAAAAATTTCATTTGTTACAGTAACTAGAAAAATTCAGTAATACAGGTATCGTTAAAAATACTGTTTGAATATTGTTGGAATTACGAAAAACGAGGTACGCGTAAACGTTTTGCGCTATCGTCGATCCTTTTTTGATAATTGCAACGCAAAATCAGTATGTGACGCTTATTCCACTTTTTTAGTTAATCGAGGCTTCAACGTCAATTTATTCTTGCACGAGCGTTAAATTTTCGCAACAGTTAGAAGAAAATATAGCAAGAGTGATCGCAATGAGAAAGAATAGTAACGGATACTAGACTTTCCGGTAATGGCTAGAAAACTAATTTTCATTTTCTACCTAGAACTATGTTTTTCGATCGTGGTAAAAAATGAAAATATTTAAGGACCGAGCTGTAACCGGAACTAAAAATTTCTCTCAGTGTAATGTAAATGCATCCGAGTATATTAGGGTGGTCCTTGTTTAGGGTGTTGACGAATTTTTACCGCCCCATCACTGAAATCAATTTCAAATCATTTGAAAAGAGTCGCCAAATTTTTTCAGATTCTCACAGCAAGTCTGAGATAGCCCGGATTGTGATCGAAGTTTCTTATGGAAATGACGTGAGAAAAACTTTTTTTCGCACTATATATTTTATCGTGAAAGTAATAATGTTCCAAAAAAATCTGCAACTGCGAGGTTTCAGTCGGCATTGGCGACGCTGTATGAAAAAAAATAGACATCGTCGTACGAAGCAATCTAGACGAATTGCACTTCCTCTAAATAAAAAAAAAGTCAGGTTTCTTGGTTGTGCAATTCGTCTAGATTGCCTCGTACGACGATGTCTATTTTTTCCCAGACAGTAGCACTAATTCTCACCAAATCCTCGCGGTTACAGATTATTTGGAACATTATCACTCTTGCAATAAAATATATACGGAGAGAAAAAGTTTTACCCATGTTAATTTCCATAAGAAACTTCGATCACAATGCGGACCATCTTAGATTCGATGTAAAAATCTGAAAAAATTAGGCGATTGTTTTCGAATTATTTGAAGTCGATTTGGGGGATGGTCTGGCAAAAATTCGTCAACACCCTGAATAAGGACCACCTTAGAGTATATGCACAGAAAGTTTCATGTCGATCCGACAAATATTCTCCAAGTTACGCGCACATTTGCAAAGACGCCACGGAGCGTTTGAAAGTGCTTTTGAAACTGTGAACGCCATTTTCTCGAAACCATGTTTTCAAAGTCGGTGAGCAAGATATCTTGGAAACGGCTTAACCGATCGGTATCAAATTTTAACACCAGCTTTGTAAATATATTTTTCAATCCTCGATCGAAGGTTTTTTCTTGCCGACAAATATTTTGCATTTTTAAACAAATTAAGGGAAACATTTTTATGGAAAATCGATTTTTTTTTTTTGTGAAGCCACCGTTTTGGTAACAATTAACATCTTGCTTATTCCCCAATATGTGCTATAGTCCAGTCTAGATCGGCTATAGCAGCTTTAAAATCATTGTTTTTACAAATAAAAAATATCAGAACGAAGTTCAACGTTCCCCCCCAATATGTATATGAATTTTTATATTAATAAATTGAAATGTCTCTTTGTGTTAAATTCTTGAAAAATCGCTTGTTTTCGGCCCACTGACTAGCTACAACCCCTTAAGCTGCCGCAAAGAATGAAACACTGTCTCGAAAAATCGCCGGTTCTTGACGAATGAAAGAAATTCTTTTTTCGCAATGGAGAAACGTTCCGTGTCACTTCAGATCCAATTAAGAATCGTCTAGGGTTACCGTACACCATGATTTTTTTTAGTCATTGTGGTCAGATTTTCGGCCATACCTACCACAGATTGAACTACGCATTAAATACGATCCTCAAGTACCTGGTACTGTAAGGTTACCAAAGCCGATACATCATAGATTTAAAAATGAACAGAAATTTCTCATTCGTCGATTCATTGGTTTGTCAGATGTACCCTTAGAGTACGATACCCTAACTAATTCCTTGAAAAAATTGACAAACCAATGAATCGATGACGGTGAGACGATCTTTGGACTCACGATGTGGGATGAGTGAGAAATTTCTGTTTGTTCTTAAATCAGGATGAACAACGAAGTGGATGGATCGGAATTTTATCGGTTCAAATCATTTCGCGCTTTCTTGTATCGAGAGACTGGATCCAAATCCCGACTAACAAAAACTGTTTAAAAATATCCATCGAACATCCGTAAAACGTCTAAAGATGCGTTCTTTGACCATTCAATGGTTAAATTTCTTAATTCTAAGAAACGTATAATATACGATACGATGAGGAATGACGAATGTTTTATGGATTGGACTGTGAAAAAGTGTGATGTCAAGGTTATCCAGTGTGCACTAAAACACTCTGCAAAAATAATTGCGTTCGATTGAGAAAGCCAGCATCAAACATGGTTACAGACTTAGATCGACGTCGGATTGTATGGTCTACAAAAGTCCGAACCTTAAACACATCTCGACACCTAATATAGTGTATAAAACATCAACACCGCATCGCAGATGACCGTAATTTGGTTAAAGCGAATGTCAGAGGTACGTGTAACATCTGTCCAAGCGAAGAAAGAGAGAGAGAGAGAATCAGAGAGAGGTGTATAGAGAGGGAGAGAATTAGGCAGGGTAGAATAAGTGTGAGCGATAAATTTAATCCGGAGTTTCCTGGGCCCTCGAGTAATGGGCCTGATCACAAACAACAATTAGCAGAACTACAATCGGTATAACTGCGTAGCTGTTCCAGGCAACCCCTCGTGACCGAATCTCGACGATTCTCCCCGAGCTGATGCGGGATTATCGGAGGGTTGGGATCGGGATGTGAAAGCATTGCGGAGCGGGAATCTCGGGCGAATCAAACTTCTCTCCCTTGTTCTGCGACCCCGGACGACGTGGCCGAGCCTGGAGCGAGGCGAGAGAGAAAGAGAGAGAGAGAGAGAGAGAGAGAGAGAGAGAGAGAGAGAGAGAGAGAGAGAGAGAGAGAGAGAGAAAGAGGGAGAGGGAGGGAGACGGGGATGGAGAGGGAGACCCACCAACGGGTGGAGCCCTTCGGCTGGTACCCAACCTCGACAGCCCTTAGCTCGGCACTTCACCCTGACGTTAAGTGTGACTGATCGGTGAACCGCTGTACGAATTCTCATATCCAAAATGGCGCAAGCCGCCCTGCGTAAACGGACCTTCGGGGTGGGTTGTAGGTATGCCACCTCCGGGTGTAAGTATGCCCGGGGAATGGAAATCCGGATATTTAGTGGACCTACCGAGGTGACGGAGGACCTCGTTTCCATCGTGCCTGCGGCCTTTATACGCGACGAACGGCGTGTTCTAGAAGGGGGGCAGGGGGGAGGGGTGTCTTTTCTACCTTCGGTTTCAACCAGACAAACCATTTTTTCTATATGTTGGGCGAGAGACCAAAGTCCTATATATAGGTGCGGGTAAAAGATGAGAAAAACTAAAAATCATAACGGTCGGGATTCCGAACGTAAATATGTATGTATGCATCGAAAACTCACAATCACGAAAGAAGAAAGTGGTGAATCTTCGTTAAGACAGAAATAATGGAAATAGAATATAAAAGTATCGGAATTTGTGAAGTTAAAGGATTTTGAATACACAACCGGTGAAAATTCCGAAAGGCCGTTGGCAGAATGAGGCAAATGCGATTGCTCGCGAACACAAATGAAATAACCTTCGGATTGATGGTAAAGTAGCATTTTCATCTGTTCGAATTCGTAAATGCGAAGGATCAAGAATCAGAACGGTTAGAACTCCGAGTAGTTGTCTCGTGGAAGGCTCGGAATATAGAATTGCGGTATATCAGAATCGTCGGAACGAAGAGTCGCAATATATGAGAAGAGTCAATAACTCGTATCATATTAGAAGCCGAGAAATACAAGCTTATGACATCAAAAGTGGTGTTCAATCTTTTAATGAGATAAAAATATTGCAGAATTTTTTTGATCCTGTGTATGAAATATTTTACGATTCAAAATAGATTAGTTGGATAGACTCGGAATGTGAAATTCTGGTGGCAAGCCATCTATACGGTTACTTTCGGAATACCGATCGTTCCGAATCGTACGATTCTGAATAACGACCCTTCTACATTCTGGATATCCGTTTTCCGCCGTTGTTGAGCACATTTCATCGAAAAATTGTTTGATTAATTTCATAAGAAATATCGTTTAGCTCGTTGTATTGAAATTGTGGTTTTCTGTTTCTTATTGTTATGCTTTTTTTTTTTTTTTTATGCAAACGCTTCGTATTTCGCGTTCAAATTTTGGATTCAACGAACTCGAAAACATAATATTAACCGAAAACCATCCCGAGCAGCCGAAGTGAGATATTTTTTTTTTTTTCTCTCAGTGTCCAGACCCGTGTCATCAAGACCGTTACGAAAAGCTCAAACTTTCCGCGAGCTACGATGAAACAAAAACCCCCGGAATTCATCACGCCAAGTTTCCTTTTACCCGCATCGTTTATTCCGTCGAATCACGTGCCTAAAACAAATCCGCGTCAATCCGTTTTATCGGTAATCGCGATGACGGCGAATTTCCAACTCATTTCACTTATTAACGTCAAGCTTTTGTGCTTCTGATTTTTTTTTTTTTTTTATTCTTTGGCATTTTTTTTTTTGTTTTTATTTTGTTTTCCTTATCCTGCGATAGCGCGAAACGTGCAAATATAACCGAAATGCACGTACGACAGCTGTTTTAAGATATTGGCGCAACGTGATATAACGACGTATGTTATTTGTTATGGTACGAAGTAACAAAACATCCGTATATGTATGTGTATATTGAAAATATATGCAAGACTGTGCGGAGATCAATAATAATAAGAGTTACGTGTCGGAACTTGAAGGCTGAAAGAACCGAAGCTTTTGCCGCGAATCTCGGTTATCTCTCGGCTCTTTTGCAATGTTTCGTGCAAAAATGGACAATTTCAACACGGCCATGTTTTTCTCTATGGCACGTTCTTTGCCAGCGTGATGTCACCTTCCTATGACTGACTGACATCTCTCTCTCTCTCTCTCTCTCTCTCTCTTTCTCTCGAGGTCGAGCAGAATGCCTTTGGCTCATGCAGGCACGTGATCCATACGGTATGGATCGTGGATCAATTAAGGAATCGTTTCAGGGAACTCCAAATTTTAACTACTAACTTGGCCGAAGATAACTACTTGATTTAAAAAGCGTAAGTGGAAGAATGTGAAACATTGAGTCGGGGGATTACTCACATCCTTAATTTCGAGACAATTAAATATCGTTATAAAGCGTACCGAGAAATACTCGAAGAGGAAATGATTTTGAAGACTTTGAGTCATAGTGGTAATAACAATTTTTAACACCTGTTTCATTATTATACCCATTTTTTGTATAATTATAGAGCTTTGAAAAAATATTTCTTTGACGTTTTTTTGCTATTTCTTACAGTATACTAATAAGTTTTCAATACTCGAGAGTAATTATTGCGATATTATGTAAATTATTGTTGTTGGAAAGAAATTGATTGAAAAAAATCGTGAGAATTTAAGGAATCATTCATTTTTAAGAAAGTTAAACCACCTACACGTATATATACCTGTTTTACATAAATTTTACGGTTTTCGGTTCGCCGACTACGAATGTGAAATCGGATTTTAAAAATTCAAGACGGCCGATCCGATATGGCGGATGAAAATTTCGAACCCGATCGAATCCGAGGAAAAAACTCTGTCCAAGAGTTTTTCGGGGTCGCTGATTACGAATATGAAGTCAGATTTTGAAAATTCAGTATCGCGAATCCAATCAGCTACCTCAAAAACCTCTGTATATATTTTTTTGACCGTATTTGATTAGATTTGAAATTTCCGTCCGCCATATTGGATCCACCATCTTGAATTTTGCAAATATGATTTCGGATTCGTAATCAGCGAGCTCAAAAACCAAATATCTTGTTACAAATTTGACTCAGCATAATAATTCCGGAAACTCGAACCGCAAAAACTGGTTATAAAAATCTCCCGAGAATTAATATCTCGATTCGAATCGAAAAACTTGTGCATCAATTTTTGCTTCAACTGTTTTCAGCTTCGTTTCCGTTTGCCAAAAACATCAGCAAGTTTGAAAAAACTTCCCTGGAATCGGACAAAGAATCGACCAACGATCCGAGTGTCGGCGTGAGTTTCTTTCCTTAAAAAATTTCCCCCAAAATTAATTATTCCCGCAGTAATTTTCTCAACAACAGCTGTACACGAGGTACGCGCCAAATCGCCGAGCTGCTTCACGCTAATTGAAAATCGCGAATAGCGCGATTATCGGAACGAGACAACTGACGGGTTTTTTTCGGTCAGGCCAGGTGTGCCTTGCTGGTTCGTAAAATCTAAGGGAGTAGATATTTCACGCATTCTCAATGCGTCTCGGCCATTATTTACCGGTTATTATCACCTCCACGCTCCTGACCCTTCGGCTGACCTTTTCCCACACTGACTCACCAATGGCAAACCTAATTACACCGCTGTATAATTATACCTCGAATCACTTGTATTAGCTCTCTCTCTCTCTCTCTCTCTCTCTCTCTCTCTCTCTCTCTCTCTCTCTCTCTCTTTTTTCAATGTCGTTGTAATCAGAATTTGAACTATTTATTTTTTGTATCGTAATTACCGCCTTATCACTACTTATTATTTTTTCTGTTGGAAATATGCATTTCTTTTTTTTTTTTTTTTCTCATATTTCTCGTGTCGGCGCTCAATTACTGCGTTATTTTTTACAGATTTTACGTTACTTTCTTTTTTCCGTCGTACGCGAACGTTGTTCTTATTTCGTCACCGGTAAAAATCGTTTTATCAATTCTCCCCCGTCTTGACTTATTTTATTGTCACTTTCATTCGTTCCTTTTCTTATTATCAATTGTTTTCCATCTATTTATCCGTATATTCACTTATTTAATTATTCTCCGACTTGTTCATTTGTTTCTGCATTTGTTCATCACTCATTTCTGTTTCATATACTTTCATCTATTCTTATCACTTTTTTTTCATTCTTTTTCAACTTTAGTTTCAACTTTGTCGTTGGTTTTATTGTATTTTATACTTGTTCACATTTTATGTTTATATTTATGTTTTATAGAACGCCTGAAATGCATCTCTACTTCTCTCTCTCTCTCTCTCTCTCTCTCTGTCTCTCTCGCATATAAATTTTTAAAACTCGTCTCTACGATTATTTTATTAATCATGTAGATACGATCGAGCCGTAATCCGGTTGATCTCGAATCAATACTTCAGGATTCAATTTACCTACGTTTTAATATGAATTAACGTTTATAATTATGTAATGTTAATTAGTTTCGCGATGGGAAAAAATTTTCGACGTGGTCGGTCATTGTTGAAATTGTTTGTCAGTTACGTTTATTGGTAACACAGTTGAATCGTTTATTAGATTCACCACTGTAATATTTTTTTTAAATTCCAATTGATTTACGATTCATGCGATTCTAATTTTTCTTAATTATATCCGTATAATTTTCTGCTTTACAGCAACGATGTGTTAGTTTGTTAAACTTTTTTTCCTATATCTATTTATTTTTGAAAATTTTTTCTTCTTCCCTTCCAATATCTTGACCCGGCATAATAAATCTTATCAACGAATCGATCGATCTCTTTCGCTTATCTCGCCTCATCGTTAAGAAAAAAATTCATCCAAATCCAACTTTTCGATTTTTCGTGATTTTACATTAACCCTGAGAGTTTCCCATAAAAATCAACGTACAATAATAAAAAGATCACAAGTAAAATAATTCTGGTATGATTGAGACAATCGTTTCGCCAATTTTACACGGGCGTTTTAAATAAAAGTTTGAACAATTTTTATAATTTTCATTGTTTGTTTGTCCGTTATCATTGCTATTATCCCACGAATCATTCATTCTCGCAATACAACAGTGCGATAAAAGAATCGTTATTCGATTTTTCTGACAATTACTCACAGCGTACGGATCAAATCGGCTCGATCTTTTCTAAAAACATGACACATAGAAAAAAACAAAAAAAAAAAAACAAAAAAAGAAACAGCAACAAGACTAATCACAGTGTAATTTTCGATCGAATGTAATTGCGCAGAGTGTGAATTTGATGGCAAAGATTGGAGAAAAAAACACCGGAGGGGGGAAAAAAGAAATGTTCAAACATTTACATACACGTGTGTGTTGGTTTTTTTTTTCTTTTTTTCTTTTTTTTTTTTTTTTTTTCATTCAAACACGAAATAGAGGGAATTTATTGGCGTGAAGAAAAGCGAACAGTCGGCTGAGTTTTGAAGTTAGGCTGTGACTCGCGACTTCGGACCTCAGAGGGATTCGATCCGCCACTAAATCGGCAAGCCGTACGCCTCGAGGAGACCGATTCTTACCTGCGGGTCTAGACTGCGAAAAGGGTTTATACATATATATATATATATACATGTATGTTTCAGTGCACGTATGGGGCATTCGCGAGGTCGCTGAAACGGTTACTAGGGTGATTAAAAAAAAAAAATCATTATTTTTTTACGAAAAAACGTGGTTGCGAAAAAACGATTCGAAATTACGAAAAAATAATGCCTGCGAGCGGAAAAATTTTTTACTCAAGATTTGGATAATAGCGCAAGTCGATTTTGTGTATTTGTTTAAGGTTTTTTCTTTTCGTAAAATTTAGATGGGATCGTAATTGCCGGTGTAAATATATAGTTGTTTTTTTTTTTTTTTTTTTTTTTTGCAGTCGATGCGTTTTCGAAAAATATCTCACGAAATAGTGGATTATGTCAGATTTAACGAGATAGCTTTTTTGTTAACAATAAATCTACAAAAAAGGTATCCTGTGGTTTCTTCGTGAAATATATATTTACACCGGCAATTACGATCTCATCTAAATTTTACGAAAAGAAAAAACCTTAAACAAATACACAAAATCGACTTGCGCTATTATCCAAATCTTGATTAAAAAATTTATCCGCGCGCAGGCATTATTTTTTCGTCATTTCGAATCGTTTTTTCGCAACCACTTTTTTTACGAAAAAAACAATGATTTTTTTTAATCACCCTAATATATGGGGCACACCGTGTCAAATTTACCCCTTTTTTACCCTCACCATGTTCGATTCGTTCCGCGATTTCTTGTACGATTTCACCATCCAAAAAAAGGCACTCCTGAATTTTTTCAAATTTTTTTCGCCAACATTTGTTTTTTTTTTTATTTTTCAAATATTATTCAAACCCGTTTCGAAAACGGTCGTTTTTAAAGATCTGAAAAAATTCCGAAAAATCCAGTTTCTCATTCCGATCACACCGACACCGGGCCGATGATGGGCCGATTTTTTCTTCTATTTTTTTTTTCGGCTCCTTAAACATTTTCAACAACCGAAACGCCATCGTGAAACGTTACGGTAGAATCGTACGAAAAATCGCGGAACGAATGAAAAATGGTGAGGGGAGAAAAGTAGTAAATTTGACATGGAATGCCCCGTATACAAGAAGTTGCTTTGCTAAAATTATAAAAATTCTAGTCGAACGTAAATTTTCCCTTCTACGCATTTTGTATGTATAGTACACGAAGATCTCTCGGAATATCGTTTCGACACCTGCAATATACAATACGGTTGGTGTCGTTTTAATTTTATAAGTCTGTTAAATATTTTCTTTTACCTAGGTTTCTTTTTTTTTTTTTTTCTCTCTCTCTCTCTTTGTTCTCTATCGGAAATATCTTCGCAAGTCTGATTCGCTGATCGCACGCGCGGTTAATCGTTGCGACAATGTAATATTTTCGCGTGGTGCATAACCTTGGGACTCGCACTGGATATATATATATATATATATATATATATATATATATATATATATATATATATATATATATATATATATATATATATATATATACACACACACACACACACATATGTATGTGTACGTGTATATGTATAACAACGAGGTGTTAACAATAAGATACAACACACATGTTTTGCTGACGATGCGAGAGTTTTATTACCACCGGCATACGACGAAAGCGAAATACTCGCTCCTCTCTTCGCCATCCGCATCCGTGTTTAATCGCTCATTTTTTTTTTTTTTTTTTTTTTTTCTCATCATTTCTTTCTTTTTTTTTCTTTTTTTTTTATCAAATATTTTGGCACGTAGACACGCACGAGTTAGTCACACACTCGTATACGTACACCGTGTAAAAACATTTCGTATCTGGATACGTGACGTCCGTATATGATTATAAAATTCGAAAATTCTTCGTTATTTCAGGTTAGAAAAATAACTGATTTACGCTATTTTCTTTTTTTTTGGTTAAAATACGATAATCAATCTGATTTCTTTGATGTCAAAAATCAAAGCGCTCGTAACGAAGAACTGAAAATCAATTTTTAAACGTTTGTTTCGATGATTTGTTTTTTTTTTTTTTTTTTTTTTTTACTCTCAACGATTTTCCGAAAACCGCGTGCACTCTCAGAAAAAGAATTTTCAAGCCATCCGTATCAAATTTGGACACAGCATTGGAGCTTTTTTTTTTGTTTTTCTGAAATCTTTCCATTTTTTTTTCGACGAAAAACCGTCGAAAAGATAAACCAAATTCGATACTTTTTGTTCAAACGACCGGCGTTTTGTAAATTTTGATTCGAAAAAAGGAAAAAAAAAAAAAAATTAAGAATGCAAAAAAATCTTCGCGGCAAGATATATTTTGTAAACTAGAAGGCGCGCGGCTTTCTCTCTCAAATGAATAATAGAGCGAACAAATTGTCGGATCTTCGGCTAGACGCCTCAAAGACACGCGTGAATTTTTTTTTTTCACGATTTTCAGACCATTTGAAATATCCAAAATAAGCAGGCTAAGGGTTTATAATCGTTTTACGAATTTCGTATCAGATAATATTCATATCAACAACCGTTTGTCCACGACGCGAGGATTCCATATTTTCGACGACATTTTCAACCGTTGAAAACAAAAATGTCACAAAAACACAAACGTTAAAAATTTATTCTTCATTCTTCAAAACTAGCGCTTTCATTTGACGTAAACGAAAATAATCAGACTCTGATAATAACGGTTAATCAGACGGTAATAATAAAATTAAAAAAAAAAAAAAACAACGCGTGTATTCGAAATAAATTTTCCAATTCAATATTCATCTCTCATTCAACGTGAAATATTTTCGACCGTAACAATACGATATATATTCAAAAAAATTTTTTCCTCATTCTCGTTCTCTCTTACTTTTAAGTTCTGTATAATTCAAGTACTTACGTTTCATTATTCAACCGTGTCTCTCTCTCTCTCTCTCTCTCTCTCTCTGTGCGTGTGTGGGCGTTTGTAAATAATTCTTCCGCAAAACTCTGAGGTGTAATTACGCTATTACGTATTTTTTAAACTGATAAACTCACATTACAACGTATTACAGAATTATCCGACACACACACACACACACATATATATATATACATATATGTATTTATACAACTTAATTTTTTTCTCACCCTCCGAAATCAAATCCCTCCATCCCCCCACCACCCCCTCCCTAACCCCCCTCACGTCACATAACGAATCGTTCATGCGTCGACACTTCCGTATGTTTTTCGATAAATTACATCGTTCGTTCGTTGTTTTTTTGTTTTTCTTTTTTTTGGTTTTTTTCTTGTCACCTTTTTCCTGTCAAATCTTTTTTTGAATTATTCGTTGCACCATGCCAATTTGCAAAACCTGGGACCGCAACTCTCGTACGCAGTTTTCGCGCGGTATACGTTTATTCGAGTCGATACAATCGTGCGGTAATATCGAATTATCGACGCATCGACGAGGACGGAATATATTCGCTGAGAACGATCCTGAGCAAAACTAAAGTGACTTATGTATGGTGGATATACTTCTTCAGGCCTCCGGGGGTGTCACGTATCTCCCCCACTACCGTTGCCCTCTCTCTCTCTCTCTTTTTCTCTTTTCCTCTTTCTTTCCGCCACTCGTTTCTCTCATTCATGCGCGCTTTCATATTATATGCTGTACATGCATATATATATATATATATTAGGGTGTTTCAAAAAAAGACGAAATTT
This sequence comes from Neodiprion pinetum, assembly GCF_021155775.2. Lineage (NCBI taxonomy): Eukaryota > Metazoa > Arthropoda > Insecta > Hymenoptera > Diprionidae > Neodiprion > Neodiprion pinetum. The sequence goes on along the minus strand of NC_060238.1, from coordinate 20,205,407 downwards.
TTTTTTTTTTTTTTTTTCTTACGGTGTCCAAAAATTGATAGTATACCTGAAAACAAAAATTTTGACGCCAATATGGGCTCTTAATATCAATAGTAAGGTTTGCCTCTATCCGTTTCTTTATTTTCCATTTAAATAACACGGGAAAATTTTTTTTTATTTTTGCATTTTTATTTATTTGGAACGGTTCATCGTAACAACAATCCGAAGAAAGAGATTTGTAGGAAATTTCACGCTCTACGAAAAACGTCCCAAGATCAAAGTTCCTCAGATCAGCCGTTTCAAAGATATCGGCGATCAAAAATAACGCTAATCAAAAATTTCAAATATTTTCCAATAAAACTACAAAAAAAAATCATATGCCATATTTATGTTATTTTTTACGTAAAATTACTTTAATTCTGTTAACCCGAGCCTGTAAACTTTTTTTTTTTGCCAATCAATTCAATACTTAACTCACAAAAAGCACAAAAATCATTTATGTGATATTTTCAACCTTCATATTTATGTATTTGTGCTTTTTGTGACTTAAGTATTGAATTAAGTAGCAAAGAGTGTCAAGATTCTAAACAGTATATTATATGTATATATGTATACATGTATACATATATATATAACTACTAGGCATATAATATCTGACGCGGGAAGTTTCGTTTGTACGAAATATCGAATTTCGTGTTTCTACACATGTCGAAACGTTTAGCAGTCCCTTGGCTTTACGGTATGTTATAACCCAAAGAAACAGAAAGAAAGTGAGAAAGATGAATGTGAAAAAATGCGTCACAGCTGTTCGGTCAGTTTTAAAGATGTAGGAAAATCCGGATCCCTCTTTCTCTACTTTTAAAAATTATAAAAACCTTGTTAAAACAAACCGTAGGTGGATATTATGCGAACCGATTTCGTTTTTCAAAGATTTTATCGCGATTATCGATAATAAAAGAATGAAAAAAATTAATTATCGGTAATGAAATATTGATTCCGATTCGACGATATGTTTTTTTTTTATTTATGCTTGTTATTTTTTTATTCACCGTCTAGAAATCATCTTAGAGCAAATTGAATTCCAATTGATATTGAAAAGATTTTTGAAAGAAAAAACTGGTACGAGTAACTGTTTGTAATTATATTTATTATTATTTATTACACGAGTTTACTTAAAAAAACTAGCTCGTTACTAAAATTTACCCAACTATAGTCGACAAAACGAAATTGTTTGCAATAAAATTATTTAACCTGTTCGGTAAAAGATATTGGAGAAATTGATACGTTTTGTGAATAACGAATAAAGTTATTTACGAATTTAAGATCGCTTTTATCGTCAAGTGTACTGGAAAAAGTTTATTCGAATTCATTGTTCAATTTAAGTCGTTCCACCTTTGTTGTAAAATTTCATTAGAGAGATTCTGGCAAACTTTAGTTTATCGAAAATGGAAAAGTCTTACCAGAGAACCAAAGATCACGATTTAACCAGCTAAAGATTTCAAAAATTCACAAAACTTAAAAGCAAACATCTTAAACAAATCGCCAATTTATCTTAAGATAAATTCTACAAGACTTCTCGTAACGAACAAGATAAATAAGTAAACCGTAATAAAATTAAAGCGAAAGATAGAAATTCGTGAGACAAAAACAACTTTCCGTAACAACTTCTTATTTCTGGATAATTGTAGAAATTTTGTTACCGGATAAAAAACGATTTCAACGGGCGACACAAACGAGAAAGAAGATTAAGAAATAAGTGGATGAAATTTTTTTCCAACCAACCGTGACTTGAGATGTGAAAAATTTTACGTCGTTTCATAATTTGAAACCGAGGTACGAGGTACAAAGAATTCCATTGTGCCGATTGCCGTGGCGTTTTGTTATGGGTTTAAATATAATACGAGACGCGTATATGGAGTCGAAATTTAATGTAGCTAACTTGTATACATATGGGGCATTCCACGAAAATTCGACCTCTTAGATTTGTCGCGCGATTTGTTCCATGATCGTTCTCACTTTGACTGGTACTCGGTTTTTTTCTTTTTTTTTTTTATATGGACTCAATTTGAATTTTCTCCAATTTTTAGAAACGATTTTATCGACCGACCAAAATTTAAATTTTGAAAAAATTCTGAAAAATCCTGCGTCAGATATAAAAATTTTTAAGCTTCTCTAATTTTTTGAACGTTTTTTTTTCGGAAAAAGCTTGAAAACAGTAAGAAAGGAAAATCGGCCCACTCCGGTTACAAGATTAAAAATTTTTATATCCGACGTAGGATTTTTCAGATTTTTTTCAAATTTTTAACTTTGGTCGATCGATAAAATCGTTTCTAAAAATTGTATGAAATTCAAATTGAACGGAAAAATAAGAAACAGTATCCTCGCAAGTGAGAAAAATCATAGAAAAAATCGCGCGCCTAATCTGAGAGGTCAAGGGTAAAAAACCCAGGTCGAATTGGCGTGGAATGCATCATATATGTTCATAAAAATTACGCTACATGTTAGTTGAAGAACGGTTCGTTTTTAACTCGAACGTTGTACGCGTGTCGATATCAACCCGATATGTATATATCCATATTATAATATCAAATTTACGCTCAACTTATCTCGAAAAGGATTTGTAGGTCTGAAATTTATGCTTTCCTGTGTTTGTTGTTATTCGTTTCTTGCCCGTTCATTGCAGCCACGCAAACCGGGTGTGTATTATACACGCATCGCATACGGAGACTAATTTATTGCCGTCGACAAAGCAGTGATTTATTTTAATTTACACCCTCTCTCCTTTTCTCTGTTTAACCCATTAAACGCGATACGTTATACGTACCAAATAAGTCTATGGGTGTGAAAATTTAGATAACGATTCGATCGAAGATTTTTCTACAATTTCTTTTTCATTCGACGTTTTCTTATTTCTTTTTAGTACACTTTTTAATCTCTCAACGTACGATTTCTTTTCTTTCCTTTTTTTCTCTTTCTCCCCTCAAATTTAATATCATTCCTTTCGATATATAAATTTTTCCAGTAAAATTGTATCCCAATTATGGGACAATTTCTCATTCGATCAATCGTGCCAGCAATAAGATAGCAAAAACTGGACTTGAAAAAAAATATACATATATGTATATATGTATATAAAATTTAAAATGGATGTTCCAAATCGATCTATAAGTTTATATACGCGTTCGCATAATTAAAAATCACACGGGCGAAAAGAATTGTTGAATCTGCGAAATAGACAATTTAGTCAAGAGTAAATACGTGACAAAAGAAAAAGAAGAAGAAAAAATAAAACCGAATTTCAATCTCGAGCATTTTTCAGTCAACAAATTAGGCATTCAACCGTATGTTAATAATTTAACTGATCATTGTTGTTTTTTCTCTCTTTCTCTCTCCGTTAATTACGGTACTTTTTTGAGTGTACACGAGAAATAGCCCGAGAAAAAAAAGCAAACAACTCGTTCCGCCATATTGGATTGTTAATATAATCAACGTATAAGTTAAATAAATATCGATTATAATACTTCAACTTCCCGAGGCTATACACGTGTAGTAGTTAACAACATCGAGGAAGAAAAATCGACGGAAATAAATTTTTCGAAACAAATCTAGTTCGCGTCTATTTCTATCGTTCAGCGTACATAACATATGGATATAAATATATCTTGAAACTTAAAAATCAACCGCGCATGCGCGAGTTTTATCGGCTGTTCGCGCAGGCTTGCCAACCCGAGTTTTCAGCCGCCGAACTTTGTTTCTGCCGGCGACGTAGTTGATACGAATTTTCGAGGTTAGAATCTCAAATAATTGAGGCAGTGACTCGGAAAGGTTTCGGAAGCATTTGTCATCGGGTCGGAAAGTTGATTCTTCGAAGAACGGTCGGAATTTAACGCTTACGCTCTTTGAAAATTCAAACGTAGACATTTTGCTTAGGTTGGCCGGCCTGCATCGCAGACAAGAATATCGCTGCGGAAAGATTTCGCCGACCAATGAGATTTAATTATTTGGCGCACGCGCGGTTGATTCTCAAATTTCAAGATATTGTCACGGTGTATAAATATCGTAATAGGTTGGGCTTTTCCGCGTTCGTTGAATAATAATTTGCCTCGGTTAACGAACGCAGTCCTTGTACATACACGCGTATGCGAAGGTATACGCGTAAGGTTGGTGTAGGGCAGGTAGCTTCTTGGAGTTTGCGTAGTAACCGAATGTTCTCCTCTACTCCTGCAGGCCGCAGGTCTTACCCTGAATTGCCTAAGAACTGTTTACGCACGTGCCAGGATGTTGTAAGCCATGGACCGAGCCGTTCGGTTCATTCAATTATTGCTATTGCCATTACAAACTCACTATTATTAGCTATATATATACCTACCTACCGGCCCTAGACCACCACCCATACACTCGTTCTTGAATTACGACGCTCGGCAAGCTGTATATATGATACATATTATACATAGAATATATATACATATATATATATATATGTATGTATACTGGGGTGGTCCTTGTTTAGGGTGTTGACGAATTTTTACCGCGCCATCACCGAAATCAATTTCAAATCATTTAAAAAGAGTCGCCAAATTTTTTCAGATTCTGACAGCAAGTCTGAGATAGCCCGGATTGTGATCGAAGTTTCTTATGGAAATGACGTGAGAAAAACTTTTTTTCGCACTATATATTTTATCGTGAAAGTAATAATGTTCCAAAAAAATCTGCAACTGCGAGGTTTCAGTCGGCGTTGGCGACGCTGTATGAAAAAAAAATACACATCATCGTACGAGGCAATCTAGACGAATTGCACTTCCTCTAAATAAAAAAAAAAAGTCAGGTTTCGAGGTTGTGCAATTCGTCTAGATTGCCTCGTACGACGATGTCTATTTTTTCACAGACAGTAGCACTAATTCTCACCAAATCCTCGCGGTTACAGATTATTTGAAACATTATCACTCTTGCAATAAAATATATACCGAGAGAAAAAGTTTTACCCGTGTTAATTTCCATAAGAAACTTCGATCACAATGCGGACCATCTTAGATTCGATGTAAAAATCTGAAAAAATTAGGCGATTGTTTTCGAATTATTTGAAGTTGATTTGGAGGATGGTCTGGCAAAAATTCTCCAACACCCTGAATAAGGACCACTTTAATATATATGTATATACAGGGTGGTCCATTTAAGTGGACACAGCAGAATATCTCGAGAACCAGCCATTTTAGAGAAAGATGTTTGAAATAATAGTTTCATGGTTCTAAGGGGGGAAAAAAACACCGTGCCATCTTACTTTTGATTCGGTGGAGGTTCACAAGGTCATTTGCAGGTCAACATTGTTTTTTTTTTTTTTTTTTTTTTTTAATGCGAACATGTACTTTTTTCACAGATTTGCATGTATATATGTAAACCTCATTATACACGCGAATCGCACATTCATCTCTCTGGTATAAAATTGTAAATTTATGCGCAACAGACACGGACTCTTAAATTCTTTGTATCGTATGTCTTCAAAAGTTTGACTATTAGTGTCGTTACGCGATTAATCGATTAACAGTTTTTTTCGATTGAGAGGTTCGTCTAGTGTGATGTTTGTTTTTCAAAGGTTTTATTGGGTGCTTTTTTACGCCTAACGATTGAAATATAAAATTTTTCATAACTTTCACGTTATATTTATTGACGCTTAAACAACCTTGGGTGAATTTTTTGCAGACGAAATAGTGTATGTAACCTTATTTATGCCGTTCGAAATGAACGTACGTAAAAGAACGTGAACTAAGATAATCACGATTGCTTTGGTAGTTTTTGTTTTACAAAAAAAAAAAAACAAATTTCAAGTTGCATTTTTGTTTTTTTTTGCATTTCTTCAGCTCGTAAAATAAAAAGTTTGTTGATATGTTTATAAATACAATGTGAAAATTATGAGAAATTTTATTTGAATAGTTTGTCTTAAAAAAAATGTTTTAAAAAAACAGCCTTCACAATAGCCGGCTCCGTTAATCGATTAATCGGTTAAACTATGTCCTATTATTTAAGGATTCCATAAGTTTCGGATTATTTGTGAGTTATTTCTTCCAAGTTTTAATCTCACCGTAAATTTCTTATTTTTTTTTATATTTCACTTCGCAATCTGGAACAGAGCTTAAAATATTGAAAATTACGAGCGTTTGCGTTACATTCTCAATTACGAAACTCAAATACTGTCGGAAAAATCTCGTACTGTTAAAGCATGATCAAAATCACCATTTTATAAGCGTTTTAAATGTGTAGCGATGATAAAAGCCTCCGGTCAAGTGATATTTCAAATCGTTTCTAATCGTCATCTTTTCTCACGTGACAATCGGCATAATTCACCGAACATCACATTGTATTATAATGAATTTTAATTTTTGTGAACAATCGAAAGAAAAATTTGTATTTGGCTATTCATTGTTTCGCAACTGTCAATCGTGATTGCTGTGTTTTTTAATGTTTTTTTTGAAAATTTGAACTCGCAATTTTTCAAATTTCGTTTCTATTTCTTCACATCGTACTCAAGTGTAGAGCGCACCTGTCGTTGTAACCTAAAAATCTAAAACTGCCGTAGGTATTAATTATATCCTAACTCAAGTGGAAAGTAAAAAAAAGAAAAAAAAAAAAGAAAACCAGCAACGAGTTAAATTCCGAACCCGTTTAAACCGTACGAAAATAAAATTGAAAGCCCGGAGTGAAGAGAGGTTTGAAATACGGTCTGGTTAGAAGTCTTGATTAACTGTCGTTACAAGGTATGCATATAGGTTATACCCGGCTGTCTTTGGGAACACGTAAAAAAGATTGAAAATACGCAACATCTTAATCCAGGGATTCGAGACTTTTCCACCCCGTGGAGTGGCTGGAAAATAAAAAGAAGGAAAGGGAAAAAAAAAATAAATAAAAAAAAAAAAAAAGAAAAAAAAAACTAAAACCTAGAAGAAACACACTCGGGGAGGATTTTTGCCGTCCCCTCGATGTCTTCGAGAGAACGGGCGTTAATTTCGTAAAACAGAAACTAGACAAACTATCCGCCTGTGAAAGTCTCCTTCACCAAGGAACGAAAACGAGCCTCGACAGCTGCGTCGACGCCCATTACGTATAACTTTAAACTTTCCTGGGTCTTAGGGTTCGAAATAAAACTACTGCAGGAGGAATATCATTCAAGGGCGCGTCCCTGGCTTGCCAGGACGCGAAAGGATCACGTCCTCCACGTCTTAGGGAGACGGTAAACGACTTGAGGAAACCGCAACCTCCTTCCTCTACTCTCAGAGTCGCAGATTCTTTCTTCTCTTACTTCTCCTTGGAATTGCTTGAGACGATCATGACGTGCGATGAAATAAGGTTAAACAATGGACATAGGTTTCACTTTAACCAATTAAAGAACATGTCCAAGGTGACGTCATAGCCTTATAGCCTTGACATTTTGTCATTTAATGGTTATATCGTTATTTTCAGCGAACAGAATATACCGGAAATAAGTAAGCTCGAACCTCGAGTAACGTGCTTAGGTGACTTCTGTGACTTCGTCTTGGATCTGCGCAGACCGAGCGAATATCGGTATTCAATTCTGACACACCTTATATCCTGAAATCGTGGAGCCGACGATGTTCGTGACTGTCGTCGTAAGTCAACAGGACTTCATCCAAAGACACGATGGGTCAAGGATGTTACAGGAACCAATTAAACCAAATAAATGAGAACCAAGGTTTGCTTTCTCGTAAGAGTACAAACCAAGTTTTCTCATTCGACGCTCCCATTTTTTCAAACTACTCTCTGAAGTCTAAATAAAAAAAGCCACAACAGTAGCATCGCTGATTCGTTTTCGATGAAAAATGGACTGCAACGGTCTTTCCTCTGGACTCTTGACATGCTTTCACGAAGCTTTCATCATATTCGTAATGACCACGGTCATTGTTCAATACCGACATTTTATTGTGCTTGGATACCAGCCAGAAACTGTAGAAGACTGTATTTTTAATTCATCAATTAGTACCTTTCTATGATGGGTCAATTTTTTTTTCAAAACCTCTGAAATCAGGACAATTCACTGTCCAATGGACTGTTTCTTCACACTACAGAGTTGCCTGAAAAGATGAAGCATCGAACGCGATTCGAGACCAACGTTCGATTGTCTTCGTAAGCCAGACTTCGTAACGGACCATATTTTCCATTTAATAATCAGTACCGAAATTGGCATGATCGATATTTTGTTTCATGCTCAGATGTAACGAAATTCACTGCTTGTAAATATAGTATTTTTGGGAGACTAAGAAATTGGCTGCAAAGTATGTCGTTGAACGTCATTTCACGAAGATTGTTCACATTGATTCGCACATTCACCGTTGGAGACAAAAATTCGATCGACTTTAAAAGCCTATAGATTACAGAGACCATATTTTCGATTTAATCGTTATGTCTCGCGTACGATTTTCGTCACGCTATGAATTTGCTCCCAGAAACGAAGAAGATGATTTATAACATCATCCGTGGCTGAGAGTGTTGATATTTAAAACTCGACATCCGATCCAAAGTAAAAAAAGAAAAAACCGTTACAATAGACATCTCAGACCCACCACGTTGAGAAAGAAGAGACATGCGGGTGTGTTACGAGTTTTGGCAATGGGTTACTGATTATATGGTCCCATTCACTATTCACTCGACACAGCCAGGTACAAGGTGTGTACAACAGCTATGAACACCTAGACAAACGGCCGGCATACAACCACCACTGTGTGTTACACATATCGTGTAACTCAAGCAGGGTGATAATGTTTTTTTTTAGGTACGAGAAATCTTTCTCACGTTCAAATCTGATCGTTCATAAACGCAATAAATTCAAGGACCATTGTTGGATTCTTTGTTCATGTCAATTTTTGGAAAAACGGACAAGAGAATTATGGCTACTCGTGTGTAAAAATATATCTTTAGATATCCGGGTGTCTAGGTAAAAATTGGACTATGGCAAAATGTCAGATAAGTTACGATTTGAGGGGATGTTTGCAAAAAAGATAACAACAAAAGTAAAGTACTTTAGCAATACCGTATGCAAACAGCAGAAAATAATTAATTTTATGATGTAAAACCTAACCAAAATTACAATCGGATTCTTTTTTTTTTTTTTATTTTTTTTTTTTATTTTAGATTACGTTTTTAATTATTAAACGACGGACAAGATTCGCAAAAAATTGACATTTTATTCCTAAATATCCATTTTACTTTATTCAATATTCATTCCCATCCTAGAAACATTTTATTCTAAGACAACCAACTCGAAACTATCAGTTTTTATATCCCAGTTCCTGTATCTGCACAATATAAAATAGCTCAAGTTCGAAATAAAAGAAAGTTAAAAAAATCGGTTACTAAACGGTAAATCATTTTCAAACTTTACGGGATTGTTTAAAATTAATCGAAAAATTATATAATTAAAAGTCGTGTGGATTAAACATTCCCGAAATTACTACCTGACTACCTTAAGACGGGCATTGATGGGCAAATTACGAATGATTCGCAGTTCAGTTGAAACCCACGCCGACAAAGCGAAATCACTTCGGTGATTTTCCACATTTAAATATCTTGTTCATACGCTTTCTGAATACGAATTATTGGGCGACATGCCTCTGCCATTAAAGATTTTAATCGGTCGGATCGTTTAAGTCAGAATTTGGGAGGAGTGAAGAAGACGTTAAAAAAAAAAAAAAAACAAACTGTTCAGCAGTATTTTATTTGAGCTGCTGATGGTGAACGAACGAATGAAACAACAGCCTCAGGGAATCTTTTTTTTTATGTCATGTGAAATGAATTCGTTGACTTTTAAGATTACACGTGAATTTTCAAAGAATTTTCACATTATTTGGAAATTACGGTTTTCGAAAATTTTTAAGGGCTGTATTTACGAAACTGTTCGTTCAATGCCCCGGAAACTTTTTATTTGTACTGTACAACGTTTTTGCGAAAACTTGACGAAATTTCAAAATAATGAGAAAATTATTTAAAAAATTCACGCGTGTTGAGAAAAATCAACGAATTCGTTTCACGTGACAAGAATAAAAACCTTCCTTAAAAATTTGTTACACAATGTTTTCCACATTATCGGTGTCGGTGTAATGAAATTCCAATTGGGATTTTGAATGAATTTTTTCTCTCCATTTTTATGGGTGCATTATGCAATGCAAGCCAAAATAATGATAACGTATTTTTTGTTTTTCGTTAAAAATGATAATTTTTCATGTTATAGGTGATTGAATTTCACTGACTTTGATATGTATATATATATATAGATATATCTTAACACGGGTTACGTCACAATGTTACAGTTTTCAATCTGTTATATTAACGGCAATTTTGATTGAATCGAAAAAATAAAAAATACGTCAAAAATATTTTTTTTCCAATCTACAAGAATATGAAATAAAAAAAAAAATTTCATTCCAAACCCCAATTGTCTATCTTGCTGGAAGAAGTTCACGGACGCAGTCCTGCGGCAGCCGCGTTGCTCGAGAGTGTGTGGACAAAGTTAGTTAGCAGGAAAGGGAACCAATGAAAAAATGAACACGACACCGAGTCGTATAACACTCGTTTGCTCTGTCCTTTGTTGTAGGTAGGCACCTACTCGCTGCTCGGCCAGCAGTCTGCATATTTTTTTTTTTTTTTTTATCCAGCTTCGAAAATATAACAATCGTGAAAAAATTTCACTTTAGGATTGAAGATTATCCTGGGATCGATCCGATCGGTGGCGAGATGCCGGATAAAAATCGAGACGAAAAACTCACGCTGGTTTAATTTGATAACACGATTGTCGATTCTCTTGGACATTTTTTTCTTTTTTATTGTAATTGTAGCAACGAAGTGTACAAAATTGAAGTAAAAACTATAAGAAAAGGTTACATTCGTATACCGATATCTATATTCTTACAATGTAGGATAATCCAATTGTCGAACGTTGTTACAGATCTTTTTAGGTTTCTCGAGATGACAATTAATATTCTGTCGATGTATGATCGCTCTGTAACATTAAACAATGCGGCGTGTGAGGAGAGGAGAAATCACTTAGCATCGATAGAATTCCCACGACTTGAGATCATCTGTCTTTTTCGATCGACGAACGGAGGGATGAATTGATTTAAGATATCTTGGCGCAGATAACGCGCACCTCAGATTCATCGACAGATTATATTCGATCGATCGACGCTTCTCGTTGCGCACTCGCGACGATACGGGACCCGACGATTCTGCAGGTCGTTGATTCTTGAAGCTAGTTTTTGTCGCGAGGATCGGAAAATATTCTCACTCTACGAACGATCGACGGAAAATATACGCCTGTAATTAAATGCGAGTTGATCGGAAAAAAAATTTGAACGCGCGGAAAGTTTTTCAACGATCCGACCGACGAATGAAATTTTCAACGACTCGACGTTTGAATAATAAATATCAATGTAAACGCAACGTTCCTTTTATATTACGGTTTCAAAAATCATCAATCTTCTTCATTTCGGATCACAACGCAATCGATGCCCTACAAAATCGTATCTGTTACAGAATTTCACTTTCACGATATTCGGAGCAAAGAATGATTTTCGCGTTAAAACTCTTGCGGTTTTTTTTTCTTCTTCCGCAACGGAACTCAAATTTTCCAAATTCGATCCTTTCTTCCTCTTTATAACGATCAAACTTATAGAATCGATGCTAATAGAAAAAAAAGTACCCCAAACAGCATATGACATAAGTAAATAAATTCGTTCAAAAATAAAAAAACCAACTTCTCATACGATCATAAATTAATCAAATCTTATCTCGTACAGCTTCAACATTTCCCTTAAATTCTTTTCGTATGAAATATCATTATAAAATTATAGACATTTACATTGTGCTCAAGCTGTTATCAGAGCTCGATGAATAATTGTGTTCTTATAGAAAAAAGAGTTGTAGTCACTGCATATATATATATATGAGGTATTCCATGCCAACTGCGAGGACCTTTTCCCTGACCCCCGCCAATTTGCTTCATTATTTTTCATATGATTCTACAACCTAAAAAAAGCACTCGCCATTTTTTTTCAGATTTTTCGTCCCAACCATTCTTTTTTTAAAAATGTTACAAACATAACATACGTTTTGTATACGTCCAAGAAAAATTATTCCTCTAAAAAAATATTTAAAAAACACAAAAAATCAATTCTCCACTCTGAACTATGACTCAAAATGTTTGTTTCGGGACCCAGAAATTATGTGAATTTTTGTAAAAAAATAAAAAATGGCGTTTTTTTTAGGACCATAAAAGGGTTTGTAACATTTTTGAAAAAAAAAAATGGTTGAGACAAAAAATCTGAAAAAAATGGTGAGCGCTTTTTTTAGGTTGTAGAATCGTATAAAAAATAATGAAGCAAATTACCGGGGGTCAGGGAAAATGTCCTCTCAGTTGGCATGGAATACCTCATATACATATAGGCGTTGAGTAGATTCTACACACGGTGAAATGAAAACTACAGAATAAACGTTACCCATATTTGTTTATTTTAGACCGTTGTCGCGTGTTTTACGTCTCGGAACGACGGATGATTAGCATGCGAAGATTGTGCGTAAATCGCGGCAGCAATATATATTTGTACATTATTATTGTACTCTGCTAACCGATCGGTTTTACGCGTGTGATTAATAATCGATAATCAGCGTTATTATATGTACACACAATAAACATTGCCGGATGCGTGAAAACCAGTTTTGCGACGATGAAATAAAAAATCCAGTAATGGTGAAAAAATTCGATGAATTTATACAGAATTTTATGCGTACATGGTTGTGGGTCAAGTTGTAGAGATTTACGATTTGCTAAATTTTTTACAAAATTTTCCATCTACAGACATTGAAATACGCGTCAGTAATGGACAGAATTGTTTAAAATTTGGTATTAATGCCTAGTTGTTTTTTTTATTTTTGAAAATTTGTACCGTCGGTCAATTCGACCGTATAAAATCGATCGCTGTCGTTATCTTTATGATATGTGTCGAATGTTGGCAAATCGTGAAGGATAGAAAACTTGAAACTGATAGAAAGACGAAACACAGACGATAGAATAGTCGAAGATCGAGTTTATATATTTTATAATTTTTCTACCCATGTATAAAGTGCAGCTTGTTCAGAAGGAACACTTTTTTCTATTTTTAAGGATTTGACTCACCTATGATTTGTATATTTATCCAAAAACACTGTCACTTGTACCTGATCTCATTGTCAGTTAGGAGAATATCGACTGTAACTATTCACGAGATCATATTTTTCATCACGCGTATCAAATTTTTATTCAAAGTCTGTAACGTTTCGTGAAAATCACACGATCTGCACACACCGTGATTTAGAAAACTTGTTTTCATTGGGGAATAAATTTTGCATGCGAGTAATTAGGTGTATGGAATAGCGAAACGAGATTTAAAAAGTCACCGCGATTATCATTTACCGAAAATTAAAACATATCGTTCGTTAAATTACTTTATTCCGTAAGACTGTTTAGATATTTTCTGAAAAAGAAAAAGAAGAACAGAATTCTAAAGGATAGAATCGATATTCGAACATTCGTCAATTTTGGACAAAAGCGGATTCGTCAAGTGACGAAACAAATTGATATCGTATATAATTGAGCTCCTTTATAGAAGCAATCGATCAATGTTAAATCAACAATTTTTCGTTAGTTTGTTAATATCCTCTTCGAGAAAGTTCTGTCGATAAATCTTTTTCAATACCTTCATAACTCTGAGTTATTTAAAATCATAACAAATTGATTAGCCGCATTGGTTGATTTAATCTCTGAAATTGGAACTGCGACATTCCGAGTGCAAAGAAACATTTTCAATTGAGTCCTGAAGGATCTTTAGATAAAACTCTCGTGCGATTGCTCGTTTATAAATGCATAGAATATACGCTCTCTATAAATTATCCAAAATCGAGTCGATATTTCACTTGGAACATATTTAAAAAGCTTTCATTTCGATCACTTTCACTACGATTGAAACAGCGTTGAAACTCGCGACGGTTGAACCGCGGCTCACAATCAGTTGATCCGAGAGACTCCGATCCATGGATATAAGTTACACATTGCAATGAACCGAAAGGTTCACTCATGGACATTGGATTGACAAGTATAATTTTAGACCACAACAGTATTACGACACTTGTACGGACATTAACGACCGGGAGAGATGAAACAACGGCGATGACCGATGAATTAATTGGACTTGGATTCGTCCAACTTGACTACGTGAAAAATGAGTTTATAGTTGAACGAACAGACGTCGTCCAGCACCACAGTATCACCAGCTCCGACCGCTGCAATCATAACTATCCGACTGGCCTTCCAACGAAGAACCAAGATTCGACCGGGAACCACGATTTGCAATTGAACGTGACTCGGGACCGAAGACTACGATCAAGTCCTGGGTCGGAACACCTCGTGAATAACTTAATATAACAACACTCCGCAGTCCGCCTGCTCCATGCCCTAATGTTACCTCACTCGCCCCTAATCAGGGGTGTTTATTCATGCGCTTTTTTGGGTTGCCGGTTTTTTTCAGGCTCGAATCGGAAACCCAATGGCTCGTTGGGTAATACACGAAATTCAACGCGTTCGTCGGGTTTTCACTTTCAGATAAGCTTGGAGCTTGGCCTGCAGCGATATTTTCCAGATCGTTGATGCGTAAGCAGCCAAGTGGGAACGGAGATTGACGATGGTGATAACTCACATTTGGAAGCTTATGAAGTGCACCGGTGAGTTTAAAAGACTGTTTCATGGAATAAGTGTGAAACGTATACTATCGTACGTAGCAGGTTATACAGTATTATTTAGACATCAACGTATCTTTCTCATTACAACGAATCACGTACGTGGTTGAATATTATGCACTGTTTGAAATGCGGTGTTAAATGTAACAACGAAAGTATTCCTTAGAAGTCCACACCATTTTTGTGTTGATTTTAAGACCACTTGGTGTGATCGAGAATGGATCGACTTACGCCAATGACGTTTAATTTCACACCAATCGGTGTGGACTTTTATTGACACCGTAGAATTCTCCGACATTGTGTAAGTCTCAGCTTGTGAAAATGGAAAAGTATAACTTTTGGCTTATACACAGTTACACCTTTGTAAGAGTCGAACGAACGTACCTATCACAATAATTGTGACCATTGAATTCGATCAAAACGAGAACGTGTTCCTATAAGTACCTATAAACGATGTGCTGGTGTATGCAATGAATATATATATATATACGAGTATAAATATGAGAAGGTGAGAAAGTTATCAACCATGGTGAACGAACCTTCGCTGTGAAGTGATCTGTAATTGTTGTGTCAGCACGTCGGGTGATGGGCTATGAGATCCAATGTAGGGTAGAACCTTTTCTTGGAGATCCAATTCCTCTTGTTGCATATATAAATATTTTATAATAAACGTAAACGTTTCTTTACGGTATTAACGCAAAGTTAGAATTATAAACTGCACTTTTTGCCAACATTTTTCATCGACACACTTGTTCGGTTTTCATTAATATAATCATACATTACGTAGCAACGACCTCGTATCATGGAACTGTTTTAATTCGAGTGCGTTGATTAAATACCGTCGTGATATTCAAGGTGAGTTTCCATAACAGTTTGTATTTAATCAGGTTTAACAATCGGAACTGGGTTCCCCGTATTATTTGATTTAAAAAATCTCGCCGAGTTTCCTCTCAAATTTTAAAAACCGACCGCCGCTGCTTTCGATTCTCGTTTACCCTCGACTGATGCCCGTTGTTGTTATGGCCGCGATCACCCCAATGGGTTCGATACATTTTACGTTCACCTGTAACAATTCCCGGCGTTTCGCACTCGTAGCACTCGAGTAATGTTGGTTAAATAAAAAAAAAAAAAATGGTTTTTAAAACCCGCGAGCGTGATATTTCGATGTTTTGAAATTCAGTTTCAAAAATCCCGCCCCGCAGCTTCCCTCTTATAACCCTCAAAAATCTTACTACGTAATATTACTCCCCTCGACTCGGCGTTGACGACAATGCCGTTCGATTATACGATTCATTTATCTAAAATAACGCAATAGGCGCACGTGTCCCGTTTTCTACCATTTTAAAACAATGCCTAAACGTTGGTAGTATTTTCACCGGAGAGATTCCGGTTCACGGTGCGCGGTTGACTCCCCAACGAACGTGTTCCTCCCAACTTCGTAAAACATCGTCGCCCTGCCCCTTTCAATTCCCTCCGCCAATCCCCGCCTCGTTTTACTTTCCTCACACAACGGGGGATCCCCCTCGTCCGTATACGTCGAAAGAGGGGGCTGTTCGCGCGTGTAATTGCGATGCGGTGGCGCTGGCCACGCCCCTCGGATCCTGATTGGCCGGCGCCGCGTTTTTGGGCGGAGCCGACACGCCCACTTCACGTTTTTCCCTCGCGGCCTGACTGCGCAGACGAATCTGCGCACGCAGGAGCTTCGCCTGTGTGTGTAAGCCGGGATTTTAAACAGGGTGACTCTTTTTCAGCCGAAAATCAACCCGACTGATATTTTTCTACGCCGTACGCCGCGTACGGCGTTGGCAACCCTCCTCCTTTCATCCGCGACTAGCTTAAGGGCTTTTACACCAATTTCTTTTACAACATTCTAGACACCAAGGTGAACGTATAAATTCATTCTTTTTTTTTTTTTTTTTTATTTTCCTTTTTTGTACTCTTCCGGTCCTTCGACATGCGCTTATACGTACCTATACCTACCCTTCTTTCTGGCGTGCGGTCTCTCACGGAAACGAAGTTACAAGCGTGGGGGAATAGCTTCGGCTTCAGGGATGCGCGATGTCTGCTGAACGGGAGATAATTGCGCTGCTGGTGATTTAATTTAATTAGCCCAACTTGAGATCTAGCTTTATACTCACTTCACTCCGAATCTTCTATTATATTGAGTAAAAATTCAGATAATATAGTCGAACTCGTCTCATTTCGTTTCTTTTTGCGTCAGGCTGAAATATCGACCTACCTACATTGTCCATACGAAGATTAGAATAAGATGAACTCAATTTTTAACTGTACTTATACTGTATTAAAATCGGTATAATCTGTATGAGTGCAACAATAAGAATCAAGACTACGCTGTATAAAATTGGCGGTGTTCTAAACGTTTTCTTTCTGTCTTCTTTTATACAGTGGTATTGACGTATCTTTTAACTGGACGTATGATACATCATGGTGCCTGGTATTTTGAAAGAAACGGACTTTCTGTGTAATATCGTCATCCGATAACATTGTGTTCACAGAAAAAAATAGATAAGGAAATTTATTTTAACTTGAATTTGCAGTAAATAACATAAATCCTAGCTTCATATTATATTATCCCAACTACAGGTACATCATTGAGAGAAAAAAAAGTCCAACATAGCTACACACGTGTATATGTATAATGCAAGTCTCGATCAGAGCTTACATTCCGATTTAAATTCTCTGCTGTTGAATTTGTGTTTCTCCGTTATTTTATAAGACTGTAGTTTTATACAGGCTTCTTGATCGTTTTGTTTTTAATGTACACACCTAACGTCTTTCAATTATTGCGTGTCAATAATCTTATCAAATTTCCATTATAATACCTCCCAATAGCTCTACAAAGATATCACATCTATTTTATACAGTAATTACTCTTCTTCCTTCTTTTATAAAACCGAGAGTTTGGGGTGTTTGCTATGCGAAGACATGAACCATCATTGAAAATACAAATCGTAAATCAATAGTCACTGACAACTCACTCACTAGTTCCTAAAAGCATTGCCCGAGCACCTGAGCAGCCAATGTCGTGTATGATTGTAATACCCATACATATTTCTGATATTTCCCAGTGTACGGTAGCTGAAAATTCCCAGAGAGTATCGATTCTATCCTAATAAATTCGGAATTTGCAAAATCTTGCAAGTTTCTCACGGTGTTAAGTCGGTTCACCCGTAAACGTAAACAATACCATGCACTTGCAGTAGGTACTTGTGTAGGTACCAACTCACCTGTGTAGACATACCATGTAAATTGAATTCTCCGTCGTTATGGTGGTGAGTGGAAGAAGGTGCACGGACGCCTGTCGCTACAGTGCATGGCCATAGAATCGCAGGTACATTTTCCACCAGGTATATATATATATATGTACGCGTCCCATGCCGAGGAATTTTATAACAGGCAAATCGCTTCCAGATGTGCTGTTCCAAGTCTACGGCAAACTCGCTTCCAGTACCCGAAAACTAAGTACAGTATAGTTACAAACCGAGGATTCCCACGAGTCTCCTACTGGGACAAACTGTCCAGGCAGGTTGTAATTACTATGCTGGTACACGAAATTCTTGCTTCAAAAATTTTTCACGCTGAAGAAGAAACCGTGTATTGGTATAGATGTGTATGACAGGTAGGACGAGGTTATTGCTCGTGGGTGTTGCAAGTGCACTGTGGGAAAATTCTTACTCAAGCTGTAACAACGCTTTCCACGTCGTAAATCAGGTGAATAATTCTGCCTAGTGTACGTGGGAACGGTTCGTTATTTAGGAGGGCGAAATGTCTGCACAACTACTCATGAATCCAGATCTCCCATTATACGAAAACTGTATATATACGTTGCATTGCGAAAACACGAAGATTATTGTAATTTCTTTTATTGTAGCTTTTGTATGAATTCGGAGTAAAGGATTGATCATTGTTCCTATCTTACTGTGCTGTTTCTGATATAAGGCTTCCAATTCTTACATCTTCCACGAAAATAAGAACAGAGCTGCAAATTAATTGTATCGAAATTTGAATTCAATGCTTTGAACTACCTCGGATGCGGATTTTATTTTTCAAGAGTAAGATCGTAAACTTACATGACTTTTTCCCTAGGATATTTCTCTCTTACTTAATCGGAAAATAATTTGCCTATTACACGATGAAGATTTTATACATTGATATAATTCTCCCTATATTTTCTCAAATGTCATTTCGTACGCACGTATAAAAGTTGCAGAAAATAATCAGATCTGCAAAAAAAAATAGAAGAGTAACCAAATTGTATAGCTTGATAAGTTTCATTGATCTATAGACTTGTCATCATGCGTTACAAAAGAACTTACCGGTGAAATAATCTCTAGCCAACGAACCTCGTGAAGATTCGATCGGACACTTCGAATTTTGAAATTCGAATGATTTACCGTTTGCGCGTGTGTAAGATGCGATTGGGATACCTACGCGCATTTACCGTCGGTAAAACAGAAACGGAAAGTGTTGCGTTATTGTGAAAACGCACGTTCCATCAAGCTCGTCATGTTACCGACCGACTTGATACCTAACCTAAAAAACTGTGTTGAAAAATTCTCGTCTGTTACACTGTTTACTGTCAAATTGTACCGAGCGTTAGGCATCATCGGTACCATCCATCGAGTTGTTGACATCCTGATCTCTGCACAGGTAAAAACATCCGAAGTAACTGAGAAATGTCTGACAAGCAGAAAGTGTTGGTATGCGGAGATGTGAGAGGAAACTTCAAAGCGTTATTCACAAAGATCGAGGTAATAAACAAGAAGTCTGGACCGTTTGACTTTCTGCTTTGCGTGGGGAACTTCTTCGGTCCAACTAACATCGAACTGGAGCCGTACAAAAATGGTATGAGACACATCTCTGTGCCAACTTATGTCATCGGTCCAAACACAGAAGCAGACGTCGAGCACTATCCCGATATAGATGGGTGCGAAATATGCCCCAATCTTACCTACCTCGGCAGACGAGGTCTCTACAATTCATCGTCGGGGCTGAAGATCGCCTACATCAGCGGTGTGGAAAACTCAAACTCTGCCAGATCCTCTGGCGCTTACAATTTCAACCAGACCGACGTTACGGCCATCAGAGATATTTGCCTTAAAGGACAGCCCAGCTTCAGGGGCGTTGATATTCTTCTCAGCTCTCCCTGGCCGCAAGACGTCACAAATCTCGATCCCAACAATCCACAGTTCAAATATCACGGCTCCAAACTCGTGGCGTGGCTCGCTGCCCATATCAAACCAAGATATCACATCAGTGGACTTGAGGATATACATTACGAAAGACCTCCGTACAGGTGAATTGGTTTTTTTCAAAGTTTATCACATGTTTGAATAAAAGTTTCAAGTTTGGCGATTTGTATTAAGAAATTTTCCTTATTTTCTGATTCATTTCAATAGGAACCACGCACCGAATGGAGACAGCATCGAGATAGCCTCAAGATTTATAGGTCTGGCTTCAGTCGGCAATACACAGAAAAAGAAATGGCTTTACGCCCTGAATCTCACACCTGTTGATCGCACAAGACTCTGTGATCTGGCGCTAGGAACGACAGACGAAACGCAGAGTCCTTATCCGCTATCTTTGCTGAATTCTAAGCACTCCAATCAGGCGGATGACTCGAGAAATACCCAGTTCTTTTATGACATGGACTCCAAGGACGATAAAAAACGATCCAAAAATCGCGATGGCGGTTTTCACAAAAAACCCAGGCCTGAATTTGACCAGGCCAAGTGCTGGTTTTGCCTTTCCAGTCCTGAAGTATCAAAACACTTGGTCATTTCCGTTGGCACTGAAGTTTACCTCGCTTTAGCCAAGGGTGGATTGGTCGACGATCACTTCTTGATACTGCCCGTGACACATCACGCCAGTCTTTCCATCTTGCCAGATAACGTTGCCAAAGAAATGAAAGCTTTCAAGAAAGCCGTGGCCAAGTATTATGCCAGTACCGACAGGGTACCAGTATTCTTTGAAAGAAATTACAAGACTTCACACTGTCAGCTACAGGCTGTTCCTGTTCACAAAAATCAGGAACCTGCCTTAAAGGAAACATTCGAGGTACGATGAGTAATTAAAACGACCAAGCAAACTTTGTCACGTTTCAATTTCTTTTCTGTTATTTCCCAATAGGAGTTTTCGCAGAGCAGTAATTTCCAGCTAGATGAACTCCCGCCGCGAACTCAGCTCGAACAAATAGCCCCGGCAGGAACGCCCTATTTTTACGTTGAACTTCCAAGTGGTGAAATGCTCTACCACAGAATCAGGAAAAGTTTCCCCATTCAGTTTGGGCGTGAAGCATTAGCAAGCGATCGGATATTGGACATGAGCGATCGCGCAGACTGGAAGGATTGCCAGTTGGACAAGGAGGAAGAAACTCAGTTGGCAAAAAAAATTAGACAGCAATTTCAAGAGTATGATCCTGCTGCATGAAACAGGAGATAATCCTGAAAGACACGCAAAGTGCAGTATCGCCCACTTGGTGCTGATGGAAATCACATTTTATATTCGCCAAATGCTTTTTATTTTCGTAAATTGTAAATATATGAAATGCCTCCAAAGTTCGACGTCCTTTAAAACATATTTTATTGAATTTCTGTACGCTGAAACCGTAACTCGTATTGCTCGGGTGTTGCCAAAGGGTTTAAATTATGCTGTTTCATCTGAACAGCGATGTCGAACAAGTAGTCGTAGCATTCTGTCCTGTAAGCGAAAGAAAATCGATATTCGTTAGTAATTTCAATATGTCGAATAATAGAAATTGAATAACTCTTACGCATGGAAAAATTTTAGTAAAAAAACAAACTTGATTCACAGTTTTGGAAATGTCGTCACATATATCAACATCATTCTTTAAATTCTTCTGAAAAGTGATAATCTTTTTTTTTTACATTGTCTTAGCTTGTTGCCAGGTGTCGCCCCATACATAAACGCCGTGCCTTCTGACCAGAATGGCGCAAGTTTCTGGATATTTTTCAATAATCTCTGCCATACGATCTTTCAAGTCTTCCTCAAACGGAGTATTTTCTATAATCGGCACAACCAGCTCTTCGTCGTAGCGATAAGCGCGTCCTGTTTTCTGATTTCTAATTCCTAAAAGGTGAATTATCTATTCAGTATGCCAGCCAATGTACAAGCAAACAACTGCTGCAGTTATTGACAACTACCTTTTATCATCTCTAGATGAGTGATGCGGAATTCTGTTTCTGGCCAAAGCAGCGTTACCATGACTGCAAATTTGGAATGGGTGTGTATAACCGCCCCTGCATTTCTTGCAGTATAAGCGCACATAAACAAAGGCGTGCACTGCGATGGTTTCAGCTTTTTCTCATCGGGAGGAGTCTTCTTGACGGTCCCTCTTATATCGTGAATAAACATCTCGTCAGGACTGATACGCTCTTTCTGCACACCAGAAGGCGCTATATAAATTTCGTCGCTATTCAAAAAATGAAAAAGTAATTTAATAAATCTTTAATATTTTCTCCTGGATCAGCTAATACTATCAAACTTCCAGGATGTCCAGTCAAATGTTAAAAATAGAGTTGATTATTTTATTATAATTATCTTAGAAATGAGATATGCTGATTGAATGTAGAAATTACAAAAAGTAAATTCGCTTCTGAATATGCCATCCATTTACAAGTGCAATTTATTTGGCAGATTGTAAAAGTTTCAAAAGAAACAAGTGGCAGTTTGAAAACGAGACTGCTTTTTAGTTCAAATTCACGTTCGACTTCAATATTGTATCATAGAATTCCAAGTAATTCATAGTCTTGCGATAATTCCCTGATTTAAAAAATTACAGTAACTATTGGACACCCTGGAATTTCTCCTTGCATGCTGAATTATTTTTTAAATTGATGAGGATAATAACCCATCCTTAATAGAGATACCGCCTCCAGTTCCAGTCACCCATCCAAGGTGATAAAACTGCCTACAAAGTTCAGGAATCAAATTGCGAGGATGCTCCTAAAAATGAAGTTGATTTCTCATCATTCGGTTTCCAGATTTCAAATTTTCCGTTCAAAGAACGCAACGATTATACTCAAAGTAGCAACAATCAGATCGAATTATCTAACACTTCGGTAATTCATACCTTCGGGTAATTTGCGTCGTAGAAGTCCATAGCGAACTGCAAAGATTATGATAATTTATGACACTGAAGCACGTCGTTGAATGATGAGTTCGAGTATTTTTCAACTCAACTGTGAATATTTAATAGATGATAAGAATTTCCTTATCTTCCTGACGAGATCATTTCGAAACGGGCCTTCGAACTCTGAAAATATAACGCATATTTATCGAGTTTAGGCCAGGTTAGGTTGACGTTAACTTAGGGTTAGGTTATGTTTGGGTTGACTAGGTTAGGTTAGCTTGAGAAACTGCGTGATGACTGTGATTGTACACAGTTTACGCGCAAATTTCGCATCATAACCGCCTAAATGAAGATCTAAAACGTGAAATTGGGCTAGCGAATCGTCCACCAATAGCAACATGATGTCAATTCATTGACATCCTGATTCCCTGTATCGAATTACGAAGCTGCTGGTTCGTCTCTGTTGAAGATTCTCTGATCGCAGACGAAAACAAGTGACAATCGCAAGTGAAGTTTTTCACCCTTTTCATGATGATCTAAAACGTGAAATCGGGTTAGAAAATCATCCACAGAGAGCAAAAAGACGTCGAATCATTGACATCCTGATTCTCCGTTCCGAAATATCAATTTACGAAACTGCTGCTTCGTGTCTGTTGAAAATTCTCTAATCGCGCTGCGTCACGTCTTTTCGCCTTTGCGGCTGCAGAGCAGAAACAAGCAACAGTCGGAGGCGACGTTTTTGACCCCGAGATACGAAAAACAAGCGAATCGTCAGAATGTCGGAAGAAACGGAGCTGCGGGAATACCTGGAAGAGGACGGAGGAACGATAACCTCTGAAAGCTTTACCTTCGCTACACCAAGTTTCGTATCAAGTCCTGACAAGGTAATAAACTTCGGGGTGAATTCTGAGCATGTATTTTCCGCCCGCCAGAACCAGGAGAACTCGTTCATTTTCGCACCTCCGGCAAGCGCCTCGCAATTCAGCTCACAAATCGAAGACTCTGTCGAGGAAACGGTGCAGGAACTAAAGGCGGTCAGAAAGCTTTACAACGCACCTTCGGGCCTTTTCACTTCAGCGCTGCAAGGCTTCAAGGCCACGGATAAACTCATCGAGGATTACGGTCATCTCAAAAAACATGCCAAGTCGCGTTCTGCGGTTAAAGAGGACACGAGAAAATCAATCACATGCACCAACGTCCCCGAGCAACTGTTGACCAAAACGGCGGCGAAGGAATATTTCACCCAGTTTGGCCAAACGGCGAAGATTGCATTGAAACCTCGTAAGACCACCATCACCGTCTACTACACTAACAGGGCGGCGGCAAACGCCGCGTTTCACAAAGCTGGTCAATTTGCGGGAAAGATGTTTGACGTGTCTTGGACGAGTTCGGAAGTTGCGCCTAAATCTTCAACGAAAAGGACAGTCAAATCTGATGAAGAGGCTGTGAGAAATCTCATCACCGCCGACAAGTACACGGTAAATGCTGAACTCCAGGCTATGATGGGGCTGGAGTACAATATACACGGCGTTAAAACACCACAGGCCTTACTACCCCCTAAACCGAAATTGAAAAAGTCTAGGGAGGTCACAAAACACGAGAAGCTGCCGTCCAAGGCTGCCCCGAAGTCTGAGAGACCCGAACACGAGCCTCAGGCGATTGTGCCTAAAGCAAGCGCCGAGGAGCTGCAAAACATCATTCGTCAAGCGGCTTACACCGCAGAAGAGAAGTACAAGGTGCTGGAAGCGAGAGATAGATTAATAAGACTAAAACAAATAAAGCCAAACAGTTTGGCGGCAGCCAAAATAACTATAGGCACTTGTCCTGATATGTGTCCCGAGAAGGAGCGACTGATGCGCGAAGCGCAGCGGCAAGTAGCGCTATACGAGCAGCTCGAGAGCAGAGAATACAGGATAAATCACACCAAGGCTGTAAAGCAATATTCGAGGTCATCAGCTGATCAGGAGGAACCGCTGGCCCATGAGTTGAGGCCTGTCGCGTCGTTGAAAATGACGATGAGCTACCTGCTGCACGAGATCATGGACATGTGCATGGCAGAGAGCACAAACCTGGCAGAGTGGTTTCACTTCCTATGGGACAGGACGAGGGGCATTCGCAAAGATATAACTCAGCAGGAACTGTGCTGTGTAGATAGCGTTGAGCTGGTTGAACAATGCGCAAGGTTTATTTTATTTAATCTCATTTTAATTACTTAAAAACAGGTTTACACTCCATACATTCAATACAAAATCACTATGTGGCATAAAAATATATAAATTTTAAACATTAATCAAGGAGAATTAAGTATATAACATGAATTATAATTGATATGAAAAATAATTAATGAATTCGATAGTCTTCTTTTAATCGATATTTATATATTTGTTTTTGCATTTCATTTTTAGATGATGTGCAGATTGAAAAAAGTTAAAATATATATATATATATATATATATATATACATTCTATAAAATGTAAAAAGTAAAAGAAAAAATACATATATTATTTAACTTATTCTTATTTCATACTTTAATGAAGTCTTCGGCAAACCAATTCACTACTTCATACCTCATTTTGCTCTAACATCTTGACAATACATTCATGGAGATATCAATTTTATAGGTTTCACATATTCTGTTCGGAACGTCTGTGCGCTGAGGGGCCGTCCGTCTTTGACAAGAAGATAAATACCGAGAACTTGACCAAGTGCTTGCAGACGTTGAAGTACATGTACCACGACCTCAGGGTGAAAGGAGTCACGTGCGAAAATGAAGCAGAATTCAGGGGGTATATCGTGCTGCTCAATTTAGACAACGCTAACTTCATGTGGGACCTCCAAAAGCTGCCACCCGATATACAAAAGTCTCCCGAAGTCAGATTCACCATTGAAGTTTACTCGTCCATTGACTCTCACAACTTTTCCAAGTTCTTTAAGCTTGTCAAAAAGACGACTTACCTTAACGCCTGCATTCTGCTGCGGTACTTCCAGCAGGTCAGGGTCAAGGCCCTGTCTGTAATGGTCAAGGCTTACTGCAGAGTCACATTCAACCCGTTTCCACTCTATGAACTAATTGACATCCTTGGATTTGAAGATGAAAACGAAGCCGTTAACTTCTGTAAACAAGTTGGGCTCAACATTTCCAAGGATGAAATGGACATTGTTTTAACCAAAGAAAATTTCAGCGAGCCTGAATCGTCCATTGAACAGGGCAGAGCTATTCTCACTGTGGAATCCAAACGAACCCGGCATCGTCTGAGTGTCGGGCAATGCATCGCAGGTGGTAGAATGCCTGAGAAAATTTACAAAAATCATATTCCCCACGACAGTTTTGATTCAAACGGATACCTGCAACCCAGCGCCATTAACGTCGAGGATCAAACTAAACAGTACAAATGTAAAACAGGCCCGGTCAAAAATGATCCCTATGAATTTATGGAGGAAGACACGATTAAGTCTTCGCAGAAATTAAGACCACAGTTGAAATCAGAGGATCGAACTGATACTGGGACCAGAAAACCAAACCAAACACTTTTGGCTGAATCTTCGAGCAAATCTGCTGGCTTCGGCGATGTTCTTAATAAAAGTGATAAAATTCCGCCATTGTTTCCCACTGTCTTTGACCAAGCTCCTGTACAAAAGGTACAATTTTCATTTATAAAACCATCCACTGCTTTCCAAAAGTCGGAAACTAACACACCGTTTGTATTCAGAGCAGATACCAGTTTACCACTTGAAAACAAGGCTTCAATTTCTGATGTGAAGCCTTGTCAAAATTTGGGGGATGGAGATAAATTTAAGAGTCACAATTTTGGAGCATTTTCAAAGCTGAGTCAAGGCACAGCTCAGATTGGGAACCAGAAACCAATTAGCGAAAATAATACAGGTTTACAACATGGACTCGAGACGTCGAAAACTAAAGATATTTCCCCGTTTTGTATGCCTCAGAAAAAAAGTATATTTTCGGAGATTACGCCGAAGAATATTTTTGGAAAACCTGATAGTAGAGTGCAAATTGTGGGTACCAAAACAGTAAAAACAGATGCGACAAGGGAATTTGAAAAAAAAGAAAGAGAAAGAATTGAGGTAGAGTTGAACAAAAAGAAATTAGAAGAGATGCAGAGACAGCTTGAAGCTGAGAAACAGAAACTGAAGGAATTGGAACGAGCAAAGAGGTTGAAGGAGGTAGAAAAAGAAGCCAAACAAATCCTGAATGAGGTAGAAGACGAGATGATGAAGGAAATATGCGAATCTGTGCTAAAGGAAGCGATCGATCTACAAAAAATGTACGACGTGCTGAGCAAAAACGAAACAGAATCTTTAGTAGACCAAATTGTGTTGCAACTTTGTACGGAACTTCTAAAGGAAGAAATACGTATCCAAGATGGATTGAACAGAATATCGAAACGAATCGAACATCGAATAATGAAAAAGTATTACAAGACTTGGAGGCAAAATGTCACTAAAAAGAGACGTCAAAGAGAAGCTCTCGACGACACACCGGTTTGGCTACAAAATCACTCGGTCAGCGAGTGCGCCAGACTGTTATATCACCATGAGCAGGATATGGTACTCGACAACATGAGGAGAAAAAGATTAAAAACCGATTCACCACCACAGGAAGACAATCTTGCACCAGTCGAAGTGATAATATATGCCGGAATAAAGGAGAATTTAAAATCGTCCGACAACGAACTGATCCCCAATGTATTTTGGAAGCTTGTTATATCATGGCCCGACGTCGAGCACCAGGTTCAACTGTGGCAGTACAAAAAAATAATGAACACCTACCTAAATCCTGAAAACTATACGCAAGAGCCGATAATGAAGACCTACAGTCCGAACGAGTACGAAACCTTGAACATATGCATAAGACACTTTGAGGGTATAATCAATGATTATAATTTGGTCGGAACTGATGGTTTGTTATTTTTGGCAGCCTCTTCAGAGAACTTGAATACAGTCAAGCGACGTTTGTCAAAAACCATTTTGTCCAGATCCAAGCTCATGCCTATACCAATAGCGATTGTATTCCTGGGACCTGATGACCTGGTGCCAGAGAATGTAGAGTTGGAGCTTGATTTAGAGATTCTATTGGAATCTGGCTATGTATCTGAGTATACTGTCGTATTCGAAAAAGAAATTAACAAAAGTCAAATACTCAGATTAATCCAAAGTGCTGCACTCTGGTTAACAACAAATAAATCACCTGTTGTACCTTTGGAAATGGATTATCTTAACCAGGTGTTGAGCGCTTGTTTAACTCAAGAATTATGGCTAAGGTGAGGCACTTTCACTAATCAATCTCCTCATTACCGCTATACGTTCTTAGAAATTAGGAACTGTAATATTTTCACATTACTGAAGCTAATTGCCTCAATTATAATTTCTGTTACCTGTGTTTCCCTAACTTCACGTGTAGTTCTGCTTCAATAGAAATCAAACTATACTCTCATTCATTCACTTTGTTTATACAGAATACAAGGACACTCCAACTTCAACAAACATCTAGCCTCAGCGTTAGACGATCCTGCTTTCATCATTAACTTGCATAATGAAGCTGTTACGCATCTTACCGATATATTTTTGGACCCAGAGTCCTTACAATACACTGAGTTTCCAAGAGAATTTAAGTCGCTGTTGAGTGACCAGGTGGACCTGCCATACAGCTATGAGTATTTTGATAACGCATGGAAGAACGAGCAAAATAGATCTGAGCTTGAGCAAATTATGAACAGTTTTCGACTGCCGGATTGGAAGTAAGAATTTGTTGACCGATTTTTAACGTTCAGTAAAGCTGTCTATGTATTCTTACTACAACTTTATTTTATAATTTTGTGCTTTTCCAGATATCAGTGGCCAATAGCAAACATGTCGGAACTTCACAATGCAATAAAAAACTACTGTTCGAAAGCATTACCTGACTATAATTGCGATGACTTGGCTTACAAAGTTATGAACGCTCTCTTTTTTATGACCGACAACTCGCAAAGCCTTAGTTTTATAGAGGTGATTCTAGAGATCGCGAAGAGAAAGATTTTATTGCTCGAAACGGATTTAAGAGTAGTGTATAATAAAAATCACGTCAAACATTTCCGTACGTTGCCGTGGTGGTTTAAATCGAGTATATTGTTGGAATACATTTCACAAAAGGAACTTGACATCCAAAACCAAGCGAGTGAAAAAACTTTTATGAATGAACCGTTCGAAAAGCGGCAGCGATTGCAACCCGATTTTAACGATGATTTAGATGTAGATAGTTTCTATGATCGTAATGACAGCCTAGCTGAATATTGTAAAGAAAGTCAAGACCGAGTTATGACTGTACACGGTATGTGTAAACAGTTTGAACTCGATATGGAAAAACAGAAAATGAAAAATAAAGCGCTGAACAAGCTCTTGGAACAAGCTTTACTAGACGAAGATCTAAATATTTTGAATTGATGCTAGGTGTAGGATAAATTAATAGCACTTGACATTTACACAAAAGAGTGAAATATTTATTTAAAATAATGTAGTAAAAAGCCTTTCTACTTTATTAAAAAAAAAAACCGCAATAAATAATTGAAACGGCCTCAAATTCATTATTTACATCGAGTTATAAGAAATTTAATTGATTTTTCAACCCAAGTGCTATCTTAATAAAATTATTATCTAAACTAAATTGTAAGTTTCATCGTAATTATGGTAAGTTTGTACATTTCGCAAAATAAACTCCCTCCAATACAAGCAGAGGAAAAAAACCATACTCGGGCAAGAACAACTACAGTGACAATTTAAAAATTAGTTGTGTACATATAATTATTCAAATAAAATGTTGTGTAAATTATATTTTTCTCCGCCTTTTGGAATAATTTTGATAAAGAGTATGGCCAAAAATACATGCAGATGAAAACGAATTATTTTTCATACAAAGAATGCTGTTTATTATAATCTTGAGAGAACTACTTCCAAATTTTAATTAAGGGGACAAGAATATTGAATAAAAGATTGCTTTGTAATATCTTCAGATAGAATAATTTGGCATATAAAAACTCGAGAATGTCAGGCTGTGCAATTATCGAATTTTTTATACTCGAAGATGCTTTTGAACTACCTATCAAAAGAACATGATTTTCTCTGTTACAATCTTAGGAATATTACCATTTAGCAGAATGTTACAGGGTTTTTTAAAATCTGAAAATCGTCATTTTGGCCTCTTTTTTAAATCCCCCCCATTTTCCGCATTTTATCCCATCGTGATAAAATTTTCTATATCAAATGCAAAATGTTCAAATTCTTTTACATGTTTCGAACATCGAATACAAATCGATTTTTCCCCGTTTTCCGTGTAATCGTTAGTGACTTATTCAGGTATTAATCTGTCCCGAATTTGCGTCTGGATTCGATGTTTAGCCGGTTAAATTACGGACGTTACAGGATATTCGGATATAATTATGCAGCTGTTTGTGAATGTGTATTACGTTATGCGTCATTTACGACACTATCGACATTTCCGCAAACCATAATACGGGATAATGAGTCATACGGACGGGGAGGAGGAAAGAGTAATGGTCAGCGTCAGCAGCAGTGAAAGAGATTATTTTTAACAAGCTCCTCAAGCTTATTATTAGTCACGGCTTCATTAGCCATGGCTGAGTGACTCGCCGATTGTAAGCTATTGTTGATTCGAATTGATTCCCTCCAGGAACCCTCGCCGCTTGACGAGCCAATCAGATTCGCTCAATCTGTGGTAAGTAGCGGCAGCCAATCGGATGTCTTGTGTATAGACAGCATCAGAGTCCTCAGCGGTAAAACGTCGAAGCTTCGAATTGCTTCGAATGTCGAGTTCATTTAAAGCCCAACGGTCGTTTCGGGTGTTTTGTTGACGATTTAAATGGTCGAAGCGAATCTCGCGCACTTACGCCGTGGTTTTGAACGGATTTTTTACCTGTGGCGGATACTCGTGGCGTCGTGTTTCACGCTTAACGGACAACAAGATCCAAGATAAACTCGCGGCATTGAATCAGTGTGACTTTTTGACGAGAACCGCGAGTACAATTTAACCGAAAACTCTGGAGCCTGCGGATCACCGACGGATACCCGAGGGAAGAAAAGCAGCTGTGATGTTGAATTGAGTGTCTGTCTCAACTGCTATACCAATTTACTAAACACCTGCCTTCTCTGTTATCAATTATACGTGTTTACACGTGCTGCTTGTAGAATTTGCTATTAATATTTCAAGTAACATGTCTCATCTCAAGTACATGAAAGAGCTCAACAGCTTAACCCGCATGGACGAGCCGGTTAAGGGCCCTGTTCCTAGGTGGCAGAAGAAATGTTTGGAAGCATCGAATTCAAGGTATTGATTAGGCTCTTTGCTTTGTTTTTTTACCTTTCCAAATTTTTACCTCTCTATTTCATGTCTCCGGTTTTTTTTTCCTCTACTACTCGGTGAAGAACGTGGATAATACTTTTTTTTCACTTCCACAGCGTCTTAACTGCAGAAACTACGAACCGTCGGTAACGGAGATTGACAGTTTTTTCTCTTTCTTTAGATATGAAAATTAACACTACCGAATCATTTGTCTTCTCTATTTTTTATGATTCGGTACGAGATATCGTGATTGCATTTTGCCAGATAATCAAATGATTTGAATATTGCGAAAATAATTTTTTACTCGAGTAATTCCAGTCGGTCAAGTAAAATTGAAATGTCGCCTTAAATCGCTGTGGAGTATTTGAAATTTTTAACGGTCCGTATGTAATAGATTTCTTGTCAGAAAATGACTTCTAATACTCAATTAAGCTTGGTTTCTGATAGGAGAAATATTTGTCAACATTTCTCTTTGATTTTTATTTTCTCCTCATTAATTTTACAATGTTTTATTTTACAGCATCAACGTGAGCATAAATTCGTCACGAAAAATAATGAGTGGATCATTTGCAAATTCAACAACGAGTAAAACACCGACCAAACGATCTGAAACACGGGGTAAAAAAACACCGGCTAAGGCCACGAAAAAATCTCCCAGTGAGTACAATTTTCAGTTTGTCTTCAATATGTATAATGTGTATGCTATTGGATTTTTTGTACGAATGAGGTGTATGTGCGGCAGTAGTTAGTACCTCATTTTTAACCTGTATCTTTGACTCATGGTTATTACAAGTTTCAAAATCCAGAAAAATTACTTGCAAGTTTCATTTTAAACCTGCAATTCGAATTATTTATGTAAGTAATCATAGATGATCAGACTATACGATCCTGACCGAAAACCTTTTTTTTTTTCATTTCAAATGCATTAGGTCCCACTTCCATTTGGTTGTTATTCATTAATAAATTTATTTTTTACTTCAACACAAAATTATGTTAGTACATTTTATTAGTCTTATTTTACGATATGTCATCATCAATGATAAATTATGGAGCATTTCCAAAGAAATTATCAGACCTAAGACAAAACATAATTTTTTATCAAAAAATCATCAAAGGTTTCAGAAGAAAGCATCAGCCAGCCTCACATTTTATGATGAATATCATTAAAAAAAAGTATTACAAAGCTGAAATTTCAAACTTTGTAGAAAATAAAACACTGTAATAAGGCATATTCTAAATGTCATATCACGATTTTCCCATGTTTATTGTTATTTGTCAAATGCTTTCGAAAATTTTTGACATCTCTATAGCATGATGTAGCAATTATTAAATATCTTCAATACTTTTTATTATTATCTGCCCCTTGTTGATTGCCTAGTATGCTTGTACTGTGTGATTAATATTGCTGTGTGTGTTGTCTGTGTGTAGTGGCTGAAATGTTGAACCTGCTTTTGGTGATAGGTCGAGCTTCAACGACTCCAGCGAAGACCCCTAGTGGAGGGGATAGGTTCATACCCTCGAGATCAACGACGAATTTTGACTTGGGCCACTACAAGGTAATTTTGAAGAGAGTGAAAAAAATTCTAGCTTTGTATAATGGCAGGATAAGAATAACTCTGTTATACTTGGTAACTTATTCTCATTTCCTAATGTTACTCAGCTTCAGCAACAAAATACTGATGACGCAGATAAGGGTGAAACGATTAGTCCTTCAAAGAGAGAAATGCAGCGCCTAATAGGGGAAAATTTGCACGGTGGTGACATTAACAGCATGAGGGTTCTCTCCTACCAAAATAAAGCCCCAGCACCACCCGAAGGCTATCAAAATCCACTCAGAGTTGTCTATAGCCAAACAAAGACACCTGCCAGTGTCAAAGCTTCTACAAGATACATTCCGCAGGCACCAGACAGGATTTTGGATGCTCCAGATATCATAGATGATTACTGTAAGTCGGTTTACCATGTACCAGGCATCAAATAGCTATGTGACTTACGTATATCATCTTTTTTAAAAATTTATTATCAATTTTTCCCCCACTTCAGATCTAAATCTCGTTGACTGGTCATCGTCAAACCTGTTAGCAGTAGCTCTGGGAGCAAACGTATATCTATGGAATGCAGGATCAGGAACCATTGAACAACTTCTGGAGCTAGAAGGCTCTGACTACGTGTGTTCTGTGGGATGGATTCAAGAGGGACCATACTTAGCTGTAGGTACAACAACAGGAAATACTGAGCTATGGGATTGCAGTCAAATGAAAAGAGTGCGAGTGATGAATGGGCACGTCTCCAGAGTTGGTTCCCTGGCGTGGAATTCGCATGTATTATCAACTGGATGCAGGTAAGAATTAAAGTTGCGCATAAACGTGGGTTTCAGTTCTTTAATTGCTTTTAATTTATTGTTATTTGAGTGAAAAATGTTGAACCGTTTCCACAGATCTGGGCAAATCGTACACCATGATGTTAGACAACGGGATCACATAGTCGCTTCCATAAACGCACACGCCCAAGAAGTTTGTGGCTTGAAGTGGTCACCTGATGGGAAATATCTCGCTAGTGGAGCAAACGACAATATGTTGATGGTTTGGTCTGCAGTTGCTGGCCAAAATCACTCGCATACCCAGCCTATTTACTCCCTTAATCAACATCAGGCTGCTGTGAAGGCTCTCGCTTGGTGCCCGTGGCAGAATAATATCTTGGCCAGTGGCGGTGGAACTGCGGATAGAACTATACGATTCTGGAATTGCAATACAGGTATATTCGCATTTTGTGATTGTGAAAAAGAAAGAATTATGAATACATGAAGACGATATGTTGAAGTCAGATTCGAAGTTGTGAATCAAAGTTTGTTCCTGTTCTGTTACAGGTGCCTGTGTCAACACGATAGACACAAAGTCACAAGTATGTTCACTGCTCTGGTCAACCACATACAAGGAAATCGTATCTGGCCATGGTTACGCTCAGAATCAATTGACCATATGGAAATATCCGGGAATGACAAAGGTCGCGGAACTAACAGGGCACTCTAGCAGAGTGTTGCATTTGGCCATGTCGCCGGACGGTACGACGGTCCTAAGTGCAGGAGCAGACGAAACTTTGAGACTATGGAAATGCTTCCAGCCCGACCCGCACAAGAAGAAGGAGATAACGGAAGTCAAATCCGTTGCATCTAGACTCAAACAATCCATCCGATAAAACGTAATTCTTGTAGGACTCGATCATTGATTAGAGTAAATTAATTTTTTTGTATAATTTATTTTCAATGAACGTATAATATTTTATTGTGTAAACTCTACCTTAGCTTGTAACGGCGGAAATTAGTTTTAGAGAATAAAGACTTTTCATTACTTTTGTAAAATGATATTATAGTTAATAATGACGTGTGTAAGCAATGAATATCACTGTATTTTTCTAACCATTATTTCACACTGCGGTTTCTTTGTTGACTTCGTATTCAAAATGCCCATACGATTATCTGTGTTATCCGCGCACAAATTCATCTTTTTCTTGACTTAACGTTTGGTAATGTGTTCATTGTAATTATAGTACTTGTAACCGTGACTGTGAGGTGAAGGATTATAGGTAAACAATACACATTGCCTTCATAAGAACTTCGCTTTGAATATAATCAATATAGACAATAGTAATGTATCTATTTCGTTATTATGTGCATCATGTAAACGTGCTCAAGTCAGATGAAGGCGGCAAAAGGGTTGACCTCCCGTTTCCCAAACAATAAATGTCACAGAATGGTTTGTCTACAAATAAGAAATATGAAATTCTTATTATATTAGATTATTCTGTGCAATTGCAAATAATATCGAAATCCCTATTGACTGACTTGTACACATTTACGCAGAACAGGTGATTATTGTACAAATATAGTCTTTACGGTAATTAAGATTGTATTATACGAACATGTATTTCGGTGATTGGAAATTTTTTGTTCGACGAACAGTTAGTATAAATGTTTCCTAATTTATGATTGATTACAATCATGTTCGTAGTTTAATTGTATCACATTTAATTCAATAAAATTCAATTATTTTGATTGCAAAGAAGCAATTCTACGTGATTATACAATCATATACTTGACTCGAGCAAAGATATTCATGATATATATTGATGGATGATAAGAATGCTCTTTAATTATACGATAACGATTTTTTGCATGCGAAAGTAATGTATCCATGACTTCTTCGCGTGTGAGGAGTTTTTTTTTCGTACACAAAATTCTAATTCCTACCATGAGGAATTCACTAAGTTTCAAATAATGAGCTGGCGCCATTTTAACAATTAACCATTAACTACAATAAAATCTTTTCAGTTAATAATTAAGTGTTAGTACATTTGAGAATAAAAGACTGTGCAAAATACATGTAAATTTATCAGTTTACACTAGAATTGTGCACAACTATATCATTCCGCTTTAAAATCTCGTCTAATGGCCGTTAGAATACGACGACTGCCGAGTCAAATGAGATTCCAATTAAAATTTACGCCTGAGCGACAGCAACTCGTCAAACAGGGAGTAAAAATAAAAAAAAGGAGAGCGTCTCTTACTTCATTTGCTGGGACCTCATA
This sequence comes from Neodiprion pinetum, assembly GCF_021155775.2. NCBI lineage: Eukaryota > Metazoa > Arthropoda > Insecta > Hymenoptera > Diprionidae > Neodiprion > Neodiprion pinetum. The sequence goes on along the minus strand of NC_060238.1, from coordinate 20,169,608 downwards.
AGTTAAAAAAGAGCCCTCGGGCTTAAAACGCAATCGCAAGAATCGCACGTAAAAAATCCGCAGGCTCTCTTGGAAATATCCCTCGTCCAACTCTAATAGCATTTTCCGCTTTCGGGTACCGGCTGAATTGAGAGCGCACCGCGCGCGATTTCAAAGTGCAGCATATTTTATTTCAAAATCTGGTGCATGTTTTTTACACTAAGTGCAGAATAATTGACACCGTCATTGGGACTCTGCAGCGAGTGCGAGTGCAACAAAATTGTGCGAAACTTGCGGATAATATCAAGCGGTAAACTTTACAATAATTGGATTTATTATCGTTTTTCTCCAACTACGAAGATGAATTATTGGCTTATTTAAATATGGCTCAAAGGAATCTAAAGCCCAAAGGCCAAAACTTCATTACAGTCGTTGTGTATAAATTAACCGACAAAGAGGTGAGTAAATAAGTACATTTTTCTCGATTATTAATCAATTAAAATACATGAACAATTATATGTCAGTTCAGGGATGATTTTCGAATGAGTCGCAAGACTGCATATGAAGTAATTAATATGTACAAGAATTCGCAGTGTTATCCAAGTCCGCCCATTCGCTCGCCACTTTGATTTAGGCGGAAAATTGTAGATCTGTTTGCGATCCCACCTCACACTCAGGCAGTGACTAATCATTTCACACGTTTCACTTGGACCGCGCTGAACATGCACTGCTGCAGGATCTTTGAAGTGCGCAAAATCATCGTGTAGACTGGAAGAAAGCTTCCTGTTCCAGCGTGACCAAAGTTCACGCGTAAAGCTCGTGTCCTTTCGCTCAATGTAGTAACTAATCGGACATCATGCACACTCAGTTTTTCAGTTTCGTTGAAGTTGCTCAAAATCGATGACATATTTCATTTTATTATTTAACGCTTCATCCTATTGGTGACAGTTTATTCTATTCGTGTCGACTCGATGCTTCCCGACCGGTCAAATCAGGCCTTCTTGGTCGGTCTGTTGAATGCTAATTCGCCCTGTCATGTCCATGGAAATGCTCGATCTGCTGAGTTGATATAACAAATTGTAGGCAAATTTTGCTACGGGAACGATATTCTTCCTGTGCGGTTCACATTTCTGATTCATATTCTTGATGAAAAATTACGGCGCATTGGCACTGCTTTTAAACGATTCCTCACGTAAAATTACGTCGGATTGGTGGACAAATCGTTTGATCCTGCGCTTTTCAAAATCGCGAGAATTTTCGCCAAAATTGCAAAGGGGTTAGCCTTACTTTTTCTTCATTTTTCGACCAAAAATTTTGGGTCTCCGATTCGATTTGTATGACCTTTTTCTGACTAATTGGACCCTCCGGAACTCAGAAAACGCAGCGAAAAGAGCGTGGGATCAACAGGAGAGAAATGGCGAAGGAAAAAGCACCTGCTGAAAAATGTCGAAAACACAGGTTCTCGTTTTCTGGCTGTAACTTTTTATACAATAATCGCAGCGTATTGGGACTGCGCCCAATCGATTTCTCTCGCAAAATTACGTCGGATTAGTGCCACAATGAATTGATTCCAGCACTTTTGGAAATCGCGAAAATTTTCGCAAAAAATGCAAAGGGGTTAGCCTTACTTTTTCTTCATTTTTCGACCAAAAATTTTGGGTCTCCGATTCGATTTGTATGACCTTTTTCTGACTAATTGGACCCTCCGGAACTCAGAAAACGCAGCGAAAAGAGCGTGGGATCAACAGGAGAGAAATGGCGAAGGAAAAAGCACCTGCTGAAAAATGTCGAAAACACAGGTTCTCGTTTTCTGGCTGTAACTTTTTATACAATAATCGCAGCGTATTGGGACTGCGCCCAATCGATTTCTCTCGCAAAATTACGTCGGATTAGTGCCACAATGAATTGATTCCAGCACTTTTGGAAATCGCGAAAATTTTCGCAAAAAATGCAAAGGGGTTAGCCTTACTTTTTCTTCATTTTTCGACCAAAAATTTTGGGTCTCCGATTCGATTTGTATGACCTTTTTCTGACTAATTGGACCCTCCGGAACTCAGAAAACGCAGCGAAAAGAGCGTGGGATCAACAGAAGAGAAATGGCGAAGGAAAAAGCACCTGCTGAAAAATGTCGAAAACACAGGTTCTCGTTTTCTGGCTGTAACTTTTTATACAATAATCGCAGCGTATTGGGACTGCGCCCAATCGATTTCTCTCGCAAAATTACGTCGGATTAGTGCCACAATGAATTGGTTCCAGCACTTTTGGAAATCGCGAAAATTTTCGCAAAAAATGCAAAGGGGTTAGCCTTACTTCTTCTTCATTTTTCGACCAAAAATTTTGGGTCTCCGATTCGATTTGTATGACCTTTTTCTGACTAATTGGACCCTCCGGAACTCAGAAAACGCAGCGAAAAGAGCGTGGGATCAACAGGTGAGAAATGGCGAAGGAAAAAGCACCTGCTGAAAAATGTCGAAAACACAGGTTCTCGTTTTCTGGCTGTAACTTTTTATACAATAATCGCAGCGTATTGGGACTGCGCCCAATCGATTTCTCTCGCAAAATTACGTCGGATTAGTGCCACAATGAATTGATTCCAGCACTTTTGGAAATCGCGAAAATTTTCGCAAAAAATGCAAAGGGGTTAGCCTTACTTTTTCTTCATTTTTCGACCAAAAATTTTGGGTCTCCGATTCGATTTGTATGACCTTTTTCTGACTAACTGGACCCTCCGGAACTCAGAAAACGCAGCGAAAAGAGCGTGGGATCAACAGGAGAGAAATGGCGAAGGAAAAAGCACCTGCTGAAAAATGTCGAAAACACAGGTTCTCGTTTTCTGGCTGTAACTTTTTATACAATAATCGCAGCGTATTGGGACTGCGCCCAATCGATTTCTCTCGCAAAATTACGTCGAATTAGTGCCACAATGAATTGATTCCAGCACTTTTGGAAATCGCGAAAATTTTCGCAAAAAATGCAAAGGGGTTAGCCTTACTTTTTCTTCATTTTTCGACCAAAAATTTTGGGTCTCCGATTCGATTTGTATGACCTTTTTCTGACTAATTGGACCCTCCGGAACTCAGAAAACGCAGCGAAAAGAGCGTGGGATCAACAGAAGAGAAATGGCGAAGGAAAAAGCACCTGCTGAAAAATGTCGAAAACACAGGTTCTCGTTTTCTGGCTGTAACTTTTTATACAATAATCGCAGCGTATTGGGACTGCGCCCAATCAATTTCTCTCGCAAAATTACGTCGGATTAGTGCCACAATGAATTGGTTCCAGCACTTTTGGAAATCGCGAAAATTTTCGCAAAAAATGCAAAGGGGTTAGCCTTACTTCTTCTTCATTTTTCGACCAAAAATTTTGGGTCTCCGATTCGATTTGTATGACCTTTTTCTGACTAATTGGACCCTCCGGAACTCAGAAAACGCAGCGAAAAGAGCGTGGGATCAACAGGAGAGAAATGGCGAAGGAAAAAGCACCTGCTGAAAAATGTCGAAAACACAGGTTCTCGTTTTCTGGCTGTAACTTTTTATACAATAATCGCAGCGTATTGGGACTGCGCCCAATCGATTTCTCTCGCAAAATTACGTCGAATTAGTGCCACAATGAATTGATTCCTGCGCTTTTCAAAATCGCGAGAATTTTCGCCAAAATTGCAAAGGGGTTAGCCTTACTTTTTCTTCATTTTTCGACCAAAAATTTTGGGTCTCCGATTCGATTTGTATGACCTTTTTCTGACTAATTGGACCCTCCGGAACTCAGAAAACGCAGCGAAAAGAGCGTGGGATCAACAGGAGAGAAATGGCGAAGGAAAAAGCACCTGCTGAAAAATGTCGAAAACACAGGTTCTCGTTTTCTGGCTGTAACTTTTTATACAATAATCGCAGCGTATTGGGACTGCGCCCAATCGATTTCTCTCGCAAAATTACGTCGGATTAGTGCCACAATGAATTGATTCCAGCACTTTTGGAAATCGCGAAAATTTTCGCAAAAAATGCAAAGGGGTTAGCCTTACTTTTTCTTCATTTTTCGACCAAAAATTTTGGGTCTCCGATTCGATTTGTATGACCTTTTTCTGACTAATTGGACCCTCCGGAACTCAGAAAACGCAGCGAAAAGAGCGTGGGATCAACAGGAGAGAAATGGCGAAGGAAAAAGCACCTGCTGAAAAATGTCGAAAACACAGGTTCTCGTTTTCTGGCTGTAACTTTTTATACAATAATCGCAGCGTATTGGGACTGCGCCCAATCGATTTCTCTCGCAAAATTACGTCGGATTAGTGCCACAATGAATTGATTCCAGCACTTTTGGAAATCGCGAAAATTTTCGCAAAAAATGCAAAGGGGTTAGCCTTACTTTTTCTTCATTTTTCGACCAAAAATTTTGGGTCTCCGATTCGATTTGTATGACCTTTTTCTGACTAATTGGACCCTCCGGAACTCAGAAAACGCAGCGAAAAGAGCGTGGGATCAACAGGAGAGAAATGGCGAAGGAAAAAGCACCTGCTGAAAAATGTCGAAAACACAGGTTCTCGTTTTCTGGCTGTAACTTTTTATACAATAATCGCAGCGTATTGGGACTGCGCCCAATCGATTTCTCTCGCAAAATTACGTCGAATTAGTGCCACAATGAATTGATTCCAGCACTTTTGGAAATCGCGAAAATTTTCGCAAAAAATGCAAAGGGGTTAGCCTTACTTTTTCTTCATTTTTCGACCAAAAATTTTGGGTCTCCGATTCGATTTGTATGACCTTTTTCTGACTAATTGGACCCTCCGGAACTCAGAAAACGCAGCGAAAAGAGCGTGGGATCAACAGGAGAGAAATGGCGAAGGAAAAAGCACCTGCTGAAAAATGTCGAAAACACAGGTTCTCGTTTTCTGGCTGTAACTTTTTATAGAATAATCGCAGCGTATTGGGACTGCGCCCAATCGATTTCTCTCGCAAAATTACGTCGGATTAGTGCCACAATGAATTGATTCCAGCACTTTTGGAAATCGCGAAAATTTTCGCAAAAAATGCAAAGGGGTTAGCCTTACTTTTTCTTCATTTTTCGACCAAAAATTTTGGGTCTCCGATTCGATTTGTATGACCTTTTTCTGACTAATTGGACCCTCCGGAACTCAGAAAACGCAGCGAAAAGAGCGTGGGATCAACAGGAGAGAAATGGCGAAGGAAAAAGCACCTGCTGAAAAATGTCGAAAACACAGGTTCTCGTTTTCTGGCTGTAACTTTTTATACAATAATCGCAGCGTATTGGGACTGCGCCCAATCGATTTCTCTCGCAAAGGTACGTCGGATTAGTGCCACAATGAATTGATTCCAGCACTTTTGGAAATCGCGAAAATTTTCGCAAAAAATGCAAAGGGGTTAGCCTTACTTTTTCTTCATTTTTCGACCAAAAATTTTGGGTCTCCGATTCGATTTGTATGACCTTTTTCTGACTAACTGGACCCTCCGGAACTCAGAAAACGCAGCGAAAAGAGCGTGGGATCAACAGGAGAGAAATGGCGAAGGAAAAAGCACCTGCTGAAAAATGTCGAAAACACAGGTTCTCGTTTTCTGGCTGTAACTTTTTATACAATAATCGCAGCGTATTGGGACTGCGCCCAATCGATTTCTCTCGCAAAATTACGTCGAATTAGTGCCACAATGAATTGATTCCAGCACTTTTGGAAATCGCGAAAATTTTCGCAAAAAATGCAAAGGGGTTAGCCTTACTTTTTCTTCATTTTTCGACCAAAAATTTTGGGTCTCCGATTCGATTTGTATGACCTTTTTCTGACTAATTGGACCCTCCGGAACTCAGAAAACGCAGCGAAAAGAGCGTGGGATCAACAGGAGAGAAATGGCGAAGGAAAAAGCACCTGCTGAAAAATGTCGAAAACACAGGTTCTCGTTTTCTGGCTGTAACTTTTTATACAATAATCGCAGCGTATTGGGACTGCGCCCAATCGATTTCTCTCGCAAAATTACGTCGGATTAGTGCCACAATGAATTGATTCCAGCACTTTTGGAAATCGCGAAAATTTTCGCAAAAAATGCAAAGGGGTTAGCCTTACTTCTTCTTCATTTTTCGACCAAAAATTTTGGGTCTCCGATTCGATTTGTATGACCTTTTTCTGACTAATTGGACCCTCCGGAACTCAGAAAACGCAGCGAAAAGAGCGTGGGATCAACAGGTGAGAAATGGCGAAGGAAAAAGCACCTGCTGAAAAATGTCGAAAACACAGGTTCTCGTTTTCTGGCTGTAACTTTTTATACAATAATCGCAGCGTATTGGGACTGCGCCCAATCGATTTCTCTCGCAAAATTACGTCGGATTAGTGCCACAATGAATTGGTTCCAGCACTTTTGGGAATCGCGAAAATTTTCGCAAAAAATGCAAAGGGGTTAGCCTTACTTTTTCTTCATTTTTCGACCAAAAATTTTGGGTCTCCGATTCGATTTGTATGACCTTTTTCTGACTAATTGGACCCTCCGGAACTCAGAAAACGCAGCGAAAAGAGCGTGGGATCAACAGGAGAGAAATGGCGAAGGAAAAAGCACCTGCTGAAAAATGTCGAAAACACAGGTTCTCGTTTTCTGGCTGTAACTTTTTATACAATAATCGCAGCGTATTGGGACTGCGCCCAATCGATTTCTCTCGCAAAATTACGTCGGATTAGTGCCACAATGAATTGATTCCAGCACTTTTGGAAATCGCGAAAATTTTCGCAAAAAATGCAAAGGGGTTAGCCTTACTTTTTCTTCATTTTTCGACCAAAAATTTTGGGTCTCCGATTCGATTTGTATGACCTTTTTCTGACTAATTGGACCCTCCGGAACTCAGAAAACGCAGCGAAAAGAGCGTGGGATCAACAGGAGAGAAATGGCGAAGGAAAAAGCACCTGCTGAAAAATGTCGAAAACACAGGTTCTCGTTTTCTGGCTGTAACTTTTTATACAATAATCGCAGCGTATTGGGACTGCGCCCAATCGATTTCTCTCGCAAAGGTACGTCGGATTAGTGCCACAATGAATTGATTCCAGCACTTTTGGAAATCGCGAAAATTTTCGCAAAAAATGCAAAGGGGTTAGCCTTACTTTTTCTTCATTTTTCGAAAAATAATTTTGGGTCTCCGATTCGATTTGTATGACCTTTTTCTGACTAATTGGACCCTCCGGAACTCAGAAAACGCAGCGAAAAGAGCGTGGGATCAACAGGAGAGAAATGGCGAAGGAAAAAGCACCTGCTGAAAAATGTCGAAAACACAGGTTCTCGTTTTCTGGCTGTAACTTTTTATACAATAATCGCAGCGTATTGGGACTGCGCCCAATCGATTTCTCTCGCAAAATTACGTCGAATTAGTGCCACAATGAATTGATTCCAGCACTTTTGGAAATCGCGAAAATTTTCGCAAAAAATGCAAAGGGGTTAGCCTTACTTTTTCTTCATTTTTCGACCAAAAATTTTGGGTCTCCGATTCGATTTGTATGACCTTTTTCTGACTAATTGGACCCTCCGGAACTCAGAAAACGCAGCGAAAAGAGCGTGGGATCAACAGGAGAGAAATGGCGAAGGAAAAAGCACCTGCTGAAAAATGTCGAAAACACAGGTTCTCGTTTTCTGGCTGTAACTTTTTATACAATAATCGCAGCGTATTGGGACTGCGCCCAATCGATTTCTCTCGCAAAATTACGTCGGATTAGTGCCACAATGAATTGATTCCAGCACTTTTGGAAATCGCGAAAATTTTCGCAAAAAATGCAAAGGGGTTAGCCTTACTTCTTCTTCATTTTTCGACCAAAAATTTTGGGTCTCCGATTCGATTTGTATGACCTTTTTCTGACTAATTGGACCCTCCGGAACTCAGAAAACGCAGCGAAAAGAGCGTGGGATCAACAGGTGAGAAATGGCGAAGGAAAAAGCACCTGCTGAAAAATGTCGAAAACACAGGTTCTCGTTTTCTGGCTGTAACTTTTTATACAATAATCGCAGCGTATTGGGACTGCGCCCAATCGATTTCTCTCGAAAATCTACGTCGGATTAGTGCCACTATGAATTGATTCCAGCACTTTTGGAAATCGCGAAAATTTTCGCAAAAAATGCAAAGGGGTTAGCCTTACTTTTTCTTCATTTTTCGACCAAAAATTTTGGGTCTCCGATTCGATTTGTATGACCTTTTTCTGACTAATTGGACCCTCCGGAACTCAGAAAACGCAGCGAAAAGAGCGTGGGATCAACAGGAGAGAAATGGCGAAGGAAAAAGCACCTGCTGAAAAATGTCGAAAACACAGGTTCTCGTTTTCTGGCTGTAACTTTTTATACAATAATCGCAGCGTATTGGGACTGCGCCCAATCGATTTCTCTCGCAAAATTACGTCGGATTAGTGCCACAATGAATTGATTCCAGCACTTTTGGAAATCGCGAAAATTTTCGCAAAAAATGCAAAGGGGTTAGCCTTACTTTTTCTTCATTTTTCGACCAAAAATTTTGGGTCTCCGATTCGATTTGTATGACCTTTCTCTGACTAATTGGACCCTCCGGAACTCAGAAAACGCAGCGAAAAGAGCGTGGGATCAACAGGAGAGAAATGGCGAAGGAAAAAGCGCCTGCTGAAAAATGTCGAAAACACAGGTTCTCGTTTTCTGGCTGTAACTTTTTATACAATAATCGCAGCGTATTGGGACTGCGCCCAATCGATTTCTCTCGCAAAATTACGTCGGATTAGTGCCACAATGAATTGATTCCAGCACTTTTGGAAATCGCGAAAATTTTCGCAAAAAATGCAAAGGGGTTAGCCTTACTTTTTCTTCATTTTTCGAAAAATAATTTTGGGTCTCCGATTCGATTTGTATGACCTTTTTCTGACTAATTGGACCCTCCGGAACTCAGAAAACGCAGCGAAAAGAGCGTGGGATCAACAGGAGAGAAATGGCGAAGGAAAAAGCACCTGCTGAAAAATGTCGAAAACACAGGTTCTCGTTTTCTGGCTGTAACTTTTTATACAATAATCGCAGCGTATTGGGACTGCGCCCAATCGATTTCTCTCGCAAAATTACGTCGGATTAGTGCCACAATGAATTGATTCCAGCACTTTTGGAAATCGCGAAAATTTTCGCAAAAAATGCAAAGGGGTTAGCCTTACTTTTTCTTCATTTTTCGACCAAAAATTTTGGGTCTCCGATTCGATTTGTATGACCTTTTTCTGACTAATTGGACCCTCCGGAACTCAGAAAACGCAGCGAAAAGAGCGTGGGATCAACAGGAGAGAAATGGCGAAGGAAAAAGCACCTGCTGAAAAATGTCGAAAACACAGGTTCTCGTTTTCTGGCTGTAACTTTTTATACAATAATCGCAGCGTATTGGGACTGCGCCCAATCGATTTCTCTCGCAAAATTACGTCGGATTAGTGCCACAATGAATTGGTTCCAGCACTTTTGGAAATCGCGAAAATTTTCGCAAAAAATGCAAAGGGGTTAGCCTTACTTTTTCTTCATTTTTCGACCAAAAATTTTGGGTCTCCGATTCGGTTTGTATGACCTTTTTCTGACTAATTGGACCCTCCGGAACTCAGAAAACGCAGCGAAAAGAGCGTGGGATCAACAGGAGAGAAATGGCGAAGGAAAAAGCACCTGCTGAAAAATGTCGAAAACACAGGTTTTCGTTTTCTGGCTGTAACTTTTTATAGAATAATCGCAGCGTATTGGGACTGCGCCCAATCGATTTCTGTCGCAAAATTACGTCGGATTAGTGCCACAATGAATTGATTCCAGCACTTTTGGAAATCGCGAAAATTTTCGCAAAAAATGCAAAGGGGTTAGCCTTACTTTTTCTTCATTTTTCGACCAAAAATTTTGGGTCTCCGATTCGATTTGTATGACCTTTTTCTGACTAATTGGACCCTCCGGAACTCAGAAAACGCAGCGAAAAGAGCGTGGGATCAACAGGAGAGAAATGGCGAAGGAAAAAGCACCTGCTGAAAAATGTCGAAAACACAGGTTCTCGTTTTCTGGCTGTAACTTTTTATACAATAATCGCAGCGTATTGGGACTGCGCCCAATCGATTTCTCTCGCAAAGGTACGTCGGATTAGTGCCACAATGAATTGATTCCAGCACTTTTGGAAATCGCGAAAATTTTCGCAAAAAATGCAAAGGGGTTAGCCTTACTTTTTCTTCATTTTTCGAAAAATAATTTTGGGTCTCCGATTCGATTTGTATGACCTTTTTCTGACTAATTGGACCCTCCGGAACTCAGAAAACGCAGCGAAAAGAGCGTGGGATCAACAGGAGAGAAATGGCGAAGGAAAAAGCACCTGCTGAAAAATGTCGAAAACACAGGTTCTCGTTTTCTGGCTGTAACTTTTTATACAATAATCGCAGCGTATTGGGACTGCGCCCAATCGATTTCTCTCGCAAAGGTACGTCGGATTAGTGCCACAATGAATTGATTCCAGCACTTTTGGAAATCGCGAAAATTTTCGCAAAAAATGCAAAGGGGTTAGCCTTACTTTTTCTTCATTTTTCGAAAAATAATTTTGGGTCTCCGATTCGATTTGTACGACCTTTTTCTGACTAATTGGACCCTCCGGAACTCAGAAAACGCAGCGAAAAGAGCGTGGGATCAACAGGAGAGAAATGGCGAAGGAAAAAGCACCTGCTGAAAAATGTCGAAAACACAGGTTCTCGTTTTCTGGCTGTAACTTTTTATACAATAATCGCAGCGTATTGGGACTGCGCCCAATCGATTTCTCTCGCAAAATTACGTCGAATTAGTGCCACAATGAATTGATTCCAGCACTTTTGGAAATCGCGAAAATTTTCGCAAAAAATGCAAAGGGGTTAGCCTTACTTTTTCTTCATTTTTCGACCAAAAATTTTGGGTCTCCGATTCGATTTGTATGACCTTTTTCTGACTAATTGGACCCTCCGGAACTCAGAAAACGCAGCGAAAAGAGCGTGGGATCAACAGGAGAGAAATGGCGAAGGAAAAAGCACCTGCTGAAAAATGTCGAAAACACAGGTTCTCGTTTTCTGGCTGTAACTTTTTATACAATAATCGCAGCGTATTGGGACTGCGCCCAATCGATTTCTCTCGCAAAATTACGTCGGATTAGTGCCACAATGAATTGATTCCAGCACTTTTGGAAATCGCGAAAATTTTCGCAAAAAATGCAAAGGGGTTAGCCTTACTTCTTCTTCATTTTTCGACCAAAAATTTTGGGTCTCCGATTCGATTTGTATGACCTTTTTCTGACTAATTGGACCCTCCGGAACTCAGAAAACGCAGCGAAAAGAGCGTGGGATCAACAGGTGAGAAATGGCGAAGGAAAAAGCACCTGCTGAAAAATGTCGAAAACACAGGTTCTCGTTTTCTGGCTGTAACTTTTTATACAATAATCGCAGCGTATTGGGACTGCGCCCAATCGATTTCTCTCGCAAAATTACGTCGGATTAGTGCCACAATGAATTGATTCCAGCACTTTTGGAAATCGCGAAAATTTTCGCAAAAAATGCAAAGGGGTTAGCCTTACTTTTTCTTCATTTTTCGACCAAAAATTTTGGGTCTCCGATTCGATTTGTATGACCTTTTTCTGACTAATTGGACCCTCCGGAACTCAGAAAACGCAGCGAAAAGAGCGTGGGATCAACAGGAGAGAAATGGCGAAGGAAAAAGCACCTGCTGAAAAATGTCGAAAACACAGGTTCTCGTTTTCTGGCTGTAACTTTTTATACAATAATCGCAGCGTATTGGGACTGCGCCCAATCGATTTCTCTCGCAAAATTACGTCGGATTAGTGCCACAATGAATTGATTCCAGCACTTTTGGAAATCGCGAAAATTTTCGCAAAAAATGCAAAGGGGTTAGCCTTACTTTTTCTTCATTTTTCGACCAAAAATTTTGGGTCTCCGATTCGATTTGTATGACCTTTCTCTGACTAATTGGACCCTCCGGAACTCAGAAAACGCAGCGAAAAGAGCGTGGGATCAACAGGAGAGAAATGGCGAAGGAAAAAGCGCCTGCTGAAAAATGTCGAAAACACAGGTTCTCGTTTTCTGGCTGTAACTTTTTATACAATAATCGCAGCGTATTGGGACTGCGCCCAATCGATTTCTCTCGCAAAATTACGTCGGATTAGTGCCACAATGAATTGATTCCAGCACTTTTGGAAATCGCGAAAATTTTCGCAAAAAATGCAAAGGGGTTAGCCTTACTTTTTCTTCATTTTTCGAAAAATAATTTTGGGTCTCCGATTCGATTTGTATGACCTTTTTCTGACTAATTGGACCCTCCGGAACTCAGAAAACGCAGCGAAAAGAGCGTGGGATCAACAGGAGAGAAATGGCGAAGGAAAAAGCACCTGCTGAAAAATGTCGAAAACACAGGTTCTCGTTTTCTGGCTGTAACTTTTTATACAATAATCGCAGCGTATTGGGACTGCGCCCAATCGATTTCTCTCGCAAAATTACGTCGGATTAGTGCCACAATGAATTGATTCCAGCACTTTTGGAAATCGCGAAAATTTTCGCAAAAAATGCAAAGGGGTTAGCCTTACTTTTTCTTCATTTTTCGACCAAAAATTTTGGGTCTCCGATTCGATTTGTATGACCTTTTTCTGACTAATTGGACCCTCCGGAACTCAGAAAACGCAGCGAAAAGAGCGTGGGATCAACAGGAGAGAAATGGCGAAGGAAAAAGCACCTGCTGAAAAATGTCGAAAACACAGGTTCTCGTTTTCTGGCTGTAACTTTTTATACAATAATCGCAGCGTATTGGGACTGCGCCCAATCGATTTCTCTCGCAAAATTACGTCGGATTAGTGCCACAATGAATTGATTCCAGCACTTTTGGAAATCGCGAAAATTTTCGCAAAAAATGCAAAGGGGTTAGCCTTACTTTTTCTTCATTTTTCGAAAAATAATTTTGGGTCTCCGATTCGATTTGTATGACCTTTTTCTGACTAATTGGACCCTCCGGAACTCAGAAAACGCAGCGAAAAGAGCGTGGGATCAACAGGAGAGAAATGGCGAAGGAAAAAGCGCCTGCTGAAAAATGTCGAAAACACAGGTTCTCGTTTTCTGGCTGTAACTTTTTATACAATAATCGCAGCGTATTGGGACTGCGCCCAATCGATTTCTCTTGCAAAATTACGTCGGATTAGTGCCACAATGAATTGATTCCAGCACTTTTGGAAATCGCTAAAATTTTCGCAAAAAATGCAAAGGGGTTAGCCTTACTTTTTCTTCATTTTTCGACCAAAAATTTTGGGTCTCCGATTCTATTTGTATGACCTTTTTCTGACTAACTGGACCCTCCGGAACTCAGAAAACGCAGCGAAAAGAGCGTGGGATCAACAGGAGAGAAATGGCGAAGGAAGAAGCACCTGCTGAAAAATGTCGAAAACACAGGTTCTCGTTTTCTGGCTGTAACTTTGTATTCAATAATCGCAGCGTATTGGGACTGCGCCTAATCGATTTCTCTCGCAAAATTACGTCGGATTAGTGCCACAATGAATTGATTCCAGCACTTTTGGAAATCGCGAAAATTTTCGCAAAAAATGCAAAGGGGTTAGCCTTACTTTTTCTTCATTTTTCGACCAAAAATTTTGGGTCTCCGATTTGATTTGTATGACCTTTTTCTGACTAATTGGACCCTCCGGAACTCAGAAAACGCAGCGAAAAGAGCGTAGGACCAACAGGAGAGAAATCACGAGGGAAAAAGCACCTGCTGAAAAATGTCGAAAACACAGGTTCCTGTTTTCTGGTTGTAACTTCAGATGCGTTGATCGCAGCGTATTGGGACTGCGCCTAATCGTTACCCTCGCAAAGTAATATAATGACAGCAGAGAACTTAGAACTGAAGTGGATGTGAAAATAACCGTATCATGTTCGAGCATACGTCGTTACATGAAAACTGATACGCTCATTTGCTACAGTCCTCAGTTTTCCAACTTTTTGCCAAATATTCTTACTTCACTCTTATCACTGGTCAGTTCCGTTGTTAATGGAGCAAATTCAGCCGTTCTAGAATCATGGGGACCTGGAGGTCTAGAGCACGAAAATTTCACCTATTTTTACGATTTTTTGTTCGCCGTTAAAAATTCACAAAAGATTTTCAACTTTTTGGGCTTATCACTATGTTTATTGAGCAAAAATTTTTTTTACATCCCAAATACAATATTCATCATTATAAAAATGCCGCTGAAGATGACCCTCTCGAAAAATCGGACCTGGACGGCGTAGGTGATTTCGAGACTTCTACTCATCTGAAACACAAAATTGAAGAAGTTTCTTAATCAGAAATAGTGCAGTTATGGTCGGAACTAGAACAAATCGAAAAAATTAAAAATAGACAAAATGTCGCGCTTTTGAAAAAAAAGTTCGTAAAGTCGGGTCTTCTTCACTAATTTTTTAGTGTAAAAAATAGGACATTATTCCAATGAAATTATGATTCTAGTTCCGAAGATAGCCATACCTGTTGTGAACAACATATCTTATTTCAAGTGCTTCGGTTGGATAGTTTTTTGTTTTCACCCCCGCTGTGCCGAAAAAAGTAGTTTCGAGATAAACGCGTTTAAAATTTCAAGTAAGTATTTTCTCAAAAAAACTATATTTAAACGTGTACTTACATTCATCTGCAATTTCCACACCACACAATATCCCTTCAGTCTTCTCATACTCTTCTCTCATATTTTCACTACAACTCAGGTAGACAACTCAGGTAGCAGCTGCTCTTCTACGAACAACAGAACTATTCACTGAGCGGACCGACCCTTCTGCTTACTTTCGCGCCGACCTTAAATGGGCTGTAAAAGTAGAAATACTGTGAATATCATTACCAAATTTTTACAGTATATTCTTAAGGTACTATACTTTTGAAATATTGAAAGAAAAAAATCGATTTTCCGAAAATTCTAGACCACCGGGTCCCCCTAAGTTCTGCTTGTGTACTGTTTCTACGCCTGTAGGCGTATATACGTATAATCCCATACGGAATCTGTTGCGCCTGCAGCGTAGGCATTAATACCTACGTCAACGCGAGCCGTGACCTGAGCAAATCAGGCGTTCCTTCCACTGAACTTGCTATCGAGATATCGATAACAAAGTAGGTGTTTTCAACGACCGTGGTTTTCTCTACGTCTTAAACACTGAACTCCGCCAAATATCGATACTCTCTCGTTTTAGCCCAACTTCACCTGAAGCGTGTGCTTCACGGGAATTCTAATATCTTGGTGGGGTTAGAGCCGAGTTTGAAATTAACTAGCCTGAATAATCACGGATTAATGTATGTCAACTAAGGATCCCTGCAAACAGTTTGCGTGCAAGCTACAGAAGTGTTTAAAAGGTATTCACGGTAGCGATACAAATTCATACCGCGAAGCGTTTCGTGGCGCCGGTTAGACCGCCGAAATAGGTTAGAAATCGTTAGCATAAACCCTATTACTTATTTTCCATGTTTCAGAGAACGTTTATCAACCGGCTCGCTGTGAGGAAGTGATAGAAGAACTACGCCAGTGTTGTATTAAACATGCTTCCGAATCCCTCGTTTGCGATGGTATAGATACATCAAAACCCTACGAGCACAACACCATTGATTACGTAAGACGATTTGTATCACCAAAAATTACTTGATACTCAATCAATCGACATAGAGACCAACCGAATTAGACTGAGTCAAAAACTTCTTTCTATATAATTAAAAAATCTATACCAACTGGTATTCCAGCGAATCTATGAAAGACAGATAATCAAAACATTTGAAATTTCGTTGAATGTGACGGATTTTAATCTCACATTCCGCTGTTCATCAAACCTTATAATTAAAGTTATTTACTAAACGAACCGTGTTAAATATTCTTCTTTCATCGATTCACATCAACTATTTATGAAAAGTGATTTTGTTTTGTAATGATGTTGTTAAACACTGGAAAGTACTCGATACGCTTAATTCAAAAGGGAAGAATACAGAATCGATCAATTGCTGAAAAAACTGTTTAATTGAATTTCATTTTCTGATTGCAGAGAAAAAGTACCAAAAGAATATGAAACCAAGACGTGCAGTGCTTGGAAAACGTTCCTTATTGCAACGTTATCCACGTGCCGGAGTATCACTAATTACAACCGGGCTGCTTTTGATATTCTTCAGTCGACCATTGTACGACGCCTTTCTCAGACCATATCCTGAGATTCCCATACCACCACCCGAAAGAAAATACAAACCGAACCGAAATCGAACGGTCGTTGAACCGCCAGCCAATCCATCGACGTAGTTTTCATAGGTCGCATCGGTGAGAGTGACGAAAGTATGGATGTTGTAAACAAGGCTAAGACTCGACTTAGAAAATATCCAATTTTGTTGGCTCAGTGTAAAGATTCAGCAGCAGCTTACGCCAGTTGCGTAGTCAGCAAGGAGAACCTCAGAAAGGGTGACTGCCAAATTGAATTTGACAAGTTCAAAGCGTGCTTGATCAAAGCTGCTGCCGCATCCAACACTAGATTGTAGTTAACTAGTTAGGCACAGATGTTTATCGACAGGTGAAGCATAATCCTTGATATGTAGCCTCGTTTTGCATTTTAATACATGAAACACTAGCAACGATTGTTTCCATTTGTTTTTGCCTATTCAATCCAACTATCACCTTGTGCTAATACATGAAAACCTGAAAAAATGGGCGACAAACGTTACGCGATCCATTGCTGCGCTGCCCTGGCAGCGAGGCTAGTTCTCGTCGCCTATTCAAATTTCCACGACAAAAATTTCAACGTTTCGTATACGGACGTTGATTATAAGGTGTTTACCGATGCGGCAAGGCACATCACCGAAGGTAATTCACCTTACGATCGTGACACCTATCGTTATACTCCATTTATCGCTATGATTTTGATTCCTAACGTTATCATCTGCCAGGAGTTTGGTAAAATCGTTTTTTCCTTCTTCGATATACTGATCAGTATTCTTATAAGGCAGATACTGCTGGGACAAAAGTTTAACGATAAAACTTCGAGCTTCTGCAGTTTTTTGTGGCTCTATAATCCTCTGGCGATGGTAATATCGACACGAGGAAACGCTGACTCGTTGGCAGTGTTTTTTGTACTCTTGGTAGCGTACTATTTGCAAAAGGATAATTATTGGCTTGCAGGAATCGTCCACGGATTTTCTATACATCTTAGATTGTATCCCTTAGCTTTTAGCTTGGCGATGTATTTGGCATTGAGAAAATCTAGCGGTTTAATAATTGTTCCGAACAAAAAGCAGGTAGCCTTGGTTCTGAGCTGCGTTTTATCGCTTCTCACTTGGACTTCGTTGAGCTATTATTTTTACGGCTACAAATTCCTTTACGAAAGTTTATTGTATCACTTAATTCGCAAAGATGCTCGACACAATTTCTCCGTCTATTTTTACATGCTTTATCTTTCCGCCAACAATGATCCCGGCATATGGCAAAGAGCCTTCACATTTTTACCCCAATTAATACTACTAATCGGTTTGTCCTTCTCGTATTCCTCAAAGCGGAATCTATCCTTTTCAATGCTAACGCAAGCCATAGTCATGGTAACTTATAATCCTGTTATGACGTCCCAATATTTCTTCTGGTTTTTATCCCTGTTGCCAGTGTGCTTACCTCGATTAAAAATGAGCATCTCAAGATGCGTCGTTTTGACCTCCGCATGGATAATCGCGCAAAGTATTTGGCTCTTCGCTGCCTACTTACTAGAGTTCAAAGGTTTCAATTCTTTTATCTACATATGGCTAGCCGGACTTTTATTTTTTATCGTTAATATCAAAGTTTTGATTGACGTTATGAATAGTTACCATTCAACTATGGATGTTGAAAAAAGTCAGTAAGATTTTCAAAGTCAACATTACGTACCCAAAGAGCATCTTTAGTTTATTCCTACAAATTGTAGGAAGCGTTTCGTTATATTTTTATTTAGTTTGATTAATCATTTGTAACACATCATTGTCTTGATGTTTCTCGATTTTATTCTTGCAGGAATACAAAATACTTATTTACAGATAGGTTTTTTTTTTTTTTTTCTTTTATCTTTTCTTGCAAATTAATTGCGACAGATTCTTAGTAGGAATTTTAAGTATAATAGTAATGGTAATATCGTTATAGTAAATCTAAATTACTAGCCTAGATTTAACCATGAGCAAGGGCATACCTTGGACCATATTCAGAAATATCATTCAAATATAAAATTGACGTTTTTCACAGTTTCTCCTTCTCCATCTATTCCCAAAACATGGTAATCTTATTAATGTCTAGATAACTACAGATCACAACGATGGGACAGTTTTCGTTCTAACAGAATAAATTAGCATTTCTATTCGCATAAACATATTCTGTACCTGTATATCGTGTTATGTGTGTGGAATAAAAGAATAAGTTGAAAATTGAATCATAATTGATCAAAAAAAAAAAATAATTCTTTTCGTTGACACACTTCGTTACGAACAGATTTCAAGTTTGACACGCAAGTTAGAGAGCGGTAATCAACGATTTGAAATTTCTGAAAACGATCCAATTTTCGTATAATATATGTAGTTTAATTACGATATTCTTTATATTTACCTATTATTATCAAGATTTTTTTTTTCTCTACAAAATATTCATTACAATTATTTTTTCTGCAAACGTAAAAAGAGAAATCTTAACTTTATTTATTAATTTATTCAATTTGTTTATTTATTATTATTTTTCTTTTCTCAACAAACATCACCGTTACACCGGAAACAAGAATTACAGAAGTGAAACAAAGAGAGTTAAAGAGGCACGCATAATTTTATACGTTTACTCTGCCTTTTTTTTTTTTGTTTTTTTTTTCCTCATTTATTCAAAATTTTGCTACACGACGCCGACGCGAGTCTGTCAAGTTTATATATATATATATATATGTATGACTATGTACATATATATCACTCTGAGAAAGACGATTAAATACATATCTTACAAATATGTACAACAGTCCGATTACTAACTTACCGTGATATTTTTTTTGTTTTTTTTTCTTCCTGTTTTCCATTATTCCTATCTTTGCCTCAATAACGATATATATATATATATATCAAGGGGGTTATTATTAAAATATACATGCAAGTGATTCTTTCGTTCGTGTATGGATGAATATGGCATGAATTGAATAAAATAATAACATTATAGATTATACATTATTTAATGAAAAATATATAAAATAATGGCTATCGTAATAGATTATTCATTTTTAGATGCATACGTTTATTCAAATGCTTATATAGACTATAAATAATAATAATAATAATAATAATAGTAATATTAATATAAAAGAAAGTATAGAGAAAATATTATAATTGCAAAATAATGTACAGTGTTGTTTTGAAGTAACACAGGAAAGTAAATGTTGTATTGCAAAAATGAGATAATAAAATATAAAATAAAATAAACAATATTATTCAAACTTGTGTTGACATTGATAATATTTAAAACAAATTAAAGCACTCGGTGATTATGTCTTTAAATCTAACAACTATACATTATGGGTATATTGCATACATATGTATATATATATATATATATATACTTATATACATATATATATGTATATGTGTGTGTATGTATGAACGTATTTATCGCATGCGCGCTTTTACGTAAACGCGGGTAAATTATTACATAATAAAACATAGTAAAATATAAAACTCTCTTTGGCAACAGAAAAAGTATGTATTCCGGCCTCCTCTTCAAACCGTTAATAATTATGCTTGTTCGTTCGGAGGCGCATTAATATAATTATAGAAAAAAAAAAAAAAAATTAAACTTCCCCTAACGCGTAGATGAATGTCGGGTAAGGATTCATTTGCAATGCGTATGTGACAAAACAATAATAATAGTATCTGCGATAATAATAATAATAATAATAATAATAACGATAACGATAACGATACCGGCCGGTTTAACTCGAGTGCGATGGAAAAAAAAAAAAAAATAATTGGGAATTGTAATGAAAAAAATTATAAATAAAGAGAAATAAAAAATTATTGGCACACCGTTCTCGTACTTGAGTAATTAGTTCAACACCTGAAGCGATTCGCGACGATTCGTCGTTTCATACTAACGGGATACACCGTAATGATGATAAATATTAATACAGTAATTTGAACGAATCGGCGAAGAAATTTTAACAACGTTTTCTTTTCCCATTGTGTTATAAGTTACATGCATACGGTTATCCATATTTAAAATACTAATCAACTTCTGCGGGTAGATTATAAAGTATGAAAAAAATGTGACAGACGTAACAGAAGTTGTTTAGCGCGATTGGATCGAGTAATTGATAGTTGTTGTTTTTGTTATTATTATTATTATTATTACTGAAAAATTGACGTAGTTTTATGTTTAGAACAGAGCAGTCGGGTAGCCATTGAAAAAAGCAACAGCCTTTTCCAATCCTTCCGTGCACCAAAAGTTTTCAAACCCTTATCGTTATCGTATAATATTTACACACCACTCTTATTGTTACTGTTATTTTCTTTTTTTTCTTTCTTTTTCTTTTTTTTTTTTTTTTTACGTATATACGAATACACATTTTACGTATCGTACAAATTGTGAAAATATGACTTCGTAGATGCGTAAAAAAATTTATTATACAATATCTGTAATATATGCATAGTTCTTCTTATCAATAGAGTACCAAGTATCAATTACGATCGGCGTTATTTACAATGCAAAATTAGATATTAATTATCGTTACCTTACACGCTATTACTATTTTGTTTGTTTATTTATTTTTATTTTATTTTATTTTATTTTTTTTGTTTTTGCGTTTTGATCTCGCGATTTGTAACAGTTATTTGAATATTCTTGCTTTCTTTTATTTTCGTTATTACAGATGTACTTCAGACAATTATCTTTTCTTAATCTTCACTTCGCCTCGACTTACTTTCGTCTCTTTAGACCCGAGGTGAAAAGTTCACCTCAACGTCGAAAACTATTATTATACCAAATTCCGTTCTGTAATTATCGAAGAAACTGATGAACTTGGATGGTTTTTTTTTTTTTTTTTTTTTATTCATAGTATTGATACGTCAAATTTATGAATATTTTGCACGTAAAGTCGTTAAAAGAATTTAACATAGCATGATTAGTTTCAGCGGCGAAATAATTAATATTCAGATATCGTCGATGAAAATGAATGGTAATAAATATTTTAATTTTCATTAAAATTACACCCAGACTTTTAATAAAATATTTCAACATTGCTCTCATCTACGTTAAATGTACCGTTCGATAGTTGATATTTTTATCATTGTCTCGTAGCAAAAGATCGTTAGAATTAAATCTAAATTCATGCATTCCAGTTATGTCGTTGAATCCAATATTTACTTAAAAAAAAAAAAAAAAAAAAAAATTGATTCTACCGATCTCTGGTTATTATTTCGTTATAAAATCTCTTACGTTAAACTCCGTTCCCTATATGTTTACATAGATATTGATCGTTAAAGCGTAATCTAACGAAAATGGCGAACAGTCTTTTTTTTTTTTTTTTAAATTTTTTTTATGCACTCTTCTTTCTTTTGTCGAAAGCAATACGATGCCTAATATTTTGAAAATAATTTTTCCGATCGATGAAACAGTTCAGATGAAATATTGTCGGCAATGCGTTATTTTTTCAACGTATACAATACGCCGATTTCATTTTCAATATGAAATAGAAGAGAGATCGTGGATAGTGTATTTACAATATTATACGGTGAGTCGTAAAATTTTGAAATACTAATCAACATTTATGTATTCGAAGTTGTCGGTTCCTTTCTTTCTTCCTTTTTTTTTCGTCTCTTATTTTATTGTTTTTTTTTTTTTTTTTTTTTTTGTTTTGTTGTTTTTTTCTTTCTTCTTCCTTTTGTAACAAATTTTTTGTTTCAATTGTTTTTTTTTTTTTTTTTTTTCAAGCAAGCCTTACGGAGACTTGTATCATTTAGTTAACACATCGCAAACACTTAGAGAGTATGCCAGGAAAAAGGATGCGAAATATATTTTATGTAGATGTATCTCATTGAATTGTGTTTTTAAAATCAATCGTTTTTTTTTTTTTTTTTTCCCCCAATCACTGCTAACTTTAGTCGAGATTGTTTAACAGAAATTGATTGTTTCACATTTTCCTTTTCTCAAAAAAAAAAAAAAAAAAAAAAAAATTGACCCTTGAAACTTTTTTTCAGGAAAGAGAAAAAAGGTTGTTTTTTTTTCCCCTCCACTTTTGAACTCGTCGCGATCCCAGCGAATTGAAATCGTATACTCAAGATGTTCACAGGTAAACAAATTTCATTAAAGTCATTCTTCTCCATCTAAAATTCAACACCTTCGAACGCGCTATATAATTTTTCGATATCCTCCGTTTTTTTTTTTTTTTTTTTTCATTCTTTAATTACCATCGTTATTCCTACCATGTACAAACGAAATCTGATCTTAGATCAGATATTTTTTTAATTATAGATAATTTCTATAACGTATCTACGCGCGCGTGTGTGTGTGTGTGTGTGTGTGTGTGAATACACGATAATTCAGGAATATCGTAACGCTATATTTTAATTAGATTCCGTTATTATTTTTTTTTTTTTTCTTCTTATCCTTATTTAAGAATTCGTCTATTATATATGTCTGAGAAATAGTTTCAACATCGAGAAAAATATCAGATATATTATATTTTCTAATCGTTCAGTCAAATTCGTTAAAGAGTATTCAGTATCAATATTATTACGATATATATATATATAGTTACAGTTATTAGACAAAAGGTTTCACTGTCTCCTATAAAACGTTACTTTTCCTACTTGATGTAACGATATTTAAAACGGAGATTCAATGAATTATTATACGATAATTTTTCATCTCTTCTAATATCGCGTCATCTGTTTGATCTCATTAATCGATTAGAAAAAAAAAAAAAAAAACTTACACGGCTTGATCACTTTTACTAATATCGGTTACGTTTTGTATTTTCGATTAGTCTTTGTACGCTTGAAATGTTTGTTTTTTTTCTTTTTTCTTTTTTTTTTTTTCAACACTATCCCGCATTTTCCACCTTTCGACCACACTGATTATTTTGATGTATTATGAAAAGAACGGAACGTGTTGTAAAGTAACTTTTCACTCGGCGACAGATTGATTATTGTTAGTAATTTTTAATTCGTTTATTGTTGGGTTGTCGGGTTGAACGAATTCGTTATTTTCCTAATTCTGTAAAGTATTGAAAATTACGAGCGTTGCGCGAATATTATACTATTTTCATTGATAATCGTTGAATGTATAAAGAGAAAAGCTAATTTGTGAAACGAATTGTTTCGTTAAATTTCTATCAATCGTCGCGTTACTAATAAGACTGAAAAAATTACTTCTCGTATACCGATGTGTTAAATTCACATTTTAAAATATTTATATCCAACGTACATTCGGATAGTTGAAGAAAAAAAGCATATCTACGACGAATTAGTTGAGGAACTACAATGTTTACGATATATGTTAACTTGACTCGACGCGTTTGAATAAACGAATCGGTTCGGAAGAAAGAATAAAAAAAAAAAAAAACTGTCAGAGACAATCGGATATTACGAGATTTTATCACTATTATCATTACGAATCTTTACTATTTTACGTTAAATATAATAATTGACAAATAATGAATGAATACGTTTTATGTTTTTACGTAGAATGACCCAAGCAATTATATACATATATATATGTATATATATGTACGTTTTACATTAAATATTTGTAAGTATTAAGCAACGAAATTTTCTAATTAAAACCATTGCTTCGGGCCACCCTTTGATTGTTGCGATTCTTATATTCGGAGTATAAACTGACTGATATTCAGGAAAAAAAAAAGTCAAAGTTGCATAAAAAGGAATTAAGCAAGTAACGAATCTTTGTAGGCTTTGAATACATTCATGGTGAGTAAATTCCATGTTGCATAATTTTTGTTAGCTTTTTTTTTTTTTTTTCTAGTTTTCACCTTCTTTACGTAATTTATACAAGTTATTATACAAGATCTGGATTTGATTGATTATTATATTTTATCGGTTTTTAAACGTTTATGTACACATATAGTATATATGTACAGAGATTTATGGTTTTATGTTTTTAATTTTGTCGATGAATTAGTGAAATATGTATTCGTATCGTGTGTTTAGATTAGAAGCGCGAAACGGTGTTGAAATTTTCGATCAATTTTCATCATTCGGTTCTTTCTTTTACACACACATTACAGGCTTATGTAACTCGTGTTTAGAAACCATGCAATTAGTTTAACACGTAATTATACTGTTGTTAAGCTGTTATCCATAATGGAATTATGGCAAAAGTGAGATAAACTAAATAAATTCAAAGTGTCTAAATGTATGTACATTTTTCAACGGTGTCAAGTGGCAAAAAGCAATCTTTGATTTTGTCAGAAATTTTTACTTTACGCTTTGTGAAAAAATGTGCGCAAAATTGACGAAGGGACGATTCGACAAACTTAATTTCTATGCCCGACGGTATTACTTGGAATGAATACAAAGAATCAAACTAAACAATGATCAACAAATAATTACGAAAGTTTTTTTTAAATTAAATTAATTTCACCTTTTTTCTTTCTTTTCTCTTGCGTTAATTAAAACTTGTAAGTATGAAAGATTTGTGTACGTAAGAACGGCGGTAGAGCTTTAGGGATTTGACCGCCATGCATTGAATAATTACGTAAAGTTGCATCGGTGAATGTGGAGATGAAACGAAAGAAAAAAAAAAAAAAAAGACTTAATTATACACCGGTAGATATCTTAAATTATTCGTACGATTCGTATAATCGTCATATATATATATATATATACATATATATATTTTTTTTTTCTTCTCATGGTATATAGTCGATAAGTATTAATGATATAAAACTAATTAAACTTACAAGATACAGTGAGCAATAACTTCAGCTATTTACACAAAGTTATATTACAGAGTTCTCAGTTATAATATAAAGATATTTTCTTTTCCTCGTTTTATTTATTTATTTATTTTTTTTTTGCCTTTGCTTCTTTTCTCTCCCTTTTTTTAAATCTATCTATCTTCTTTTAATTTCGTCGACTTTTTTTTTTTTTTTTCCCACCTCCCCGCTCTCGTCAATTTTACATCGTGTGACAAGATTTTATTATACGCGTTCGTATTAATGAATTACCTCGCTACGACGAAGGGTTGCCCTGTTTGCGTAACGCCGCTTCGTGGTTATATTCCTGTTTAAATAATTGATAGGCGACCCTGTTTCGTTATTAATTAGCAAAGCTTTCTCCTCTTCATCCGTACAGTTATTAATCTTATGGATGATTTTAAATATGGTTTTTTTTTTTTTTTTTTTCATACCTATAACGAGATACGTGAGAATATATACCGTGTATTGTTTACCTCACCAGGTATTAGGTATAATGTATCCTTTGTACAGTTTATTATTTCTTTTCCTAATAATGCATTTTTCTTACGTTTTTTTTTTTTCTTTTTTTTTTCTCTTCTTTTTCCTTTTTTTTTACGAAAAAGTATGAAACCATGTCAGTCTCTCTATACAGACTGGCAAGTACATAGCGAAAGGGTGAAGTATACTTATAAAAAACGTATAAATAGGACAAGTGTAGTATAGGTGCGGCTTCTTACGTACGGAAATCATAAAGATAATATAATATAAGTGTATATGGAGCATTCCACGCCAATTCGACCTGGGTTTTACCCTTGACCTTTTAGATTTGGTGCGCGATTTTTAAAGGATTTTTTTAGAAACGACCTTACCGACCGACCAGAATTAAAAATTTCAAATAATTCGACCCACTCCGGGTCCAACCTTGAAAATTTTGTTATCTGACACAGGATTTTTCAGAATTTTTTCAAACTTTTAATTTTGGACGGTCGATATAATTGTTTCTAAAAATTGTAGAAAATTCAAAACGGGTCGAGAAAAAACTTTTAAAAAAAACAGAGTACCATTCAAAGTGAGAACAATCATAGAAAAAAATCGCGCGCCAAATCTAAGATGTGAAGGGTAAAACCCAGGTCGAATTGGCGTGGAACGCCCCATATATATATATATATATATTGTGTGTGTGTATATATATATATATATATATATATATACACATATTATACACGTATCTATTCGAGGCACGTATAACGCACCGCGAAGAATATTTTCACAAAAGTTTTTTTTTTTATTTTATTTTTTTTTTTTTAAATTAAAAAAATTCAGTTGCGTTTTGAAAATGAAGTATTTGTTTTTTTTTTCAATATACATTGACGTACATATACGTTTGTATATGTATATTTTCATGTATACGTTATTATTTGCGTAAATTGTTTACGTTTTTCGTTTTGCTTGAAACGTTGGTTTTTTTCGATAATGAAATTGTTATTACTATTCTTGTTTGTTTCACTTTAGTGCCATTGAACTATAGGCTCTATATGTTCATATTAACAACAGTGGATTAACATATCTAATTATTTAGCTATCTATATATAATATATACATACATATACATATGTATATATATATATATATTCATAACGTGGCCTAACATTTGGGGTTTCTTTTATAATATGCAAAAGCATTCCTTGCTTTATCATTTCTCCGATTCGTATAACGATTTCAGGCCAATGGAAACTATTGCGACACAGAAAAACAAGTGTCAGTTTTACATTTATAAAATTCTTATAGAATGATTATTAAGAGTGTAAAGAGGATTTTGCTCAGCTCGTCGTGTAGATAAATAAAAATAAAATACTTTGTATCCTGGTCTGTTTTACTCATTCTGTTTTTTGTTCCCCTTTTTCTTCGATACATTCAACGAACTGGCGATCACTCAATTTGTTTCGTTAAGTTTCGTATTTTCGGTAAATATGTTTCATCGTTAGTTTCGATTTGTGATTCTGGGACTGTCTGTGTTGCCCGTTGCTTGATTATGGTACGAGATTTTTTTGTTCCATTGCAGGAAAAAAAAAAGAAAAAACAAAATGGTTGAAACGACGCGCGGCGGAGTTTTTATCCAATTCTCAAATAAATGCTTACAATATCGATATCTAGTTGGTATCTGTTTCTTTTCATCATTTCTCTCTCTTTTTTTTTTAATCAAAAGATTGTCAATATCTCAAGTCGTCTATATATACAACGTGTATTTTTGATACTATATTTTAAAATGTTCTTTTACTTCTGCTAATTACGAAGAGACACGTATTGTAACGATAATCATCATTATCACACGCATCGGTATAAATTTCAACCTTACTGCATTAATTTCAATACATTTTCGGTATAATTTACGTACGTTTTTTTTTTAAATCCTTTTTTTCCTAAATTTTGTTACATACATACATACATACATCTATATATATATATGTATATGTATGTATTCATTTTATTTACTTCACGTTAATTAATTAATAACGTAGACGTATTTTGAACAATATCAAAAGCCAAAGATTGTGAAAATTACCGAATCTTACAATTCATTTATCTCTAAGGAATAAAATTTTGAAAGTTGTCCAAATAACAATGATAAACATGTCAATTTAAATCTATGCAACAGAACGTAAGGCTAAGAAGGCTCGCGTATGACGATTATGATTATTATTATTATTATCATCATCGACTACACCTAAAGAATACTTTTTCTTTTTTCACATATTTGGGAACTTTTAAAAAGATTACTTTTTACAAACACGATAAGTTTTGTCCGTTTTGACGTTAGTTTTTCAAGTTGCTTAGCTGACAATTCTTACTACTTACATCTACTGAGTAGGTAGAAAAATGATTGACAATTAAAAACAAAAATAATAATAACGATTAGATAATCATTTTATACAAGTAATCGAGAGAAAACCCAGATCCCTTTCTTACAGTTGTATACAAGTTGACTTGCTTATAACATTTTCGTTATTTTTTTTTTTTTTTTTTATAATATATAATGTACGCTGACGTTGTTATCGATACATGAATTTCAGTGGCAATTATCATCTTTTTTACATTCATGCTCGTTTTCAGATCGTCACTGTTTTATTTATTTATTTATTTATTTTTTTTTTTAATTTCACGCGCGATAGCGGTCATATTGTTTTTCGAGATTTCTTTTTTTTTTCTCTAACTTTCTCCTCTCTCTCTTTATATTTTGCTCATCATTTTCAAAATCCGAAACACTAGGCTTCTCTTTACAACTATTTATATTGCCTTTATCACAGGTTAGATCGAGCGTCTTAAGATGAAATACGATTCCTTTTAAATTTTTTTATTTTTATAACGATCTAAGGCATCGCTTGAAACGAAATATTATATTAGAAATCTTTTTCACATTACATCTTCTTTCTCTCATCATGTTTTTACCGATCATATACCTATTTAAATATCTCCTACCTCTTCTAATACATTTTTATCACTCCTTACAATAGCCTTTGCGTGTCCAACTTTCAATATTCGTGGAATCTCAATATCGATCCTCGCCATGAGATCTTTTGAAAGCAGTTTCAGACTGTAGAGATTTTGCGATCTGGGCAGACAATCTCGGTCATATCATCGTCGGAAAATCGTCGTATCATCAAGTGTGTCCTTTTTTTTTAAAGGTCAACAGGGCGACGAATCGTTTCGACGATACTCTTGACGCGCACTTGAAACCCGAATCCTCTAATATTTAGCAGGGACTATTCCAGCTGTAGAATTCCAATCTCATACATGCGTCGCCAGACTTCCAACTGCTGATGTACGCTTCACCGTTGCAACGCCTCCGTTCGGCCCCCCCGTTATGTAATGGGCAGATAATGGAGCCTGTGAAAAATCGCACAATATGCATTCATTTCAGTTCACATTGTTGGGTACGGCAAGTCTCCATTATCACGTCTATCGATGTACTTTTACATAGCAGGCTACTGTAATTGATGATGATATTTACCTGCGGACCTGCCCCGTTCAACGCGTTCATATTACTCATTCGCATCGCCTGAGTATATGGCGGAGGGGCTGGAGTTACACCAGGTATCGCCGTGTGAGGTGCGTGCCTGAGTTGCTCTGCCGCTGACATTCTAATCGAGCAAAAGTTTTGATTAGTATATTCGTCAAAGATAATTATTGGTGCATTTTCTCGCTGGACCAGCAAATTTTAGTATTGAATAAGTAAATATGAGTATGGTTCAAAAATGGGCTCCATTTTGGGAATATATGTCTCAACGACCTATTATTTCAAATTGATTGGGTTTTGTTTTATGCAAAATTATGTATATCAATATTTATTTACAGTTGTTTTGTTTATACTAGAGTTAGTGGATAGGAAGCAGTGTTATTGATATTAACGTCAACCATTTGACTCGGTGACACGTTATGCGGTTTCTACAATATCACAAAAAAGGCTGAACCGATTTACTTGAAATACTTCGTATTGAATGACTCTATTGAAAAATTGCACGAATGAAGCTCTATCTACATACTTTTGAATAAAAAAAATCCAATCAAACAGAATAATTGGTTAATGAGATATAAGCTTGCAAAATTCTCCCACTTTTTCAACCATCCACCCTTATAAATCTCCTTAAAATAAAGGCATAAAGTATTTTAGCTATTGTACTAAGAATTTTCACTGCAGTAGCAAACTTTTTACAAGTGTAGTCAAATGGGCTTCCCAATTTAGCAAGGTCGTTAGTTAAACTTGAAAGATTCTAGCTTTTGCAATATATTTTTCTCTTGCTATCTCCGTATTGACATTAAAACTTGTTGCACCAGCGAATCATTTCCTTTATCTGCGTGGTAATCTTTACAGTATACGTTTGTCCGATATATAATTGATCACTCACCTCAAGTAAGGGTTTCCATAAGTGGCTGAAAACCTTGGATCTATAACAGAATTGACCTGTTGCGTGTTGTTACCAAGGTTCGCCGAACTGAGACCAATTTTTTTAGAACCGAGAATACCTCCCGAGGGTATCCTGCTCAGGGATTCTCTGGATGCTCCCATTCCTTGGGCAACTGGCGGCGTGTAGTCACGAGCGTAGTCGACGTATGGCACGTAACCGTTGTTGTTGCTTCCATCCTGTATCGTTTAAATGTTAATTTTATCCAAGATTCAATTTACATAAGTAAGAGCGCAGCTATTTTCTGCAAGATCTGAACATCGATCATGTTTGATTTTTGAAAAAATCTTCTTACATTGTTCTTTGGTGGAAATGATGGCTCTGTGTAATCGGCGCTGTATCTGAATCCGAGCGGATTAGGAACCGGACCTGCTAATGCCAGCGCGTTGACGCCTCTGGTGCTTCCTTCCCCTTCGCTATCCAGGGCAGTGACGCTTTCTGCATTGCTTACACTTGATCCAGCTCTAATATCCGCTTTGACGTCGGAAAGATTGCTGCTACGATCGCTTTCGCGATATCGCTCGTTGTTCGAATCTGTCTCTTCTGTAAAATGCATTGGAAAATTCATACGAAGAAGAGATTATGAATGCAGACCTCGAAATTTAAAGGTAAAAATTGTTGCACATTTAGAAGAGTTAATCGTTTTTCAGGATATTATCATCGATACTCCGATGATAATCGACAATGGAGAAAAAAGAATTTTCAAAGAATTGATAATTGCAATGTTTTACTCACGAAGATCGTTGTCTTGAGCTTGTACAGTACGTGGCCTAGGCTGTTTGATACGATCTCGACAGTGCAGGATTAGAGCTACGATTATCCCAACGAGGATCACACATACGACTAATCCTCCGACGATAAGAATCAGCTGCCAATCGACTGGAATCAGCGCTACAAGGGTAATAAAATTTAGTTACATATGACGTTGGAACTCTCTGAGGAAAAAGACGAAAAGTACGTTGCATTGAAGGAACACAATTATGCGTCAAGTCCGTAAGAAAAATTCCAAATCTTTACTTAGTTTTTACTTATTGGGCGTGATCAGGTTTGGGAGACATTTTGACAATCTCAAAGCAGGGTACAAAGATTACAACAAAGTCTTCTGATACAGTCGAAGCTGTTCGAGTACGTTTTCTGGTTCTTTTTTAGGCAGTATTTGCTCTTATCATGTAACGAGGCCAGGTATAAATAAGAGAACAGAGTTTTTATTACTTACCATGAGTGGTGAGCTTGATAATCACAGAGTCAGTTCCGTAACTGTTTGTCACCGTACAATTGTAGTCTCCAAAGTAAGTCGATACTGGATCCAGAAGTGTTATGGTGCTGACTATTCCTTCAGGCGTGAATTCTTCCTGGACAAGATAGGGCGTGCTGTTCGATGTGAAATTCAATTCTCTACCTCCGAAGCTCCACGTCACCGTATCTGCCTTTGGTACGGAAATAGCTGTGCATTCAACCTGCGGGATGAGAATATTTTTCTTCAATTCCAGATAAAAATTAAGTATGTCGGAAAAATGACGCACTGCCAGTTATCATAGAATATTGAGTTGAACGTAAGTCTGATTTCAATGGCCAAGATCCCTGACTCATCGGGAAAGTAGCGTATCTCATATGAAAAGATAAAATTTCTATGCCTGCAGTTGTTTTTAGTTTTTACCTTGACGACTCCTTCGTCTGGAACGTATTGAGTGCGTTGAGAAACGATGCTAGGTGCAGCTTTGATGTAGATATTTGCATAGCCAGTAAGTTCTGGGAATCCAGAAACATGCGCTTTGCAGTAATATCGTCCAGCAGATTCTGGGTTAACATGAACGCTGATGTTAGGACTGCTCGCTACGATTCGATCGGTTTCTTCGTGAATCCAGAGAACTTCTGGCGTTGGATTACCGTCAACGTCACATTGCAGGATTTCAGTAGCATCATAGTGAGTCTCTACCGATTGGGGAGGGTGCCGAAATTGTGGCCCATCTGTGCAAAAAACAAAATTCGATATGAAAAATTTATCGCAGAGTTGAACCTCGTTTTTTCCTTCTTCGAAACAGCTTGACAGCGCTATTCCTTCAGACCATTTCGTGAAAAACATCTGCAGTGAAAAAGGTAGACACTGAATAGACGTATAGTAAAGGAAACTAGTTAAATACTCGAATTAATACATGTTGTTGTAGAGACTTTTAGAGGCTTTGCATTCGCACTATGTTTGTTAAAATTTTACCATGTTTGTTTTTAACAAGAATGATATTATAATATACATTATAAGTTCTTCAGATATATTGTTGGGATTGAAGAAATGTATTTTTTAAAACATTATCTCAAATGTTTTGGAACAAATTTTTTTTACTTGCTGTAACTAGCTATAAAAAATTTTCAGCGATAAAGGACGATTTACGGTTTTATTCTAATTCTACATGAAATAGGATCAAATTTTAGAAGCGATCGAAAACTTATAAATAGTTATTTTAATAGTGCAATACATTTGTTTACAAGTTATATTTTTTTTATTCCTAGTATTGACTAAGTTATTTGCTAGTTATTTAGAAATTTCTCTTGGTTTCTTTTACTATATCAGAAGTTTTTGTACATATTTGCTAATCATGTCAAATTGAGATGATCGAATGATTTCTTACTGCCTAATCTCTGAGTAGGATCGCACAAATTAGTAGAATTCTAAATTATTTTTCAAAAGATTTCTTAAAAATTCGGAAATGTCGTGAATTTTATTACACTTCAAAGTTATTCAACAGAACCATAAAATTACAAAACCATAATGTGCTGTGATAATATTCAACGAATATAAGGATTTGAATTTCTCGGCAAAATTGAAAATCCTTGTAGACAACTTGATTGTTTTCAAGGTAAGTTACAATTTCTCTAAAAATGTCTAAAGTACATTTAGCTATGAGTTTTCTGTTAAAAGATATAAATATCTGATAAACTTTCCAAAGTTTCCAAAGAGTTGATTGGAAAATTTGAGAAAAATCTCAAAAACTAAATTCCCAAACTTTTCCATAAATTGAAAAAAACAGTTGATGGAAGAACTGCAAATTTTTTTACCCACCGAGAGAAAACAAAAATTCACATACCTAATTAATCGTAATTAATGACTGTAAAAATTTTACGATGTGTTGCTACAACTGTGGTAACATAGACAGTATAAGACTGTAATAAATTAACGATATATATTGTTACATAAAAAATACGTTCTTTGTGTCCTGACTCACAAATGCTACAGCAGTCTTTTCAACGATTCTTTCTTCCCTATGTAAAATCACAACAATCTCTGCACTGTGATAACCGTGATTGCAGGCAATGCAGATATCGCCTCTACCGACAATACAGTGTATATTTTACTTACAAGTGATGTCGAGTGTCTCGGTTTCTTCGCTTTTCCCGACGTCGTTGTGGACCTCGCATTTAACGATAGCGTCGTGATCGTGCCTCGTAACGTTGTGTATAATCATCTCTGTCGTATAATCGCCGATCACCTTTCTCTCGTTTATGTACCACCTGAAAATAAATAATCGTCGTCGAGACGAGAACGACGTTCGTTATTTAAAGCTAGCAAGCAAGGAAGAAAGGAAGGAAGGAAGGAAGGAAGGAAGGAAAGCAGGAAAGAAGAAGAGAGGAAAGAGCGCTAGGGGTTGGATTTCTTGGGGTTGGGGCGCGTAGAGGGAGAGAGAGAGAAAGAGAGAGAGAGGAAAGATTGAATTTGCAACCCTCGATGATGATATTGATTCCTGATGGAAGAAGTTAAGGTGTTTGATGTTGTCCTCTG
Source organism: Neodiprion pinetum (assembly GCF_021155775.2). Lineage (NCBI taxonomy): Eukaryota > Metazoa > Arthropoda > Insecta > Hymenoptera > Diprionidae > Neodiprion > Neodiprion pinetum. The sequence goes on along the minus strand of NC_060238.1, from coordinate 20,135,998 downwards.
TATGTATCGCTCCGCATCCGAGCGGAGTTCCAATTTCGCCGAGACGTCGTCGGTTATATTTCGCGAATCAAAGTAAATCGTAAATTCAAACCAGTCTGTAGGTAAATACACGTGCCGCGTTATAACACACGTCCCGATAAATACTCGATACGGTACGATTGGTTCAGTGGAAAAATTGTTAGAAGGGGGGTTGGTACGACTGCTTACCTGTATTCCATGTCTGAAGGATTCGCCTCTGCTCGACATTTGAATCTCAGCTCAGCGCCTTCGACTATTCTACCGTTCTTCGATAATCCTGATCGGATTCTGAGCGAAACTTTTGGGGCGTACCGTACCTGAAATTCAGTAAAATTTATTCCATGGTAGACTGAACAACCAACGGCTGGTTAATTTCTCTATTGATATCTTCTCCACCTTTACACAGAATCATTTCCTTCTCTCTATCAATTTTGCCCCAAGGTTAATCGCGGGCATCTAATTTTACCCTAATGAATTCATTCCTTTATTATCCCGTTCGATTTGAATTTGGCAAACTTCCGTTACTCCGAATATTCCGAATCCTCTCATTCAAGATACGTCGTGAAACTCGCTTCAAAGGGTGTATCTTTGTTTCTAACTATGAAATTTGTCTAATTTCACCTGCGTACCACTACTGTTTAGAGTAAACATGTACAGAGTATTTCCGAGTAAGCGCCACAGTATGTTGGGTTGCCTACCATTGAGGCGAATCGGTAAAAAAAATCGGTAAAACAGACCTACCGGGTCATAATCACTTCAGTCATGTCAAGCCATATAATCACTTTAACGTGACTCCGGAACGCGATTACAGAATTCTTCAGAGTAGGTTGCAAACGACGAAACAACTACTTGGCCAAATCTACACAACTTGACGACAAGTGCAGTCCCAGCTCATTTGTAAGGACTTTTAAAGCGCTAGGTACCGATAACTAGGTAGGTCTGTTTTACCGATATTTGTTCCCCTCGGTGGTAGGCAACCCAACAGACTGCGACGTTTACTCGGAAACATCCTGTGTAAAATTGATTCCACAACCAAGATAATCATGTTTAAGAATTAACCAGTTTCAGACTGTACGGAAAATTCATTCCTGTAACTATAACTCGTTTGTCGTGGTACTTTTTAAAGTCCAGACGAATGAAAATCTCCAAAGTTTGATTTTCCAGATTTTTACCCTGAATAATAGTTTTGCAACTTATAATCGCGCGCTTCTTCTTTTTCTAAACTAATTAACCCAATGAATCTTACTGACCTCAACGCGCAGTTTCACGTTTTGAGGAGTTCGCTCAGCGGCGTTATGACTTTGACAAGTAAATGTGGTGTTGTCGTGTTCCTTCCTCGGCATGACAGTGAGCACCGATCTTACAGTGACGAGAGGTCCTCCTTCAAATTTTTCGGTATGAGTCTTGATCCCGTTGCGAAGAACATTGCCAAGTCCGTCGATCCAGGTGATCTGAAATGATAGAACCAAGAGAATGTCAAATCAGGGTATATTTCATCTCCTGCGGAATTACTGCAATGCGGAGCATCGTATACTGTATCCTGCAACGGTGGAGCGAAATACAAAATTCAACGAGCACAATTCAAAACTACGTCAGGACAATCCTCGGCATAACACGTTTCTGTACACAGATATAGACATCGAACATAGCTCTGTAACGTTTTCCCAATAAAACGAGGATTGCGCTGGTGGACCCGATGGCCTCAAAACCGATTGGCTCTTGGCTCTTGGCTCTTCGAATTCCTGTACCTACCCGCGTTACTCTGGACTCATTCTGGACGGTGCAGCATTCCGCGGGTTTACACCCACGGGAAATTATTGTTTGTTCGACCGCAAGAGTTGTTCCCGGGGATCATCGGAGGGTGAAGTACACCGTGATGGGGTGTTGAATATAGTATATTTATAGGCATTGCGGCAACTGCAGGTGGACGATCAATTTTCTCTGAAAATTCGCACCATTGTTGAAGGAGGTTCATCAAACGCGAAATTATGCATTTGCAGTTTATAATTCAGTCGGTTAAAAAAAAAAAAAAAAAAAAAATATCGCCATTCGAAGAGCCGACAACTTTCGAAATCTTTTTTTTTTTTCTCTCACAATTTTGTCGTCATTTTTATCAAAGGTGTGAAAGTCAGACAAACGAATTCAGTATAAAAATTTTCAACCCATGATAAAAAGTCAGTCGGAGTAAATAGTCAATTCCTGAACTTCGTCGCAAACGTTTTTTTTTTTCTCATGAAATTCTGTATCATGTATGGAGTGCCTGAAATAACGATTGAAATACTCTGCTATCTCGGTATATTGCCGTTTTTCCAAAAAGAAAGTACCATTTCCTTTGCTTAGACTCGTCGATCCATCCTGAAATTACATATACATATACCATGTATAGACGGAGGAAAATGACGGAGGAAAGTATTGCAAGAGGGATGAAAATACCCTCTTTTCGCTTTGATCCAGACAGAAGTAACTTTTTCTCCGATATCTCGACACATATCCACCTTCTCCATGTATAATATAACGCGTATATGTATCGCAGGTTATTGACGTAATCCGACGTTTTCCGAGCAGCTCTCTACATCTAATTCTTTCGTATATAAAGACCCTTCTTATCATCATAATTGGTAAAAGTATAACGATATACGTCAATGGGTCAGGGATAATAAAAGTCGCGCTTATATTGCAGTTGAAAACGTTATACCTTCGTCCTAGAAATTTTTTTTTCACACGCCATTTTTATCCAACATCAATTCAAAATGGTCAGGATAAAAATCATAATAAAAATGAACAGCAGAATGTACAGAAAAGATGGAAAACAAAAAAACCAGAACGATATTCATATATTACTATTTGGAAAATTCTGAAAGATATTTTTATTTAATCAAGATCTTTATGTGGACTATCATATATATATATAGATATATAATATTCTCGAGTAGTCAGAAGGGAGGATTTGTTATTGGACGTGAAATTGATTGCTATGTAAGCTCATAAAGGGGTTGCAATTGCAGCAGCAGAGGCCAGAGAGAGAGAGAGAGAGAGAGAGAGAAAGCTGCATCAGCATCAGCACTGCAGCAGCAGCAGTAGGAGGCTTATAGGCTGTGCCATGGTATAGAAGACGGAAATTTTGCGATAATTGAGTTTCCTGAAATCAAATGATTTCCTGGTATATACATGTATACTCCATCCACGCAAAGAGTATCGGGTCTGAAATCGATAACGGATAATCAGCTTCGCTCCGGCGCTAAGACGACAACGCGCTGATGACCGATATTGCGATCGGATGATCGATCGATCCGCGATCCGGTCGGTTCGTAGCTGCGTTGACTGGCGTTTAAATTTTTTTCCAAAGTTTCTCACTTTCTGTCGTATAAGAAATTCGATACTTATCCATACCTAATGAAGTTATAACGACACCCTGCGGTACTGAAATTAGACGAGTTATTACCCGCTGTTTTTTTCTTTCTCTTCGAAAAATAAATAAACAAATAGAATAAAAGAGTGTGAAAGAAATAAAAAAAATTCACATAATATCGTAGAAAATTTGTATGAAATGATTACGATTTCGCGTGAATTGTTCCAAGTATCATTTTCATTGGAAATTCATTCCAGCGTCGTCCGAGTAGCGAAAATTCATATAGGGATATTTCTACGTGAATTACACAGGGTTTTCAAAACACTTTAATTAACTTCGAAGAATTTTCTCAGGGAATTGACGGAATATTTCTGCGGATCATTCTCAGAGCATTTTGATGAAAATTTTATACCGAGTTTCGGGCTCTTTCTTCCGTTGCTGCTACCATAGCAACCCCTGAATTCTCTTACACGTTATATAAAGGAATTAATAATACTCTGCGAAGACGACGTTTCGAGACTATAGCCAAAGTATAATTAGTTCAACAATTATCTACCTTCGATTGTAATTGAGGACTTTAGCACCTTCGGCGTTGAGCGTGATTCAAAACTTCTCAAAAAAAAAAAAAAAAAAAGACAACAAAACAATATTGCAGTTTCATGAATTTTAGGATCTTGTTCGTATTCGACTTGAAGCCAATTCACAACTCGTTGTGTTCTCGCGCATTGGAACAGAAAAAAAAAAAAAAAAAACTTTTACCCTGCATTGGCCGGATGGAGCATCGACCCCGTGGGGTCGCGGTCGAATCAGGGATTAATTTAACAGCCTGTGTATTTGAAAGAGTGAGAGAGGGTGGGAGAGAGATAGATATATATATATATATATATCACGGTGGTATAAATCTAGATTCCAGATTCTAGAAGATTGCCGGTTGCATTCGGCCTGGCGATGCTACGGTGTGTATGCGCGTTGTGATGTGTATGTGTAAAGGAGTCGGGCGGATGGGAAGGTGTGAAAATCTATTTCCTGACGAATATTCATGACGCATCCGATTAAAATGCAGCCAAATTAAGCTGCGGCCGAGCGCGAGGGAGCCGCCCTGGGTAATCCTCTACTCTTCCTTCATTCCCGCAACTTCTCCACTCTTCACTCATCGGCGCGCTTTAATCCTCAAACCCAATTCCGACGAGGAGCCCCCTGTCTGTTATACCGTCGAGAAGACGACGACGACGACGATGAAGAAGAAGAAGAAGAAGACAAAGAAGACGAAGAAAAAAACAGAATTTAGTTAGATGTACATTATACATACATAAATATATACTACACATGTATATATATGAGGCATTCCACACCGATTCGACCTGGGTTTTAACCCTTGACCTCTCAGATTTGGCGCGCGATTTTTTCTATGATTGTTCTCCCTTTGAAAGGTAATCTGTTTTTTTTTTTTTTCTTCTCGACTCAACTTGAATTTTCTACAATTTTTGGAAACGATTTTATCGACCGACCAAATTTGAAAATTTGAAAATATTCTGAAAAATCCTGCGTCAAATATAAAAACTTTTAAGCTTGGACTCTCAGAGTGGGCCGATTTTTCCTTCTTACGGTTTTCAAGCTTTTTCGAAATAAAAAAAAATTAGAAGCGAACGTCACTTTACTATG